>NW_019738354.1:1895209-2222971 GCF_002891405.2 Cryptotermes secundus
AAGGATTAGCTCAAACAGCAGAGTGTATGGACAGAAGACGAGAACATCCACAAGGGCTGAAGAAAGAGTGAGTGACGCGGAAGAGCGTGTTCCCCGTCTAACGTTCCTTCACTTTTATTTAAACACCGTATGGCATATTTACTGAGGCACTGTGCTACATGCCGGAGGTTCGCGAGTTCGATTCCCGATGAGATCATTGGCCTTTTCAGTTGACCTAATCCGTCCAACTGCACTGTGGGCCTGGGGTCGACTCAGCCTCTAATAGAAATGAGTACCAGGAATCTTTCTGGTGATAAATGGCGGCCAGCGCATAAGGCTGATAACCTCACCGCCAGCTATCATCTGTTCAGAAAATGCTGGAGCCTCGACGCCTCACAACCATATTAGCCTCCACGGACTGATACAGGGGTAGATTTACTTTTTTATGGCATATTTATTATCTGAGACCATCATATATTTGTGAGTTCCTGTAATTCCTTACAATACCGAAACGAAGGATGTGTAGTTTATAAATTGCAACCAACATTGACCTTTCCATGGCAGTTTCATATTCATTCTTTCTTTCCCCCTGGCACATCCATTTCCAGTGGTTTGTTTGTCGCTGCATGTGCGGTAAACAGTATCCGTGCGCCAACGCCGCTTCTCTTTGTCACTTCGAATATTGAGCGCTCCTTAATGCCGAACCGATTCTGCTGCTGTCTGCAGGGTGAGTATAATGAACACCGCCATTACGTCATCAGCCTCTCATTAGCCCCAGATGTCGATCTCTCAGCACACCTGCACAGATTGTATGGCCATTTCCTTTACACCGCCATAAAATATATTTGGATCATATAATCATTCTTCTGTGAGCCATTTGTTAAGTGCCAGTTCCATGAGAGCTTGTCTCCACCTGATAGTGCAGGCAAGATGAACACCTTGGCTAAAGAACACCTCTCTGCACTAGTTGGGTTTCGTTTGCGATAATTGGATTCGAGAGACCCGGGGATCGAGTCGTGTGGCCACTTTCGTTCCCTTACCTTCCACATGCTTCAAACGAATACCTTTCGTGAGCAATCAGAAACGAACAGATTTGACTTCGCGGCTTCTCATCTGATTAGTACCGAGTTCGAATATTGGACAGAGAATCTAGTGACTCTTATTTTCATAGCTTCTCCAGGAATAATGTCTCGAAACAGACAGAGGTCCGACATCAGTGAAGACAGACCATACGCAATCATTGTCATTACTGATTCAACATTAAGCTTCAGCTCTTGAAGTAACGTTTTAAATTAATTTTGGGCACCAACTTTATATACCCAGAGAGTGGATGTAGTCGCTACCTTTTACGCTAGGCTGATTTCAGTTCGGTTCATTTACGTTCCCCTTTACTTTGTTGTCAGCAGTTGCCTCGGGTTTGGGTTCGTACTCCGTTAACGTCTATTTTTTCAGCTTCCCCTTTGCCAGAAAATGGTATATCATGATAAAACATAACAAGTATGTTACATGACCCAGTGAATAACTCCATAATTCACTGTCCTCCTTCAGTGTTTGATAACTAAGTAGTCCGTTACAAGAAAGTTGCCCTCTTTAAAGTTCCTCGCCGTGCTTGCAGAAGTAAAAGTAAGTAAAGGTATCCCTGTAACAGGCCGTGGAGGCTGATACGGTTGTGAAATGTTGACGCTCCCAAATTTTCTAGACAGTCGGCTCATAGATGGCGGTAAGGTTGTCAACCTTACGCACCGGCAGCCATTTATACCCCCAGGAAGATTCCTGGTACTCATTTCTGTTACAGGCTGAGTCGACCCCAGGGCCTTAGTGCGGCTGGAAGGATTAGGTCAATTGAAAAAATCCACCTCATCGGTATTCGATCCCGCGACTTTCCGGCTTGTAGCATAGTGCCTCAACCAACTACGCTACCGCCTGCCCCTCTTGCAGAAGTAGCTGTACGTAATGCTGCTCCAACCCGAGGTGTTAAATTCATATTTCTGTAGCGTCCATTTTAATGTCGTCATCGTCCCATTTTCGCATTGGTCCGCAAGCTATTCTAACCGTAATGTTGCATTCTACAGGTTTCGTTAACTTTTTTTTAATCCCCCATAAGAATGGTAGGTGAACCGTACGCTTTGTGAAGATTCTAATAATACATTTTCACATTGTGATTTCCCAGATTGACATATGGTAGTCTGTTCCGGAATGTTGGTATTCATCTACCGGACTACACGGTGTCATAACTTAAAACACCATAGTACGAATCTTCAACGGCCTGGAAACCATAGATCCTATATATTAATGTGTTATATGTTTATATTCCAGTCTGCTGTCACTCAGAAAAGTGGTACTACAAATTTATGGAGTTTCTGTTGCTGGTAGTAAAGATAGAGGTGACTACAACTAGCTGCGGTTCGTTTCTTGTATTTATGAGATGAAATCCATCCTTTACTCTCTTTTTTCTTTTCGAGGACCCCTAAGAGCTTCAATCTAACAGGAAAAAACCATTGCTGATTACTGCTCTTCGTTTCTGATCTGGCTGTTTGATAAAACCGCCTCATCCAATCCGTGATCTTGCCCCTATGTGATACTTCCCTGTAAGGTCCTACGTCTGCATTCCTTTTATGTTGCCCCAGACTTCTTATCTGTCTCTTCGACTTGACTGTAATGCACGCTCTTCACCATGTCTCGTGAACCTCTCATGCTTTTACTTCTCCATTCGCTACTTGAGTTTTCTTTTGAGATCTCCTGGTCATCTTATCATCGCTTCTTCAGTCCTGGATGTAAAATACTCCAGGAGATAAAAGCAACAGAAAACACAGCACCCATCTTTGTAAATAAAACGGAAGTCTATTCAGCAGATTCTTCTAGAGATGTCAGTTGAAATGTAAAGTTTACGACTGCCCTATTTCTGTGGTGCTCTAAAGCTTTTCTCTTCATATAGACGGCACACTTGTCAGAGAAACCCCTCTTTGAAGCGTGATCAATGTTGATAGTTTCTTCAGCAGTTTCCTGAAAAACACTTGTCGCAAATACCGTACATTTTCGCGGCGTTGGCGTGATAGCAACTCAGTCTTGCTTCTTTTTATAAGAACTGCGAGTGCGATATTGAATGTCATCTAAAACCTAATGATTACACAGTTATATAATTTTACCCTTTGTTTTTAACTGGATGTGAACTTTTGTCTGTCACCCTAACTGAAGGACAAATTATATACTAAAAGAATGTTTGGGGAACGAATTGCTGGGAAAATATTTGATCATAATAAAACGAAAGTGACGTTAAGATGGAGAAAAATGAATAATGAGAAATTTTATAATATACATTTCTCCGTTCTTCCTCCAAGAAAGAACCAGGCAGGAACCGTGCTTGGCTTAATCTTCGAGGCCGAAGATGGAAGCAGGACTTTAGTCCGAAACATCAGTGGACTTGTATCAGACTACACGGCGTTTCATCTCAGCGAGAAAAATTTATGGATTTCTGTGTTAGGTGAAACGACATGGTTTCTGAATTTGGTGTTCTGTTGAATAATAGAAAGGTCGGAAATAACATTTTCGATACATAATTTTTTTGTTTTTTAAGGACTACAAACATAGCCACTCTGAGAATAATTAAGGTTATACACATACTTGACAAGTTTCAGATCTTAGGAAATTGTACACAGAAATAGACAAACCGTTTATGTAACTGTTTAAATCATGGCGTCATCTGCATAGGGACGAAGAAGGTCAAAGAAAAATATACGCCGTAAATTCTGCCAAGAAAATTACTCAGATATATTTGCATTCTGTTTCAACCTTTTTAATGGTTGGCTGCTTTAAGATTTGTTACATGCGTAGTTAACAGTAGCGCATCATTTATCAATTATTATCGATTTGGCATGCTACCAGCTAATGTACGTGACTTAATTAACGTCCGTTTGTTAATAGTTCCCTGATTTATCGCCGAGCTCTGTGCTTCAGAATCGTTCTGCATTGCTGTGGATATCGCGATTTCGAAATACACGCTCCTTTGCAGGACTGGGTGGAAATTTTCCGACCTACCAGTTTTGCTGGCCACGTGAAGTTGATGTATGGGTTTACAGATTAAGTCACTTCTTTTTTTCGGGGGAAGAAAAGGTTGTATTCACAAGATTATCATAATTCCGTATGCAAATGAAGTCAGGTGATTTCTTTTGGTGGCCTGCTTTAGGATCCAAGCGTCTGCAGGGAGTGAGGAATACAACGAAACATCTCAGGGCCTCCGAGCTGAGAATCGAACAAGGTACCTCCAGATCACAATGTTGCGTCCTGCATGCATATTAGCATTATAATTTTAGTCTCAGGATCGGCTCTTCTGAGGGTTGTCTTTGTTTCCTTTCCACTCCGTTTACAAAGATTAAGAGTATTACTTTAAAATAGGCCACGTGACATAGTTAAATATTCTTGAGATTCTAATCTCGTGTTCATCCTGTCATTATGCGCTGTATAACGTGGGATTGTTGAACACACAAAGAAACAATATTGTGTGCGACGGATCACTCCGGAGAAAAGATATTTTGTCGGATTGTGGGTATTTCTCGTTGTGCTGTTCTAGCCAGAATTAATCTTGTCTCTCCTCATCGCACAAAGATCGTGCCATAAAACATTTCTGCATGCAGACGTTCCAGATTTGGTAATAGATGGACGTAGCATACTTAAAAATATTGCACTTTGGTTGTCTGAGCAGAATCACGAAGTGAGGCGAGTTGTCCGTTGTACCTATCGACTTTCGAACCGGATAGCCCTCTAATACCAGTCAAAATCATTATCGATCGCCGCTCTCCTCTGTTTAGAGTCTTCTGATACGTGAACCGTAATTGGCAACTATCGCCTCTTTGTGTCGCAAAAAATTCATGACGTTTAAATTTGTATATAAAACATTAGGGTTGTCATGCGAAACTAATCAGTCACAGTTCACTTGATGGGTGTGAGTTCAGTAAGGTGTAGCTGGAGCCAATAAAAGTCAGTTGAAATGCATCCCCAGTCTTTCCATTAATTTACAGGTTCCATTCGCTTTTGTCGTGTGCGATTATAATGAAGCAGCGTATTGTATGGCCGATCACAGTGGCCGCGCAGTCTAAGGCATCAACTGTCTTCGCCCTCTCAAACACTGGGATCGTGGGTTCAAACCCCGCTCGATGCATAGATGACTGTGTGCGTTTTTTCTGTGTTATGCTGTCCTGTGTGTAGGTAGCGGCCTTGCGACTGGCTGATCCACAGTTCAAGCAGTCCTGTCGACTGTGTAAAATATGGAAAGAAAACTGGAAAAAGCGGCCAAGGTCCGACAATGGGCAGTAGAGCCATAGATAGATAGAGCACCGTATGATCGCCATCTCGTCTGCTCTCCCAGACACAAAAGAATAACTGTGATCCGGCTGTTTGTTACGTATCTTCCTTGTACACGTGATAGATCTTCAACTATTCACATTACTCCATGGTTTTATGGAATCCGATCTCTCATCGCGGTATTAACAAAAGCACATCTGGAGCTGGGTTAGCGTAGTCAGTACAGCGATTGACTACGGGCTGAACGAACGAGGGGACTGAGTTCGAGTCCCGATGGGGTCAAGAATTTTCTCCTCTCCACGTCACCCAGACCGGCTCTGGGGTCCACCAAACCTCCTGTCTAATGGGTACCGGGGGCTCTTTCCCGGGGGCAAAGCGGCAGGGGCGTGAAGTTGGCCACTCCACTCCAACTAGTGTGGAGGTCAAGAGAATGTGGACATATACATCCACTCGCCCATACGCCTTCATGGCGTAGTGCTTAATTAGTTAAGCACAGGGACAACTTTACCTTTTTTACCCTTACATCATTAGAGCCCCTGAGCGAGATGGTGTGGCGGCAGTCGTCCAGACTTCTACTGGAGACCGGACGGGTTGTCGTAGCGGTAACGCTCTGGACTCCACCAAATCCTTTACAGTACCAATCTATACTGTACAGTTAACTACTGACAGGGTCGTCAAATAACTCCCCCCTCCCTCCAAGAAAATATTTGAAGCGTACTCTAGTCGATTATCGGCCGGATTATTGACTGTTCTAACTGAGGCTTCGCGTGCTTCCCCTCAGTTTGTATAGAGCAATATCTGGATAATACCGAACGGCTCAAAATCCCTGTATTGTAGAAGTTTTTCTCATACGATGGGTGATGTTCAGTGATGAGGCACTTATCTGACATGTCGTGTGAATAGACACACCTCTTGTTGCTGGTCAGAAGAAAACCCCATTCTGGACGGAAGATATCCACATGTGATGGGCTGGTATTTGGAAAGACATAGTCGTCTGCCCACACTGTCCATGAGATGACAATATCTGAATTTCCTTTAAACATTCCTCTTCCAAATTTTAGATGACTCAGAGCATAAAGATGTCCTCCCCCCCTCACTTTTGGATTATTCTGCGTCGATTCCTGACCGAGATATTCCCATCCAGTGGATAGGGCGGAGACTTCCAGTTGAGTGGCCACTCAGGTCTCCGGACTTCACACACTGACATTGCTTTCTGTGGAGGCAACTTCATCTGTTGTCTCAACCGGTCGAGACACATTGATGACTTGTAGTGCAAGACATCGTCAGAATGCGCCAGTAGGATTAGTGCAGTGTTCCAGTGATTTCAGCTTTCCTGCTTGCATCAGTTTATACAGAGTCAAAGACACCAAACTGCGCCTTTTTTGCAGGTCATTTTGTACATCATTTAGCGTGTGTGATTCATACCATTTGAACAACTCTATACATTCAAACAGTCCACAGCGCACTCAGCATGCTTGCGTACTCATCATTATTATAATATTTTCGCATCATTCTGTCCACGTACATTAAACGTTATTATTACAATTTTAATACTCATTCAACAATTTTTTTTAATGACTCTTCCAGCCCATTCATGGCCCAGACCCTTATTCAGTTCTGCAAACAGTTTTCACAGACGGTAGGACTCATTGAACGAGTGATCATCCCGTCGCAAGGCCGCTACCTAACCACGACAACAGAAACACAGAATAAACGCATACACACACCAAACATACATGCCCTGTGTGGGAGTTGAACCCACGATCCCAGCGTCGGAGCGAACGAAGACATTACATGCCTTAGACCGCGCGGCTACTGTGACTGGCCATGCAGCAACTAGACCATAAACTAAATAATAAATTTCAAGGTTGTACATCGGAAGAGGTTCACAAGAACTGAATCCAGAATTCTGTCGAAGAAACTTGTTAAGAGCGCACATGTAATATCGAGGAAGTGCAAATGGCTTTAAAGTGAACCTTAAGGAAACAATACATTAGGATGAGAATGAGGTGGAAGTCCAGTGACAGGCTTCTCTGTTAGTGATGTTGAAAGAAGAGAACTGGTTTACTCATTGAGCTCTGGTACGTTTCTGAATTGTATCCGGCCTTCTCGATCATCCTGTAATACCATCGATAACCAGTAACAATGTGAAACATCGGTATTGGAACATGTAACCTTTCCGTCTGTTAATTATTAAATACCGTCCCCTTTTAAGGTAGAACAAAAAGTCTTTTAAAAAGATGGCGTGGTAATTCAACGGTGGGAGCCATGACATCGCAACTTGCCAGGGCTTGAACTACTTGTCCGATAAGATCACATTCATGTCAGCAGGGGGGGTTAGGGAGTTGAAGAGTCAGGGGTCGGTGCCTGCAGAAATTCTTCTTGAGGGGGTGTCTTCTCTACTTCTGGGAAGTTCGGAAGAGGGTTGAAGGGAACTGATGCAATTTGTTTATCGTTCCTGGGTCGAAATCCCGCAGGATAAGTTCCTCTGGAGCTGATCAGGTCCATGAATGAAGTGAAATACACAGTGAATAATTCTCTGAAGATGACTGGTTCGACTCGTCGGTTTCGTAACTGGATATCTTGTCCAAGTTTCACACGTTTTTGTCTCCGTTTCTAGATGCAGATGCGAAGATGTGTTAAAGTAGACAACGATAATTTTTCCGTTATCCTTCATTCATCTTTTAACAACTATCTGTCACTGCTTACCATATGCTATATGTTCAGACCCTTGGAATTGATGTAATTTTGATATCTTATACATACGTAATTACTTACTTACCCACTCCTGGGTTTTGCGATCCTGCAAAGAACCTTGGCCTCCTTTACGGTAAAAGCCAATTCTCCTTTATTATTATCCTGTTACCTCCATCTCTTCACTTTATAGTACACGTAAGCCCTTCTCTCCGTCTTTGAACTCCTACTTTCCTTATGTACCTTCTGGCTTACTTTCAGATATGTTCTTAACCACCGTTTTAACTTCATGGAGCTGAGTCCTTCTCGAGAAGCCGCCAGTTGTGCAGCTACTCAAGAACTTCCCAGGATTTTATGGCACCCAAAGGTTCATTACCATGTTCACAAGAGCCCACTACTGGTCCCTTTCCTGAGCCAGATCAATCCAGTCAATACCACCCCATTCTATCCCTCTAAGATCCATTATAATATTATCCACCTACATACGTCTTGGTCTTCCTAGTGGTCTCTTTCATTGTGGCTTGCACACCAGTATCCTATATGCATTCCTCTTCGCCCCCATTCGTGCTACGTACGTTGCTCTATCATCCTCCTTGACTTGATCACTCTAATTATACTTGGCGAAGAGTACAAGTTATGAAGCTTCTCGTAATAAGTTGTTTTTTTTCCTTGGCACTACAGCCCCAGTGGACCTAGGCCTACCTCCATGAACTTCTCCGTTCACCCTCGTAATAATTACCTGACTTTAATTCAAGTCTGGATGGTATTTGTAATGAAGTCTCTGTGGAATTCTGAATTACTTTCTATATGCGTCATCCCATCTAACCAATGTATCCATTAGAATGCTACATAAATAAATCGTATGCGCCTGTACAATGCTTTCTGCATATCCGCCGAATTTTAGGAACGCTGCCTGTGGATGACGAATGGGTTTCCGGCCCATTATGCCGTTGCGAGCTGATTGCTGCGCCAGTATGGTCTCGCAATAGCACAAACTGATGGTTGCCTTGCATCTCAGCACACCCAGATTTGTGCAGTAACTTTCTTTTTTTTTAATTTTGAAATGACAAGCCTCGAAAGGTGTGCCCCAGTAAAGTAACTTCTCCCTTCAAATGCGTTCTGTCCTGTATTGTATATACCTACTTTGCTGTCATTCGTGTTCATTGCAGATAAAAATGCGTTACTCCAGAAGCAAAGAAATTATATTTCTCTATTTAGCACCTGTATTTGGAAATAATATTTCTGTTCTTTAGATCCTGTGTTTGAAAGTTCTCC
Source organism: Cryptotermes secundus (assembly GCF_002891405.2). NCBI lineage: Eukaryota > Metazoa > Arthropoda > Insecta > Blattodea > Kalotermitidae > Cryptotermes > Cryptotermes secundus. The sequence goes on from NW_019738354.1 coordinate 1,904,456, forward strand.
AAGTCTGTTGGTTTTAAAATTAAATAGTTGTTAATTTTCACATTCAAGTATGAAATTTTTCAAATATTCACAGCTATATTTGCAGTTTATTCTGTCAGTCAAATGGGATTTATGTCATTTTTATGTAGCTGGTGTAAAAAGTAGAAAAGGTAAGGTTTTCCGTGTGCCTAACTAGTTAAACACTACGCCCTGGAAGTGTATGGGGGAGTGGATGTGTAGATCCACATTTTCTTGGTCTCGGCACTAGTTCGAGGTGAGTAGTCAGCTTCACGATCTGGGCGCTTTACCCCCACGGAAAGAGTCCTGGGGCTGGGTGGACCCCAGAACCGATCTGGGCGACGTGGAGAAAAGGAGTTTCTTGAACCTACCGGGACTCGAGCTCGAACTCCGACCCCTCGATCGTCCAGCCCGTAACAAGTCTCTATACCGACTACGTTAGCCCGGCTCACCCCATAGCTAGTGCGGTATAGTTAATGATCTTGGTTACTTATGATAAATTCAAAGCAGAAGAATGCAAGTTCGATTGCTTCATTAGTCAGTGAGACGTGTACACATTCACTGTAGTTATATTTTGGTGGTCATATCATATGCTGGCCGGGTTATGCAGTATATCGAGAGATGTGTTTGTTGTGGTGGTAATTCAGTTAGCTTCTAAATCAGCTACTTTAAGATTCCTAAAAATGAAGTTGGCCCTGTACTTGCTTAAACACTATGTCATGAATATGTATGGTGGAGTGGAGGTATAGTTCCACGCATAATGCGAAACTAAATGGAGACAGGGCAAAGCAGACACAGAATAAACGCACACAGAGATATCCCAGCCTTCGAGCGAGCGAAAACAGTTCATGCCTTAGACTGCACGGCCACCATGATCGACGGTATCTCGGATAGACACGATATTTGGGAACTTGGCTTTTCTCCTGTTTTCAGGTGATTGACCATAGTCATACTGATAATTTCTTATTATTCTGTATTATTTCCGACGGTTATGATCCAACCCTTGAATAACAGGCCAGTACGCAAAACGCTATAGTCGTTATACAGTGCATTCAGTGATAGAGGAAACCTGGAAGCAGCGTCATTTCAGCACCTTTTATAAAGCAGGGTAAGTTTGTGTTACCTTTTTACAGTATTCTTATAATTGTAGGTACAGAAACTGATATGAGGATATCAGCGACACGACTGCACTCCCGCTAGCGGGGAAGGGCATAGTAGTCGTGGAGAAACGTTCCATCTGCTCTACGCTGCTGTCATGTTTCCTCTATGGCTGAACACTCTGTATAATATTTGGAATTGTTCACTTACTTCAGCGTTCTCAATTTCATAGTTGCTTTGTCCTTCAGTGCGATATTAAGTTCTGAGCTGCACAGAGCTTGGGAGAATGACAATCAGCTCTTACTCCTCATGAGACTGCTACATGCTGAGTGTTTATGGTTATGTTTAAAATGCCGGGGCAGACAATCGTCTCCAGAAAATGTTAAGCACTGCATTATCCTACCAGAAATATTCGTTGTAGAGGAAGCTTTCTGTTAAATTACGCGAGAGAAGATAAGTCGTAGGAATTCAGATTTCTCTGCCAGGGAATTTGAAGACTCTGGGCGTCCACTGGGATGATAATAATCATCATAATTTGACACGCATGTTTGAACAAGGCGGCCATTGAACATATACGTTTAGCCGTCTTCGTAGCAGCGAGTCGGAAGAGACGAGTGAGGGGTTGGATGGAGAATAAACTTGAAGACAGAAGGCAGTCGTATTTCAGGGACCTACACGAAAGAGAAGGATGGCATTCGGTACGTTTTGTGTCTTTTCTGAGCTAGCTCTGTTTTGAGAAACATACAAATTGTGTTGCTCTGTTAGGGACACATCATACGGTAAAGTTAAGAACGTAAAGGATCTAAGTTCGTGTACATTTCATATTTTAACATGTTTCGTGTTATTTCCATGCGTTTAAGGTCTCCCATACATTTCGGCTGACAGACTGGTTTGGTTCCAGGCCGTTGTTCACCGAGTGGCGTAGAGAGAATTCGAATTCCTATCCGAAATGGAATCAGATACCCCAAGTAGCATTCACACCTACTCTGGGGCCCACCCAGCCTCCTATCCAATGGATAACGTGGCACTCTCAGGTGGTAAAGCTGCAGAACCATGAAACTGACCACTCACCTCAATCTAGTGTCGAGGTCAAAAAAGTTGGAGCTGTATATGTCTTCATGTCATTGTGTTTAACTACTTAAGCACACGAACAAAGATTCACCATAATGGGTTTATGTGATATTAATCTTACTAAGTTGAATTTAACAGCTTACCGTCATCTAATGCTGAAATTAAATATTCGTAGATATTTACCTCCACTTCCCACATACACCTTCACAGCTTGTTGCCATGGCGCAGTGAGAACTTCATACTTACAGGTGTAAGCCCAAAGTCCAAGAGACAGGAATTTCTCCGATGAAATCCACAATTTCCTCAGTTGATTTAAATGTTTTACTCTCGTAAGTTATGCTAGTGGAACTTCTGCGATTTGACTACTCAAGTAAAGAGACTCGGTCCAGACTCATTAAGAATACTATATAATAAAAATGATTATTTGTATAGAGCATAAATTATTACGGCATTGTGGGTGACTGAGGTGACTAGTAGATTTAAATTATATTTCTAGAGCTAGAGCAATATTTCACGCTCCGGCTGCTTTATTCCAGTGAAATAAAACACTGTACATATTGCATATGAGGCTTGGTGAGTACCCAAGAGCCGGTCTGAAGGTCTTGACATACGAGTAGATAAAATTTATCCCTTTGATCTGTCTTAATGTTATCCATAACAATACCCCACGTAGTTCTTCGTCATGAAGTGTCCTGAAATGTAGTCCTTTTTTCGTGCTTTTTAAGTTCCAGTGTATATATGACAGTTGTTTTTTCGTTCAGTTTGTAACGGGCACAGTTGTTCATAGCGAACTCGATTTTGAGAATAGGTGTTTCAGTAGGCTTAGCAGAAACTTACAAAATCTTACGAAAAACTAAACGTTTATGTGGCCGCTTGTGAGATATATCATTTTTCCCCAGAACCCCATTTCATCTTCTGCTGTAGCTGCGGCAAGGTTCTGATTGCGCGCTTCGAGTACAATAACGGGGTAGTTTGCGTCGGCGCGCCCGCCTAAACAAACACACGGCGTTAAACTGTCTGAGAATTAATTACCCCGTTGCCTTTATGACCCAACTTCATTAATCAGGGCGCCAAACTCTTCTTTGAGTTAGGGTTAGGGGTTTACGAGGTGCGACGGAACAGGGGGTAAGGGCATTTACACTTTATTGTAGATGAGAAGGGCAGGGATACTGAAGAGGGAAGTTTTAAGGTATATTACGATGGTTAATGTTTGTACACCTTATTCTCTCTATATACTGTGCTTAAGTTGGGTTTTGCTAATACCGTAATACTCGTTTTGAGCCTTTCATTTGCGAAAGTCAACACTGTAATAGGAGATTGCGCCAGATTTAGCCACGGGAGTACGCGCAGGTTTATGTTGACGTTGAACCCCTCATCTCTGTGCTTTGTCCTCCCCATAAACAATTTTCTCTCGTCTCTCCATTTTCACGCACATGTGCCCTTTCGACGCAAGGAATTCCGAAAGTTTTATAGGAAAATCGGCTGCTTATTCTCCGAGTTTTATGACATTTGTTGACTTCTTTGTTTGTTTGTTTGTTTATTTATGGTTTATATAATGACGCTGACGCTAGCTCAAAATATGATTTGGGGCACTATCCCGCCATTTAAGGAAAAAAAAGAATAAGAAGAATATCAATCAGGATAGCCGATGTCCCATCCGAGATGGGCGTTTCGGAGGAACGTACTGCCTCCATTTTCACGGCAGATGAGCAAGTTAATCAGGTAACTAACAAGAAGCAGGCTGTTCCCATGGTGTGGGTACGTGTGTTTGGAGGATGAAGACGAAATACCACACGGACGACGCTTATGGTTTCAGGAAATCGATATAATCACGTGACAGCACACAGAATGAAGGCAGGGGTTTACAAACAAAGCATTAACAATAAGCAAACAACTGATGTGGGTGGAGCGTGATTTCGAAAGCAAATGTTTGATTGTTTAAAGTAGATTTTGATGGTGGGACGGGTTGAGAATATCTCAACACCGCTTTCTCGCGAATAATTTTTGTACTGTTTACATCACAGCCTACCTGTCGTGTGACCGTTAATCCGTTAATATTTGTTGTTGTGTACCCAATATTTTTTTGTTACTTGGAACATTGAAAAGAGGGAGGGACGGCCCCAGATGAATCTGAAAACAAACATATCGTAACTTTATATTAGACGCTTTAAACTTGAACTATTTCATGAAGGGTTAACATTGACAGGTTTTTAGAGAGGCTGAATCTAGTGATGGGCTGTGTTTTTCTGCTTGTTTCAATGTGACTATGTTGAAATGCTGAACGCTTATTGCACCCGGGCCATCCAGTTGTGACTAACTTCAAGTTTTGGCAACCAGAAAAATGTATCTTTCACGTCACTGAGTTTGTTAGAGGAAATATTGTATTTCAGACGAGATATTTTGCGACGGCGGACAAGTCCAATAGACGGGCCCTACTCTCACGTCTGAGCACCGACGGTATACTATAGTATAGTATAGTATAGTATAGTACAGTATAATTTATTTCACTGCCCAAGCGTTGTCATTGTTCGTGGCTTCTGGTTCTTTCGTTAGTTAAATATTGGATCATTTGAAATAAACATTGACTGAAATGAGGTTAGATGTTAGACTGTGTATTTATAGAACATGAACAAGATTTAATATTATGTAAGCGTGGAAGGCGTGGTTTGAACAGGAACAAAGGCGGAACCGGACTGAAATTTTAGCTTGACAATAAAGAAAATACAGCCTCTCCCACACTGCCACTGCATTTTAGAAATTTTCAGACTAATTTAATCTTCTTGAGTATACTTTATGGAGGTTTCAGATTAGTTCATATTTGTGAGTGTTACGTTATGTTGCTTTCTTAACAAATTGTATTGCTTCGCTAGCGATGTAGGCCTGCAAATTTTACCATATATAAAATTGTAGTAATTAATTTATAAGCTTTATTCATGTGGCATGCTAGCCTGGCCGTATACAAAGTCGCACTTGAATGAAAATATGTATGTTAACGCTCACAGAATTTCTTGTTCTTTAAGCAATTTAGATTTATTTTGTCAACGTCTTTTTCTTACAAATAATAAATTTGATTGAATTCTTATAGCTTCGTTTTGAGTTTTTTATGGGTCCGATAGACGAAAAGTGCTTCTTCTACAGGCTTTCCTTTTTTATTTATTTCCAGCTCTTTCCTATTCTCTTGGTTCCTTTGTACTTGGCTAACATGTTGGCCGCGCCATAGCTCAAGCGCTTGGTCGCTGGCTTTCCACCGCGGCGGCTTGGGTTCGAGCCCGGGTCTGGTAAAGTGGGATTTATGGTGGACAAAGTGAGCTGAGGAAGTATTTCTCCGAGTAATTCGATTTCCCCTGCCAATCTTCATTCCACCAAATTCTCCGTCATCATAATCACCCGGGGAAGGTGGTGCCGAATGGACCCAGCTGGACTCCACCCCCGCACTCTGCGAATTAAAAAAGATTAGCTATCATTTTGATTTTGTTGGTCTCAGGTCCCTTTCCATCAAATTTTTATTTTATTGTCACTTTCCTAGTTCTCGCCATTTCTTTTACATAGTCGAACCGTTGTAATAATTTATCCTCTAACTCTTATTAACTGATTTTTAATTCCAATTATGTCTATAGAAATTTCATTTCTAATTTCACCTCATCTTCCTTTCCGCTCAGTACTTCCCAAAAATTAAATGTTCACTGTTTAGATTTTGCTCGTGTTTGTCTTTGTAACGATCAATATTTCGACGTTTTACTTCAGATCTTTATAGATTATGTCGTTCATTGTTTTTTAATGTCTCTGTTCCAAAATATCGTTTTTATTGTTTAATAAAAGTTGATTCAACTATAATAGTAATTTGTATCCCTTTAGCCCCAAGCGTTGAACATATGTGACACATCTTTACTAGCAGTACTTGCGTCTAGCCGTACTGCAGGTTGTACGTATCTCTCACCTGCTGAATGTCCCAACGCTGTAACACAGATGTTTGTGTGTGTTTATAGTGCCTGAAGAGCATGTTTGACTCCAAATTTGGCAGTCTTGATTTGTGTATAGCGTCTGCGGTAAGGCAGAGAGGAAGACTGGAAAAAGACTGCAGTCGCTGGTGTATGTCTCCGAACTGTATTTATGTTCTCAGTTCAGACCGTTACCAGGCGGCACACTGTGCTCTGCTTCTAATATATGTTCTAGCACGTCTGTCTTTTCCCCCCCAGGAGTGTTCAGAGTATTGTAGGTGCACTGCAGATATGAAATTCACTTGGCCCTATTTTATAGCTTGCATAATATTAGATCGCCCTTATACAATAAATCAATAGTTACTGGAAAAATCTGCTAGTGTGAGGGGTTGTACGATAATAATAATAACTTGCTGCAGTGCCTAGCGGTAGTTTTTTTTTTTAGATAGAGTGGATTTTGTATGGAAGTGTTGAAAATTGCATTCATGTACGCCTCTACCTATCTCCCTCCCCATTTTTTTTTGTCCCGTAACTTTGGTTAGGCAGTCTTTTTCCACTTAGAACTTCGAGTGAAGTAATTTTAAGTCCTTCCTCCATACATCACTTTAGAAAATCCTTTATAGATATTATGGTAAGGTAGGAATAGCCAATGTTTAAGGGGGAGCTACCGTTTTCCTTTAAAGGGATGGTTTAGAGTTTTGTTAAAGTTCAAGGATCAGAAAGGAAGACGTATGGGTGTAGAATTAGCTGTTAACCTCTCCCTCTACGGTTCTCGGTCGTTGCCTCAATTTATTTCCAGTAAACATCTGAGTATACGAGTTTTGTCTTCTGGGATACAATTCAGTGTAGATCGTTGAAAGCCAGCCGATGTTTCAAAGAAATATATAGCCTCCATCTTCAGGGTCGAAGAATAAGCCAAACAAGAAACCACCGTGAAGCAGGAGGCAGGCAGAGGCGATGTGTTCCTCCGAATAGTTAGTTGGCCAACTTCCCGTATTTTCAGAAAATAAGAGTAGGCTTATAAGATCGCCTTGCTGTCTGTGTGTCTGTATCCCACACAGTCTACTTCTGAATACCTGAACCAATCTTTACGAAATTTGGTATGTATAAATATTGTTTGCAGGAGTCGTTATCTATCCTGTACTTTTGGAATCAAAGGAAAGTAGGCGAGTAGTTCTTCCCAGAACTATTTATTTTATATAATATGGAATGTTCTTATTTCTAAAACGCGAAAAATGTTGTCATAGTTTTAATTTACAGTAGGAATTTGAAATGTTAATGAAACATATACGTAGAATTGTTTCAGAAGGCATTCAGTTGCGTAATTTCTTTTACCCAAGTTCAAAGGCATCGTATTGCTCACGTGCTTACATTTGTCCGTGTATTCGTCTTCCTCCTTTATCAGTATATGAAAGCTTTGTCGTGTTTTGAGAAGTCCGAATAGCTCAGTCAGTACAGAGACTAGCCTACTAGCTTGAATGGGGTCCGCTCCCAGCAGGAGTATGGATTTCTCCTTTAACCGTCTCATCCACCGTGGTTCAGGTGCCCATCCGGCCTCCTTTCCAATCCGTACCGGAGTAAAGCAGCCGGGGACGTGAAACTTATTACTCACCGTCTAGTATCGAGCTTAAGAATATGTGGAGTTATACCTCCATCATACCCGTGCATTTTCTTGGCTTCGTGCAACTCCATTGGCGTGTTTTGTTCATTTAGACGTGGGATGGCACATGTAACGTTTAGGTGATATTAGGATCTGGTCTAGGACCATCTTCTGCATCGTGTTTATGCCTCTTTAATGATGCCTACTAATTTGTATGAGGAAACAGCCAACAAGCGAAAGCAGTAGAGAATGCGTTGATGAAATTCTCGAAATAACTTTTGACATAAGATGGAAGAAGATTGAGACGCAGACGGCAGAAGATATATATATAGGCAGCTGCAAGAGTAGTGCCTAGACACTGGAGCAGAATTCCAGAACTTGCCTTATGGCTGATATCTGAATATGGTGCCTCCTCTTCTGTATACCTCTGCAGTGTGATTTTAATTTCTGAGCACATACTCAGTTATGAGGAATGAGGCCATAAACTAACGTCTTGTGCCTCAGGAAGGGATCCGCTGTTCTATAGGACAGGGTGTCTAAAGAGTTCGGCTACTTCCTACTGCACTCTCAAGATGTTCTGCTTCCATGGATATCAGAAGACCTTAAACTGAAATGCATGGATAGTCGAAAGTAAGTAATGTCGGGTCAGAGAAAGAATAAACACGTGTTCTTCCGTACCCGTCTCCCTGCTTATATGCCTATATTCTGGCTGTCGTGCAATTTCTTTACGCACTACGTTTGTTACTGGGGCTGACGGAGAGGATACGTGCAGTGTAAGTAGACTGGGCGAGCAGGCTGCGTACTTAACTCCCACCGTCCATGTTCATTCTTTCCCTGATCCGAGTATATCTGAATAAAGTATAATCCTTCCTCACATGCTAGTAGTTGCTCAGATGTTCTGTGCAATACGATGGATGCTTTGATGGAAACCAGATGATACATTGCTGCTGTCACAATTGAATTTATTCCGAACCAGTTGGATCCCTTCAAGCTATGTTTAACTCATATCGACTCTTAAATAATGCTTTTATCTGCGCCTTGGTGCCTACTTTCTCTGGAAATCTTCCTATTAAAATTCTATGTATTGTCACGTGTATGGGTGACTTGTAAGACGGGGTTGGGTTTGGTTTGGTAATTTGATTTGATGATCGCACCTTGTACAATCACTCGTGATCACAATAAATTACAATAACTGACAATGAATCTTCAGCCAAACCCTTCTTCCTTGACTGCGTAGGGCTCATTCAATTGGCCTGTAGGACTCTCTCTCGCCAGCCTGGGTTTCTGGTTATATAGCTTCTGGTCGGACCACAACACAGAAAACACGTCCAGTGCCTAGAAGTGAACGTCCTCTGTTGTTGCCTATTCTTTGGGACGTGTTTACTGACTCACTGCTTAGCAATAAGCCTACTCTTTTGTTGGTTACATACTTGTTGCGGGCTTCTTTACCGAGTCGTTGCCTAGTAACGGTTATGTACGTCACCATATTTATGTTTCATCTTCACATGAGTGAAATATCCTGTGCATATCTCACCATACATTTAATCACGTTAGTAATTTAAGATGAATAGTACAAGTTATAAAGTTCGTCTTTATGTAATTTTCTGCGTCCTCATTTTCTTCTATCCTTTCAGGTTCAGCTTCTACTCTGTACAGAGTCACTAAAGCTGCAAAGAAGGAAGTTGTTCCTCTTTCAGAATATCTAAAGCATTCGACTTAGTTGCAAACTTTCGTGTCCTTACTTTACAGTCTTGACAGAGCGTAGAAGGCATCAGAGTCTCTTTTCATTTTATTCACCTGACTACAGAAGCTGTCTTAAAGACAGTCGTCGCTCCTGGAGTTTATAGGAGGTTTTGATTAAAGTATACGCAGACATGTTAGAGAGCGGTTTGATCAAATATTCATGAATGTTTGTGTGCTTTTTGTCGTGCGAATGATGTAGTCAACTTGGTAGTTAACGGTAACGCCTTGTACTTCTTCTTCTGTCTCCTCCTCCTCGTTCATATGTGATATACTGGTCGTGGGGTTAGCGCACATTTGAATCAGCCGCAATAAATTTATCGCGTCTCGCACGATATCGCAGTGGTAGATGTATTCCCCCGCTTTATAACTTTCTATCTTTGGGGTAAATTCGAACATATTTAATCTCTTTGGGCTCGTCGCACTCTGGGAAACAGTGGGATTTCCGAAATAAAGCATTCTTCGCCTTAAAACTCGAAGTATTCTTCCGGAAACCTCGATCGAAGAGGTCACATGGTAGGTCTGAAAGTAGGTGGATCGATAATGTCAGAACGGATCTTAGAATAGATTGACGTGATCATCTGGATTGGATTGAACTGGCTACGGCCAGGTTTCAATTATGAGATTTTCTGAACACGGTGATGAATCTTCGGGTTCCTTAAAAAGTAGAGGCTGAGCGATTGTCAGCGTTCCAAGTAAGACCATACGTTAATCATTTCATTTTATTTATGCACATTATCACGTATTTAGGGGTGAGTGTGACTATAGACGGGGTATGGATTGGATATTTAGTTTATTGACCACTTAACAGGTCGTACTACAAACAATTATATCACCATCGCTATTTCCACAGTTCACCGTTACACGCACTAGTGTCCTCAGTATCGTATTACAATCTTCACTGTCCGTTTCCTGGCAACGGATTCTAACAGAGGAACTATAACAGCCTCACTGAATGACACACTCCAAATATCACTGTACTACAGCACACGTGAAGTCTTCTCTTCACAGCCCGACTGCCAACTGAACACACAGCGTCATCTTCTCAGCCTTCCTTGCAGAGTCAATCTCTCGACTAACTGCTCAGCTGAAATCCTCAATGCGACTGGCTTCAAAGTCAAAGTCAAAGTTTCATTGCGAGTGGTAGTCATTAAGTCTTGGTGTCGAGTCCCATCTGTGGCTCATGACCAGATATTTATTACTGTTTGGCAGTTACGGTCTGTTTTGGTGGGACGCCCTCTCTGACGAGAGGACGGGTCTGTCTTTTGTATATGTTGCTTGCGTATCCGTTGCGACAGAAACTTGCCTTTGCCTAGCAATTGTGTATTCTCTGGCTATACTTTTCCGGCTTCCAGGCGTCATATCAGAATATCTTGTTGAGTGGTTAGTAGTGCAGCTAAAGATGCCGGGGTTTTATTCTCAACACATAGGCCGTGCGATCTTTCTATAATGAATATCGATAGCAGGACTGCTTTAAATTTGACCAGAAATTCCCACGTTCTTCTCCGCGTATCACTCATATCCTCCATCCTGCATAATCTCTGCAACACGGTGGTCGGAAAGATCTCTGTATCTTCATCACCTTTCACACGCTGGGCTTACTTTTCTGCCCTGAAGATGGAAGTACGTAAATGTGTACCAGACTACATGGCATCAGATCCGGTAAGACAGTAATCTTCAAGGTCAAACACTGGGGGCCCCAAACAGAACAGCGTTTGAAATGTCTGACCCTCAGTTCTCCGATAATTCGGATCTCACCGAATTTCTCCGAATTCCGGATATCCTGCGCAGTTGTTCCCCCCCCCCTTATTGCTAGTAGGGTGGGACTAAGTCCCTTGTACTGCGGCCACTTCTGGCCTATTGTACCAGCCCCAGATGATAGGTGAGGGTGATTGTGGAGCAATTGGTGGAATGAAGATTGGCAAGGGAAACCGAAGTACTCGGAGAAAATCTGCCTCAGCGCCACTTGTCCACCACAAATCCCACTTGACCAGACCCGGGATCGAACTCGGGCCGCCGCGGTGGGAAACCAGCGACTAACCTCCTGAGCTATGGCGCGACAGTTGTTTCCCTTACTTTAATTCACCCGTCAGTGCCGCAGCACGTCCCTGCTCTATGTCAGTGTACGTCCGGCCCTCCTAAACCCCTAAGGAGAATGTATTCCACGGTATACACCGTCTGTTGGCCGAAGAACGTATTACATTGCGTGTTGTGATTAAAAGTCACACCTAAATCACGTGTTATGCCAGGGCTTTATAGAAAAGAAAAAAGTTTGAGATAAATCTCTAGAAAGCAAGCTGTTATAATGAATGTATATGATTTAAATGTTGATCTTAATTGCCATTATAAAACCGAGACCGAAATATACCGATAGGAAATGTCAAGCGGTATCACATATCGGTTATAGCCACTTCGAATCCCGGTCCCCAGGCTGGCTCTACGTCATTGTATTGGTGGTTTTACCCAGTACCTATATCTAAATTCCGGACGAAATCCAAGCCCTGTGCTATCAAGTGCCCTCTACGTTCACAGTATATTCAGCGATGCATAGTCTGTATTTTTTTTTACAGCGTCATTTAATTAACTGCGTTTGAGTGGTAACTACTCTTGCGTCCTTCTGGGAGGTCCGGATTTTGATTCATATCCCGGAGGACGTTATCTTAAAATGTTTTGAGGGTCTTCTCAGTATATACCGATATTGCCCTAAACTATGCCACGTATTTCTAACCATCAACCACAGTCATCCTCGGAATGTTCCTTACGTAACATTCAGCTGGCAGTTTATTCTTTTACGGCGGGGACTGTGTAAACTGTGTAGCATAGAATGGTAGGATCACTGATTAATTGGAAAGGATTTACGTTCGAAGTGGTCGTGGCCTAATCGAGGTAGTATCATATTTGCTGAAGGGACAGAAGGAAACGATGAATACCCGCAGTTAGGACAGCCTTTGTCCCAGGAGATATTCGAACTGAATACAAATCTGGGTTGTCACTCCTACACCCACCAGCTTGGTCAGTTGAAAAAGCATAATTAAGAAAATAAGAAACAATCCAGTCTTGTCATATGTATTAGTGACTTGTAGAAGACGGGGTTTGGGTTATTGAATCGATTTATTGGATGCTTACGAGCCGTAACAACAAATAATTATAATACTCTAAAGATTGCTATAATAACACATGAATAAATTCTTCAAAGTCTGCTTACGCTATTCGATGATGGTTAACATATCTCAACAGTGGATATGTCTTTACAGTGTCTTCACTATCCGTTTCCTAGTAACTGATTTATAACACAGGAGCTATTGCTTCGAATTACTAGGAAATCTTGTTGCCATTTCTTATTCAATCACCTTGGAATGCCGACCCTCCAGAACTCGACCCAATTCTCCAATCCAGTCTGCCTATAACAGACCCTCTTCATATAGCCACGGCACGGACCACATAGAAAACCTCTTCCATTATTGCAGAGACGCATATATTATGCGATAGCTTGTCAACCAGCCTCGACGATTATTATTATGTCAATGGATTATTGTTGTTATGCAATAATAAGGGAAGGTGTTTACTGGCCGTTGCCTGGCACTGTGTCACAATATATTTCCTCACTATGTGCACGTGCATTAAATAGGGACCAACACGCACGGGGATTGCGAAACAGCATTGAACACATTCGGGAAATATCCGTTTCTGTCCGACAAGAGAAATCATGAATCAGTTTTTACTCAACTCATCCTTCCTCCAAAATTGTTCAGACTGTCTCTTCTTTCATTTCTCTTTCATCATTTCATTGTTTTTGATCGACAGATCATCAATCATTCGCCGTACTATGTATGACAACACGGTACAGAAACAAACAAGCAAACAGGAACCGCAGTGAAGTTGTACTCACGTTACCTGACAGCCATACGTCAAGCGTGGAGGAGTCTGATGCCATTTGTATACACTTTACACCCGTCCGGAAATTTATTGTAGGGTAGACCACCCTCTGACATTTTGTTACATGCATCTATGCACCGGCAGTAAATTGTAATTTGTTTCTTCAGAGATTATTTAATTGATTAACTATGAAGTCATGTTATTTATTTTCCTCGCTGACGTTGATCACTTGCAGTGAAATAGTAAGGCTTGTTGTGTCTTAACCCTTGAAACTTCACTTCGGACGTAGACTGGTAAGCTTGTAAGGGTGGCATACTTGCCACCCTGATAGAATTCCACCTTTACGGTTTTTTGATCAAAAGACAACTCGTGATATAGTCAGAACTCAGTAAACCAACTTGTGTTCGCATCCATACTGAACACATTAAGCAACAAGTTAGCTCAGTCACTGTAGCGACTAGGCTACAGGCTTGACGACCGAGAATTCGGTGTTCGATTCAAGGTAGATGTAAGAGATTTTTTCTCCATAGCGCCCAGACCGGATCTGGGGCCCACCCAGCCTCCTATGAAGTCGGTACCCGGGGCTGCTTCTTCTAGGTTGCAGAGGCAAAGGCGTGAAGATGACCGCCAACTTCCATTTAGTGAAAAGGTAAAGCTGTCCCTATAACAGGCCGTGGAAGGCCATAGGTTTCTGAGAGATCGAGGCTCACACATTTTCTAGACATTCGGCTCACATATGGTGGTGAGGTTGTCAGCCTTACACGCCGGCCTTCCTTTACCACCAGGAAGATTCCTGGTACTCATTTCTGCTAGAGGATGAGTTGACTCCACGGCCATAATGCGGCTGGAAGGATTAGGTGAATTGAAAAATGCAATGACCTCATCGGAAATCGAAACTGCCAACTTCCGGCTTGTATAATTATACCTCGACCAACTACCCTACCACGTGACCCACTTCAATGTAGTGCCGAGGTTAATGATGGTAGAGCTATACCTCCACTCCATCATGTCTTCGTGGTGTTGTGCTTTGTTAAATAAGACCAGGGGTAACGTTATCTTTTGCTGAACATATTGTACTGGGTATAATTGTTGCTATGCAACGATCACAAGAAAGAACATGCATTGCTTGGTAACGGCCGGTAAACACATCAGAAATAACCGGGATATCGCTAGGCCACTGTTCTGTAAATAGGTTCCCTCGACAGTGAATACGCATGCAACGCGAAGTAATGATGGACTGTTATAATGAAAACGGTGTTTTCTTTGTGGTTCGTGTCGAAAAGTTTTAAGCAGGGTCAGTCGAGCACCGGATTTGATAGTTGGCAGTTGGGATTAAGGGAATTGACAAGAAGACCTAAGCGCGGGAAGCTGAAAAATCTCTGCTGTTAGCAGCTGTTACCAGGGAACGGCTGTTGAAGACACAGCAGGCTGGAGAAGATTTAGTCTTGCAGCAATGATTTGTGAATTGTGGAGATCAGTGGAGGCGCTGTAATTACTTGTAGTTCCAAGTCGTGTCAGTAAGTCCAATATCCAATTTGTAAACCTTCTATAGTCACACCCCTAAGTCGTGTGTGCCCTAAGTGTTATGTTACGCCTCTTTCTTTTTTGGAACTGTGCGACTTCATGTTTCAGTGGTGCAGTGTGTTATGTTCGCAAACTTGTACTAAAACATGCTTGATGACACGACGTACGTTGAATAGGATTAATTAAATGGTATTTAGAATTTCACATCCGGCATTACAGATAACACAGTTTCTGCCCATTACAAAATCCCAACCGGTTAATCACCTTTTGTTGAGAATTATGAACACATGTGTACAATGTGGGAAATTTGTGGGGTTTTTAACGCTAAACCAGTTGTTATGTATAATAACAGTCCCCAGTGGAGGTGGGTTATCGGATTGCGGCTGCAGTCGGTTTAACCCCAGGGAAAGAGCCCCGGTTACTCTCTGAATAACAGTCTCAGTGGATCTCAGAGCCGATCTGGACTCCAGGATCAAGAATCGAACCCCAACATTCCATCTAGTAGGATGGCATCTTCAGTGGGAAATGAGGACCACAATTTTTATCTTTAGGCTTCATTAAGAATGTGATTGTGCTTCTGAGCGACTGTGGGATCACATGTACCGCCTCTGTGTGTGCCTACTGTATACGGACAATGAAAGGAATTTTCTTCAACATTCTCTCCATGCCCATAGCTGATAATCGAGACATTTATAGGCGCCTTATATTTGTGAACTTAATGGGTTCCAGAGATACGTTATTTCGACAAGTGGAAGTATTCGAGGAATGGAATTTCTCTGTGGGTGTTCATTTCCATCGCCATCCTTGTCTGTTTGATATATACTCTCCCTTGTTTCTCTCTACCTGAAAAGTGGATCTACAGCCACCTTTCGCCTGGAATCCGAAACAAATTGTGGCATCCATCCATTGCTAACTCTGGAATCGTTAAACTACCGCTCCGGCGAGATCTGAGGTTCTCACATCTGTGACTATGCAGATCTTACCTTCTGGCATTTACTGTGGTATGGCCTGATATGTATTTACGGAGGTAGCTGGTTCCACTCAAAAATTGGCAAATACCTACCAAAATGCAGACGTCATATCCCAGAAGAAAATAATCATTATCCCTCAGACGTTTGTAAAAATCATTTAGCTTGCGGCTAGATTTTGTTTGCAGAACATGACACTGACACTGTACCAGTGAATCACTTCTGCGCATGTGTCAGTTTGAAAAGGTATTTGTTTGTTAACTGCCCAAATTATTCTTCACTGAGATTGTGAAGTTGTATGCTTAATTAAGTACCACGTCATGAAAACATGTAAGAGTGGGGGTATAACTTCATGCAGTGTTTAATATCAGCACTAGAAGGATGTGAGCAGCAGCTAACACCCCCCCCCCCCTCCAAGGAATAACCCTTGCTGTGTAGGAAGCTGGATGGACCTAGGGCCGGTTCGGACGCGTGACGAAGGGAAAGATCTTTGCCGGAAATTGAACCAGAGTCTGTATCCTACACACTGTAGTGTCTGCTTCATCTGTCAGAGGATTGTTGTGCCAACGGTGATGAACTTGCGGATAACATTTAGTTCATTATTCTGTGCCAGTGTGAAGCTTAGTCCCTCTTCCTTAAGGGAAGTTGGTGTTGAGGGGAATACTTTGGTCAGATTGAGACGAAATGAAAGGAGGGAACTACATGATGCAAGGGTACAAGTTGTCCCTGTGCTTAACTAATTAAGCACTACGCCTTGAAGTCGTATGGGGAGTTGATGTATAGATCCACGTATTCTTGTCCTCGGCGCTAGTTGGAGGTTAGTGGTCAGCATCACGCCCCGGCCACTTTATCCCCGGTACCCATTGTATAGGAGGTTGTGTGAACCCCAAAGCCGGTCTAGACGACATGGAGAAGTGAAAATTTTTGACCCTACCGGGAATTGAACTCCGAACTCTCGGTCGTCCAGTCCGTAGCCAGTCGTTGTACCGACTGTTTGCCAAATATTTCGTAGGAAAGACAAAATGCATGAAATTTTAGTCAGAAAACCGGAGAGGAAGAGACCACTTGAATGACATAAGCATAGACGGAGGATTGTACTAAAATTGTATAATATCATTAACTAAATTGAGAAAGTGTGGACTGGATTCGTCTAGCTTAAGATAGGATCCAGGGGCGCTGTTGTGAGTCCAATAATTAATTTCGGGCGTCCATAAAAAGATGGCTAATTTCTTATCTGGCGATATTTATCAGCAGCTCAGTAAGGACCTTTTTCTTTGGAATGCGTTGGTTGGCTCGTTCGTTAATTAGTTCCTTAGATTATTGATGGTTTTATCTCTTCCAATCTCATAAAGCCGATTCTTTCTTAAGAAACTAATTGTTACTCATCCATTCGAGAAAGTCGAGGCATTTTATGGAAGCCGAAGGTTCATTATTATGTTCACAGGAGCTCGCCATTGGTCTCTAAGTTATGCCAGCTGAATCCAGTCCATATCCCCATCACATTTCCCTGAGTTACATCTTAATATTTTCCGCTCCTCTTCGTCTAATTCTTCCTAGTGGTCTCTGTGCCTCAGGTTTCCCTACCATAAACCAGTATACACTTCATTCTGTTTGTTCTTTTTAATGGAACGAAAATCCGCTTTTTATTCAGTCGGTCTTGAGTAATCCTGATTTAAGATGCTTATATTAGTACTTGGAGCAGCCGCGTTACCGAAATGTATGAAGCTCAGGTCAGCACCAGAACCAATCACACTATTCCCCATTGTGACATCATCGGTGCTTACTTTCAAAGCCCGTCTGTCCGACACGCACTGCTGTCCCGTAGGCCTACGTGTAGCTGCAAGACAAGTAAGCAATCATTCCGTTTCTTATCCGTTTTCATCATGTCTGTCTTGTTTTGGAATCTTGATTCATCGAAACAAATTAGTCACAAGTTTCGTTACGCTGCTTCGGGACGCCATTTTGTGTGTTTGGTTCTCGACCCCCAACCGGGCTTTAGTGCCCGGTGTGCAGTATCAAAGGCTTAGATGAAGAGCATCTTATGTCCATTGGAATGTATAAAATGAAACAAATAGTCAGGGCCAAGTAAATGAGTATGTAACTGACTTCCATAGAAAGTTGATTCAGCCGATCTAGAAATGCGTGGTTTTCGTGGAACTTGGCGATTCATTACCAAAGCCCGCCATCAGACTCGTCTCTGGGTCAGTTCAGGCTAGTCCATCCACGCATTCACACGCGATTCCTGTAAGGTTCATTTTACTATTATTCCCCCATGTACTCGTAGATCTGACAAATGATGCCTTCCTGTGAGACTTCCTAATCTAACTACTTCAATTTTTACGTATTATGCCCTTTTTCACCATCCAAACTTAGTATTAACTTTTGAAACTATGAATCACGGGCCAACACAAGAACAGAGAAAACTCGGTTGTACATCCATGCACCGATTTGGATTCGAACCCGCAATCCCAATTTACCGCAAAATCTTCAGTAATAATGATATTATATTATAAGGAGAAATTGCTAACAAATTCTTCAAAAATTTGGCAAAGTTAAGTGCTTGAGAACAGCAGGAACGAATCAATCTGTAAGTCATTCGTGGTTTAATTAATATTAGAAATTGCATGTTCCCATTCAGTTCACAATACTTTCTTTTCCTCTCATGAATTTTAAAGATTACAGTAGCACCTGTTGGACTTATATTAGTATATAACTTCTGTCTCTCAACGCGGATTTGGGGTGTTTTGAAGAGGATATGTGAAGGTTACTGGCTTCTGGGATGTGACTGAAGCGAATTACTTTTTGTGCGCTATTTTACGACTGTGTCAGCAGCCGATCTGTGATAACGTCTGAATTTAAGGTAAGGGGTGACTGATGAATTGGAAAGGATTTGAAAGGAAGCATTCATAACCTCATCGAGGTAGCTATCCCGGACTTTGCCTAGAGGGACTGAGGATAATCTCGGAATATCTTTGTCAGGGCAGCCGGTGTTCGTCCATGATTCGAACCGAGCGCCACTTGAATATGAATTTAGATTGTTACCGCTAAGCCAGCTTGCTTGGTGACGCCGTGTAGGTGGCAGGTAAGTTCGAATATATTGGTTAACGTTCTGCCTCCATTCTCAGTGTAGAAGAATTAGTGAGCCTGTGGAATATCCCATTCTCTTAGATTTTTACTTCTCCATACACAAAAGTATGTATCTAAGCCGTGTTAATAATTCTTTTCTATAAAATAGAGCTCATCCTATGCGGTTCTTTTCAGTACAGGTGAGCCTGTCATTGCATGAATATGTATTTCGCTGCTTTGAAACAATCATCCCATTATAAATATTTTAAAATATCTTAGCACCATCCTCTCTCATTTGGAAGAAAGTGCCTATTAGTGTCCTAAAACACAACATTGTAATTAAGAAAATCATGACTATACCAACCGATATATATTTCGAAAGCAGTTTGCTTCCAAATAATAACGATGAAAAGTGTAATTTTTCATTATTAAGCGATTTTCCTACATAAATTAAAAGAAAAACAAATGGTGCATAGAAAATGTAGTCACTTCTCGTTATGTCCATATCCTATTTGATCAGAATGTTATTGTATGTTCTAATGACTCAGTCATTATTGAACAGGTATGGAAGCATAATGGAATGGGTGTTAGTTGTTGCAGCGGTGCGTCAGTAATTCGCTTTCTTATACATTAAACTGTGATCTGCTTCATAGTGAATTACCCAGTGTTTCATCCATACAAAATCAGTTGATGTTTTCTTTCTTTAAGGAGACGAGAAAGTAATATACTCTAAACAATTTTCATTCATACTAAGAACTAACAGGGTTCGCTCACATCTTTAGGGGAACTGACCTAATTCAAGATGTTCGCTGTCCAAATGATGCTAAGTTCATTTCAGGCCCATCTTTCTTCGCTCCTCTCTTTCTTCACTTCTCACTCTCCTTTCCTTTTCTATCGTTTTTCTGTAATTTTTTATGTTTCCTTTCTTTCATTTTTCTTGACACAAAACCTTGTTCTAGCCTTTACCCCCCCCTCTCTAAATATTTTGGGGTCTGAACCCTTGTCAGGCCGTCACTAATGCTCTTTAGATGGATGTCAAAGTATCGCCCCCAGAGGAGAGCACAGAAAAGCGTGGACAACCATTTTGCCTCGAGTGGGATTTGAACCCGCTGTCCGCGTATTTAAATAGTCTTATATCGTGTGTGCAGTATCGACGAATCCCGCTTTACAATAGAATTCTTTCATTTCGAAGCCGTCTCCTTTGGAAACAATAGAATCACTGTAGCCACTTTGCTGTGCAGAATGGGATTCACTTCTCCGACACTCGTAACTTTCTGTATGAGCTCAGTTGTTTCCCCTTGTTCCTGTTACCACGAAAGGCATATTATGTGCTAATGGCTCACTTCTATGCTCTAGTCGCATAAGAAGATTACTGTTCATCTCTTTGCATCCCTAGAAACTCCGAGAGCCTTATATTGATCACCCCGAATTCTGTCTTTCTGCTTTTCACGTGCGCTTAATGAAATATTAAAATACTTGAGGCACTATGCTACAAGCCGGAAGGTCGTGAGTTTGATTCCCGATCAGGTCATTGGATTTTTCGATTGATCTAATCCTTACAGCCGCAATATGCCCCTAGAGTCATCTCTGTCTGTGACAGAAATGAGTATCAGGAATCCTTCTCGGGGTAAAGGGAGGCTGCCGCTTAGGGCCGGCAAACTCACCACTATCTGTGAGTCGATTATCTAGAAAATATGAGAGCCTCGACGTCTCAAAACCCTTTGGGACCCCACGGCCTGTTACAGGGATATCTTTTTTTTTATTTATTATTATTTAAAAGATTTAATACTCTTACATACGGACGTTTCATTTACTGATTATGAATGCATATGGCAAAACTTTTTCTTGAGTGAGGGTTACATCAGATGACTCCAGGGGGAGTCTTTTTACAATATCGGAGAGAATATTAAGTGCATGTTATTACATTTGTAAGTAGGTATGCAGCTGGTTCGTAAACATTAATTAACCTCATAAGCTCATTATTGTACGACTGTAAATTTTTTGTTTTTTTCTTCGTATGTCAAGCTCCTTCAATTATCCTTAAGGAAATGTTGTATATTTAAGAAAAAGGAATATACCAAAGCGTGAAGGAGAATATTTGGATCTGAAGCGCAGTTAATTACAGAGAATGACTGTCGTCATCACCAATACTCTTCGCCTAAAATTACCAGGCCGAAATAAAAGATTACAGTTGTTGGATTTGAGGTTCTGTCGGTCACTATGAATAGCACGTTTTTGTGGTCTGTAACGGCATTCGTTTTGCAGACAGCTAAGGTTTCGGAGGAATATGTTGCTGCAACTTGTCCTCTACTTCTGTTAGTTTTTTCATAGCTTATACTTCAGCCCTGAAAACAGAAGCGTCATGTTCCTCCGAAACGTCAATGTCGGAACTACATGGCATTGCATCCCAAAGAACTGCACATTTCAGATTATACTTTGCTGTGTGAGTAATTCTAATGAGGAAACAAAACATTTAATTATTTCCCGAAGTTTATGAAACTCTCCTGAACCACATATACAGATAATACAGTGGGCAAGGTGTAAACAGGATTGGTCTGTCTCAGGTTCCGTTGCTAGTGTTTGTGGTGACTGTGATGATCTTTTGGGTTGTATAACATGACAACATGCCCCACAAATCATAATCATTATCAGACTACGTAGGCTTGTACACTCATAGTCATAAATTACCACCATTAAATTCTTAAAACCAAATTACAACCCTCCACCACGGATAAAAAGGGCACCAATTTGTTCTGTTCAGATCTCTGTATGTACTCGTATTATCCTGCCCCTGCCTCATTCTCACGGCTGTAGGACTCTGAATGTATGTGGTGACCTGTGTCATCTTCATGCCAAGCCTGTACTGTGTAAAATTGTGAAGGAACAATACTGATTGTGTATCGACATGTAGCCGCTCTGTAGACCTTTACAGACCAAATTATTGTTAAATCATATTACAATTTAACAACCAGCTGAACATTTTGTTAACATGTGTATTTTTCATTTGTTTGTTAGTTTTGATAGTCGAAATGATTGAAAGTAAACTGTTAGAAGGAACACTAAATTCCACTTGTAGCGTATGTTGAGGATGGTTCCCATGTATGAATGGAGTCTGTGTGACTTGCCTCATATTTGAACATGTTGTTTGAGTTCGCTTCAAACTGCATGGGAAGGCAGTGAATTGCTGTTCTGTGTGTACATGGTGGAACAGTCTACGCTGCTTTGTATGAATTTCTGTCCGGTATATTTGTTCTCAAGCTCCGTTATTTGTTTTATATGGTAACTGTCTCTTGACACTACTTTAAAAATACTTTCTGTAGGCAGATTTCTGTATGTGTATCTCCATTGTTATATCCTTCCCAGGGAATGTATGACCACTATTGTTTCAAGTCTAGTAAAGAAAAAGTTTCGTGTCAATTTTGGTTCATATATGCGCCTGAACAAACGAGTAAGTCCCTCGATAAAGGTACTTCTTCTAACAATAATAGTGAAGTTGTCTGAATATGAATACATGCGAAATTGATATACTCGTATGTGTTGTGTGTATGTGTGTAGCTTGTAACTTGGTTTGGAACGTACAAGTTATTAAACATGGATTCTTCTGTTCGCTTTGTGAGTGAATTGTGTGAAATTGTGAAGGAACAATATTTCAGAATATAAAGTGAGACAGATGAACTGTTTAAAGTTTCGAAAACAGTTGCTGAACACAGGCAGAAACAGTGTGGAATAGAAACGATTGGAGTACAAGTACTGTAGAGAGATTTTGTAACTGAAAAACAATGGAACAGATCAGAAAATATCTCTAACAAAAAAAAAAGATTAAAATACCCAGCCGGAAACAGTGTTTACCAGGGAAATAATTTCAATTCAAGGAAAGAAAGACTGCATAATACAAAAAGAAATGGGCTTGGAAGTCTGATAGAGCTTGAAGGGGAAGAACAGTTTAAGTACTCGTACAGAGCCCACAAACATTTGCAACAGGAAGAAACAAGTCAAAGTACTTAACCGGAAAGAATGCATGCAGAGAAACAATTGAAATACACAACTAAGAGCAGTGTATGACATAGAACTAATTGAAACCCCATGAATAGCAGCAGTGCTTAGCAGGGAAAAGAAAATTGAAGAACACGGCCAGAAACAATGGGTAGTTGATAACCAAGCTACAGCAAAATCGAAATATTTGTGTGCAGTATTTTAATGGTGACACATTTTGTAGTGAAGCAAGGATGATTCGTGAAACTCACATGTATGGCTGATATTGGTGTGTGGCTGAAGGAAACGGGCCGCAGTAACATGCAAATTGCGATCAAACAGATTTTGATGCTACTCCCAGTTCTTGTTATTCACCTGCCTGACCTAACACAGACACATAATTGCGACCCTCTCACTTGCGTTATCTTACAGAGAAATGTAAGACTGGTCAGACTCACAAATATTAACACACCGTAATATGAGTGCTACTTGGTATAGCATTAATAAGGTCAGTGGCCGCGCGGTCTACGGCATGAACTATCTTCTCCCGCTCGAACTCTGAGATCGTGAGTTCGAATCCCACTCAAGGCATGGATATCTCTGTGCGTTTATTCTGTGTTTATACTGTCGTGTATGTAGGTAGTTGTCCTACGACAGGCTGATCCCCCGTCCAAGGAGTCCTACCGACTGTCTTAAGATTGAGAAACTGAAAAAGCGACCTAGGTCCGAAAAAAGAAATGTAGAGCCATAGATCGAATATAGTCAGAAGCATTTCGATAGAATCGAGTAACCGTGATCGAACTTCGAATATCTACCAATATTTAGATGAAGGTGAGAGAGAGTATAATAACGAAGAAGAAAAGAAGACCATTGAAGATAGGTTGAAAGAAAACTGTTGTTCATTTGATTTTTAGTCGCGGTATTTCTCCTGAAGGCAAGTTTGTCGTGATGTGCATAATAAATTATTTGGGGACTTAAAGAATGTTAATTTTAATCGCCTGTGGCTAAAAGGTGAAGTCATTCTTCCTACCTTGTAGTCCGCCCCACTGTATTGGTTGACTTGCAACTAACCCTCAGCTGCAGTAGCTACTGTTTATCTTCTGTTTCGTCGTAGCATTTGAGGCTTTTCCAGCGGTGTTTATGAACAGTTCTGTCGTCTGAGGTATAACGCCGCTCAGTTCGTTGAAAATCAGCGGACGTTTGGAAGGAACGTGTCGCTTTCAGGTTCCAAGTTGTAGGCGGCATGTTCCACTCAAAGGTTGGTTGATTTCAGCAGACTAGATTGGGTTATATCTCAGAAGATGGAGGGTAGAATTCATCTGTTTCTTTGTTTTGAGGAAGGGGGGCTTCTTTAATGACACTTCTTCAGTTGAACAAGTTGTATAATTTCGAATTACAAAATGATTATGAATAATTATAAGTTCTATTCGGACCATCTCAGCGCTCCTCACTAGTCAGTAAAAGCGAATATCTGAGTGCAGCACATTTTCAGAAGAGTGATTTCCTTGTACGTGTATTTTACTTTAAATTCCGAATTAATTCTCCATTTCCATTTTGTTTTCACGAATATTTTTACAATTTCATGTGTATGTGTTGAGTTGCTGGATTATTTGTTTTTTTTTTCTTTTCGTTTCAGGTGAGTTACATCGTATCGGTGCGTGATGCTACATGCGACTTATCACTAAAGGTAAACCCAGAGAATATATTATTCAAATATTCCCCCTCCCCTGCACTTCATTGTAAATTCCGTTACATTATCTGCGCTATACCGTAGTACCGTATCAAGACATAAGTACCATGATTTTTTGTCGTGTTATAACTTTTAGAACTTCGTAATTACTTACTCAGGTAATTAACTTTTTTTCTTTTGGAATTCCTTTCCAGACTTCTTTTACAATCGAAATAAGCGTACCGTTAATTCTAATAAAACTTTGTTCGGGTTTTAAATTCAGTATTACACTTCATTTCTTATACAAATTCGTGAGGTTTTTCGTACCCATTCTTTTCTTAAGGCTGATCTTGAAAGGAATTCGTCTGAAGTGCAGTAAAATAGAATTCCTGGCCTGACAGGCGGGTAATACGTTGAAGTGATCCAGCTCTCGGTAAATACCTCGGAAATCGATCTTCTATGTTCTCCCATCCGGAGCTTCACGCGCTGTGAATTCTCCTTTCGATTATACTGCCTCCCTCTATCCAAAACTCTTCGACCATTTAAAGCTGGCCTAACGAAAGCTTATGTGTTAACGATGAAATTCCCACCGTGATTTATTTCTGGATCCGGAATATTCCAATCAGCATAGTGACTAAGCAGACCGGAGAACCTTGGTTCTATTCCTGGCTCGGGCAGAATATTTCTTTGTTCTCTAACTCATCCAGACAGCTGTGGGCTCCACTTTCGCATCCAGGGGGCCCCAGAGGTAGAAATGCTGGACGTAAGGCTGACCACTCACGTCTGTTTAGTGCCGAGTTTGGGATGTTCTGTGTTTAGATCTGGGGCCAGATATCGGCTGTCTTGACTGAGGTTTCCTAGTGATATTACTCACTTCCTGTAAGCAGATGGCGAGATAGTGTGTCAGAGGCTCAAACTGCAGTGAATTACATCGATATTTACGTTACATTACTTATAAAAAGAACTCCGTGACGTTGTAGTCCGCAAGCGAACTATACCGATCGAGCGACCGCCGCTTGTCGACGAAGTTAGTGCCAACTTTTACGGATAGAGGGTGTCACGTGGTCAGCGCAGCGGTTCCCCACGGCCGTTAATCTCGGTTTTCTAGACCGGATTACTTTATTTATACATTTCTTTTATAGGTGTTTCGATTTTAGTTTCATTCAACGCGAGGGTTGCATTGGAGACATACGAACTTACGTTCGATTCTGTCAGCAGGTTTTTGTGTTGATTCCCAGTACCAAATTACATCCACACCGATTGATATTTTCGGATATGGCGTCCCATATAAGAGTTACAGTGATACCCTTTCTGTAAAGATTGCATAGTAAAAGAATCGATAGGTTAGAGGCGGTTATTTCTTTGGACATGGCTACCGGAAACTGGTAACTGACAGATAGGCCGTTACTTACACCTGGAATACCCATAATTCGCAGTAAAGTGTCTCCAACTCCTGCTGCAGATGGCCACAAGAAGTTTTTAGCGCTGCTCATGCTGTGTCTGCTGTTTACGACGGGGCTGAAGCTTCTTCGATCGCTTGGGCGTTTTACAGCCGTCAGCATTACTAGAGTTCTGAATCGCCGAGTTGTGTTAAAGTTGTGAAGTTTTATAGTACGTCGTGAAATGAACAAAACAAGTTTATGTAGCCACGTTTACCTTTGGAATGGAAGTGGTTGCTTAGCTAGGAATTTATTAACGTATCAGTGGTCGTATTTAAATTAAGCTTTCAATTAAACGTAAGGAGTAATGAGCGGACAGAACCTGCGTTTCATGGGCAAATTGCAGAATATCACTTCTCGCCAGGGCTTGCGGTCTTGTGGATTATAATGACAGCAACACTACGTTGAGTAACAGGCCTATGTATTCTAGTTGTTTTTCTTTTTGCCCTTCGAGGTTTTTCTCCTTGTAATGTGTTTCTTACTTTTAGTCGCTCCTTTCTTTGTCTTCGTGTTTCTCTGTGACTCTTACGAAAAATTTATGCATGACATAAAATGTAGAGTCGAAGGAAGGGGAGAGGGAAGAGGAGAGGATTTCTTGTGTATTTGAACTTGTGTTAGCTTTTCAAACATTTAGCACGAATGAGGGAGAAGAGAAATGGATATAGGATATTGATTGGAAAGCCAGAAGGAAAGAAACCACTTAGAGAACAAAGACGTAGGTGGGTGTACAATATTAAAATGGATATTAGAGGGGTAGGATGGAGTGATAATAGACTGGATCGATCTGGCTCAGGATAGAGACCAGTAGACACGGTAATGAACCTTCGGGTTTCATAAAATGCTGGAAAATTCTTTAGTAGCTGCTCAACTGGCGACTTTTCAAGAAGGGTTTATTTCCATGATGTCATTTAGTTAGCTTGTCAAGAAATACTCCGCTCCATGGAGTTAGTTACATGTTATTATGTTGGCACTACATTTTACGCTGTTTTCTTTTGGCACTACATTTTACGCTGTTTTCTTTTTTCACATCAGTTTTAGGTTTGATGCATGGAGGAAAGTATCAGTAGTTTAAATTAGTACGTAGTGATAAAACGATCAGATTACACTATTTTAACGATACAGAAAAATGTACGCTTAGCGTAACAGTTGTGGCTCGTTCACGCACTTCAGTTCAGTTACCTTGAAACCCTTAAGATTTAACGGGAGCAGTGTATTGAATATCGAACATGCTTTACCTTTCTCTGAAGCTTATTTTCGAAACATTCGGGCTCAAATAAGAATTTGGAGACATCGCCGAAATGGCAGAAGGAAAGCAGACTCTAATAAAACTCCACGGTGTCAGATTAATTGAAAATCGGTTAAACTGTTACGTGCACGCAAATATTGGAGAATACGGACAGAAGGACTGACATTGCGAAAGTAATAGGTGCATTTCTCTAACTTCGTTGTGAACGCGCTAAAAATGCGATACGAGTCGTGACTCTTATTACTATTAATTTTGAATGGGGGGACTAAATTCACACGTGTTCCAGTGACCAGGCTTTGTATTGATTTTAACAATAACGTCAATAATTCAGTTAAATTCCTCTATTTTGGTGCCTGTCAACAGCGAGTGGCGCATAACTGAAAGTGTACTACTCTACATAACAAAAGCTAGACTAAGGCTATAACCAAGCGGTTAATCATGGCTTCTCACCGCGGCGGCCCTGGTTCGATCCCGGGGTCTGGTCAAGCGGGATTTGTGGTGGACAAAGTGGCGCTGGGGGAAGTTTTCTCCGAGTACTTCAGTTTCCCCTGCTAATCTTTATTCCACCAATTGCTCGACAATCACCCTCACCTATCATCTGGGGCTGGTACAATAGGCCAGAAGTGGCCGCAGTACAAGGGACTTAGTCCCACCCCACTACCAATAAAAGAGGCTAAAACTAATAATAATAATAATAATAATAATAATAATAATAATAAGCCTCTTTTTGTTCTTTATTTCAGAATCTTTGGGTGAGAAACGAATTATTAGTTTTGGGAGTAGAAATGAGAATACCGGTTCGTTATCAAGCATTAATGGTAGTCAGTACTTGAATAGTAACGAAGCCTGTCGTTCCTGGCCCGATTAATGTTTACCTTAATACTTAACCTCTGCACTTGCCCTAGGTAAGTAATTAATTCCCAGTGTTACTTAACCATTCCATTTAAACTGCTCTGGCCGCGTGGCATCAGATGTGATGTTCATGTGAGGATACGTTGATGTCCGTATATTCTGCTTCAGACAGTAAGCCATATTGCGGAAACTCTTGGTGAGGCTAGCTAACAATCCGACGGAGATTCGAACCGCGTGTCTCTCGAGTTCGCGTCTAAGGTGTTAGCGCTACGCCGACCTGTTCGGTATTATCGTATGTACCTCTGTCTTGAAATTAAACGTAAAGCCTGTTGTATTCGCTTTTACCGCTCTTTAACTGTACGGTACTCTGTCATGCTAAATGGGGAATACGTGTAGGGCTCAGTTCCTTTATACACGGAGTCGCGCACGTTTACTGTGGTGTAATTTGTGAACATTAACGTCAAGGCAGTGTAATTTTTGGAAGTACAATTATAGACACAATTTTAAATCCATTTAATCGTTAGAGCTTGTTTAGCCTGTCGCTAACTTTCCGCTTTAAGACGTCAGGTCTGACGAAGATCGAGAGCTGAAATTGTGGCTGTTAACTGGAAATTTCGAGAACATGCAGAAACCGGCACTGGAGTTCTCAGTTTCTCATTACCTTAGGCATTCATATTTACACACATCGAAACACTGTAATACTATCAGTTTGCTGATCGAATGGCGCAGTTTTCTTTTCGACAACTCTTATTCATGAGAGTTTGTCCGGTTGTGCGGTGTTCAGATGGATTACCCTAGTTCTGTTGTTTTGTAAGACTGGACGGACTTGAACTGTGACTCTTCCCACCTCCCCCAAATAACATTTCAATTAGTTTCTGGATATTCGTGGAAAGTTATGCGAAAATCATGCCACAAGAGACCACTCAAACTTTATGCATTGTAGATTCTAAAGGGTTCTGACTATGGTGTGTGACTTCTCCCATCGTCAGGTATTCTAGAAACTGGAAAACAACGTTTCTGAAACTGGATGATCTCTTTTTAAGGTACCCAATAGAGTAGGTGCCCCCCCCTCAAGTGAGAACGGAAATAGATCCACTTTCCGAAACGTGTTTTTTAGTTTCTAGAATACCGAACGGTAGACAAAGTCTAAAACCTAGTAATTCAGAGTTTTATGCATCATAATCAGTAATATGAACACTTAATAGGTCAGTCATTAAAACATCTACCTACAGTCTGAATGTACGGGGTTTGATTCTCACCGTCAATGTCTTTTTTTTTTCTTCTTCTTCGTTAGTGTATGCATTGGGTTTCTGGAGCTCACGTATCTGGGACCAATGCAGCCGATACGTGAAGCTCTAGATGTGATCTCACCTAGTGCCGAAGTTATTAATGCATGGGGCACCTCCTTTACTCGCCATATTCGCTTTCGTGGTGTTTATCAGCCACAGGTGCAACTCCACTGTGGCAGGATACGTTCATTGTGTTGTGATGGAGATGTGTTAACCTATACGGTTAATAACTCGAGGAAAATGCTGCTTTAAAGTGGGTAAATCATTTAAACAGACGGGAGAAAATTCCATACCGTGTTTCGTGTTCGGGTGTCTAAGCCGGATAAGAAGATATAGTCGAGATCGAGGTTCGATCCTCCATCCCTTTGTACATGTCATTTATCCTAACCAGGATGTAACACAAGTCGGTACGTCGCATAAAGCTGTTCACTTTTTTAGCAACATTTCCTGCACGTATGCAGAGTGCGCGTCAGTGGTGCATAAATCACACACGGACACAAGGACTAGAGCGTCCGATGTCCGGCTCAGTCGTGCGCGTCCTTCGCGTCTGCGCGTCTGCTCTCAAACACAGAAATGTACTTTGAAAGCTTCTGTTGTGTAAGGACTGCTGTGAATACTCAGGCACTTCAGAAAGACAAGGAATATTTGCGTTTCCTTTGTTGTTTCAGGTTGTTGGCTTAGAGCGACGATCCTCAAGTATTTCCCAACCCTTCTGACATATATTTAAAGAAATCTTCGTCCATACTCAAGTGTTTTTCTAACCCTTTCGATGCTGATTTGTATTTACAGAAACCTTCGTCTGTTAGAATATGTCCATGACGATGTACAATGTTTGTTATTGCAAAGCCATAAAAGGTAAATTTTACTGTTGTGAGATGGCGGGAGACATTTCTCTCGCTGATCTCAGACGTCAAACAAATTCAAGCGAAAAGGAACAGTGCTTCTGGGCATGGGAAGGAAAAGAGTCAAGCAAAGGGTATAATGCACTCTGTTGGGCAGAATGCTCTTTCAGAAGATAATAGGCTGCTGTTTTGCTCATCAGAAGTTTACCCGCCTTTTATAGAATCCAGAGATTCATTGCCGTGTTTGCAAAGTACTCTCAACTGATCCATTTCTCCAGCCAGTTGAATCTAGTCGGCACACTTCGTAACCTATTTCTTTCAAAATAAATTTTAATATCATCCTCCCATCCACGCCTACATCTGACTGGCGATCTGTTCCGTTCAGATTTTCGGGCAAGAACTTGCATTTCTGATTTCCATACGTGTTCTTGTATACACAGCCAATTTCATCCGCCTCGATTTCGTCTCTTTATATATATGGGGCACGCGGTAGCGTGGTTGGTTGAGGCACTATGCTAGAAGCCGGAAGGTCGCGGGTTCAAGTCTCGATGAGGTCACTGGATTTTTTCAATTGACCTAATCCTTCCAGCCGCACTATGGCCCTGGGGTCGACTCAGCCTCTAACAGAAATGAGTACCATGAATTAATTTAATAATTCTCCTGGGGAGTAAAGCGCGGCCGGCGCGTAAGGCTGACAACCTTGCCGCCATCTTTGAGCCGATTGTCTAGCTAGTGTGGGACCCTCAACGTCTCACAACCCAATGGGCCTTCACGGCCTGTTACAGGGATAGCTGAACATATATATATATATATGTTGAATATAAATTATGAAGCTCTTAATTTTGTAATTTTCTTTCTCCTTCTGTTATTTCTGATTTTAGTGCAGATAGTCTTAACACTTTGTTTCCAAACATTCTCAGACTTTGCTCCTCCCTCGGAGTGAGAGCCGTGTGTTTCTTCTTTATACATTTACATACCGAGGCACCTGTTTCGACCAAATTTTACATTATGGTAGAGGCACATACTGGGGAGGTACTGCACTTGAAATCCGCGAATTATTTGGTTCAAGTATTCTCCAAAAATTTGAAACTAACCAAAAACAGTTTTCTTTTGCTTATTGCTCTAACACCATTGTTCATAGCGTATTAAGCTTGTTTTGTATTAGATAGAGCTTAGAAAAAAAGAATCAGATCGCTTACTTTACGTGTCTGTAATATTTTTAGATAAAAATAACAGGAAATTTTTAAAAATTCGCAAAAATTTACATTTGGGCTTAAGGAATCGAACTATTGTTGTCTTCCACAGTTAAATATTTTACCTAAAAACAAAACCCATTGTGACTCTCTTCATAATTGCAATTACTTTATTGTAATCATTAAGCTCAATATTGTAACTTTTCCTTACAAAACAAATCCTAATTATTCGAGTACATTAAGGCGTGGCAACGCCGGACAGATCAGGGTATTCATAATGCAGGAAGTGGAAGTACAGTTTGCATATTTTATTCTCAATATTTATAGACAGAATGTAATATACCAGAAAATGTTCCAGTTCTTTACCCCTGACTTCAGGCATGAAAGTGTGGAATTACATGAGGTAACTTCAAAATAATGTCATATTTTGTGTGTAAGAGTTAGGATGGCTAGGGAGCTAGTTATCTTCTTGTCTATCCGGGATTTGCGGTATGCTGTTTATTCTGGAAACAGGTTTGCCGCAGGGTAGAGTGATAATAGAAACCGATAACTCCACCATGTGTAGGATTTGCGGAGCAGAACATGTAATTTTTTGAAGTAACCCAGGAGGGAGAAGAAATGTTCAGAGGCCCAGACCTAGTTGGCTGAAAGATGCAGAAAGTCATTTACGAGAAATGGAAGCAAACAGTTGAAAGCATAAAGCAAATAATGTCGTAAAGTTTGCCATTGTCCTTGCATGGCCATAGAGTCAAGGAGTATTTAAGTAAAGAACTGAGAGTGCTCTCTCTTCAGAGTCTGTGGTCTCATATCTCTCTAAGTAGTTTTCAGGAATAGTAAATCGGCCAATGGCGGTGAAAGATCTGCTTCACACTTCCACTTCTTCCCCCTCCCCCCTGGAGGAACCCTCTCCTCGCTACTCATTAATTAGCAGACAGGGTGGACCCTACAGAATGTGGATGTGACTGGAAAGGAATTTGCCCCGCCTGTGTCGGTAATCGAACGTTGGCCGTCCTATCCGTATCCGAATATTTTACGGACTAAGATACGTACTTAATGTGACGGGCGAGAGTAAATATGTTGGCTCCGCGCCATAGCTCAAGCGGTTAGTTGCTGGATTCCCATCGCTGCTGAACGGGTTCGATCCTGGGTCTGGTCAAGTGGGATTTGTGGTGGACAAAGTGGTGCTGAGGCAGGTTTTCTCCGGGTACTTCAGTTTCCCCTGCCAATCTTCTTTCCACAAATTGCTTCACAATCAGCCTCACCTATCATTTGGAGCTAGTACAATAGGCCAGAAGTGGCCGCAGTACAAGGGACTTAGTCCCACCCCACTAGAAATAACAAAAAAAAAATGTTGGTTAGTGAATGTTTCGGTCTATTACAAGGTAGGAATTGAGGTGGGAATTGTAATTCCTTACCGTAAGATACAGGTATATCCCATTTAGAAGCCTCTTTCCGCATCAGCGTGGAATTCGTCATTAGCTTCTTCCTCCGACAAAGCACGGCAGAGTGAACATAACAGCTTAGTATCGCAGGACTGGAGACAGATTGCCCTCTCTAGCAGTAAAGCCCACCCACTTGAATCTCGTCGGTTTTAGATTGGAAATGTTGATGCTGACCTAAATGACAGAGCGCTTTGCTGCAGTCTCAGGATCTAACACATTTTTTTTACCGCCTTTCAAGAAGGCCGCTTCTGTAACCACCCAGCCATAATGAGCAGATGCTGGATTGGAGAACTGAGTGTCGACATCACCCCTTCCCCTCTTTTTGTGTTGGGAAACACAGAAATTGAAAGTATCCATTTCCTCTGAACGATATAAATTCTGTTGTATAGTATGAACGCGTAGACCCAACCATAGCTCAGGCGGTTAGACGTGGGTTCAGCCGCAGGTGACTTCATGTGAGGTTCACAGTGAAATAAATGACGCTGAAGAAGTTTATTTTTCCAAATGTCTTCAAGCATCCTCTGCTAATCATCATTCCACTGTTGTCCATACTCGTTTATCACCTCCTCAGATATGCGTTAGCTCTAAACAGGCGGCACATTATCACATCCTCGATCTTTAATTTTGGGGCTTCACCTCTGACCCAGCACTTCGCTGGTTACAGAGTGAGGAAGTAAAGGTAAAGCTAAAGCTATCCCTATGAATAATTACGCAACCCACCATGACGACGTATGGGAGAGTGAATGTATAGCTCCAGGAACGTAAGAATGAAGAAATTTTTGGAAAAAGTATAGACGTGGATAAACACATTTTTGCTTCATCACTAGAAGAAGCTGATTAATTAGCTTCACGGCCCTGTCGCTTTACCCATGATGAGTCTCCTGTACCCATTAGATATGAGCCTGGGTGGTTCCAAGAGCAGGTCTGGATGCTGTTGATAAGACAGGAGTCTATTTCTCATACCGGTAATCGAACCCCGATATCTCTTTCCTCCAGCCAATTTTTTTATTGTGCTTATAGTAATGCATATATTAGTGCTCTGTCCTGCGCAAACCAATTTCAGAGTTACTGACTCTAAATTCTGTATAACTTTGACGCGTGATGCTGAATGCCAGTTGTGTGTGACCAGCAATACCCTAAGGTAACGGTCACTCAGCGAGGCCTGTGCAGCAGGTGGCAGGCGCAATGACATGACCTCTCTCTCTGTGCGGGAACATACCTGTCTCGAGCAAAGACTTAGGTCCCAGTACCCCGTATCTGTCTGTTTGGACAAACTGCTGTCGGGCACTCCAATGCAGCTAACATATCTACCCTTCATTTGACTCAGCCCTCAGTCAGTCGCTCCTTATTCACATTTTCGAGTGTTTATGAGCACAGTAATGAGAGTCCATGATTTATTTAATCCGTCTTGCAGTGCATACACTCATTTAACTCCTTCTCTCCCTCGCACTACATGTTACGGCATAATAATGCCATCTTCAGGTGCTTACTTATCCACGTCAAACCAGTTCATTGCATGCCATGTTCACACATTAAAATAACTAAAATATGTATCTATCATATACATTGTCAAACGTTAAAATATTAGAATTGTTCAGGATACCACATCGCTACACACACAAGATAGTGAAGGAGTGCTCCAACAAAGGAGAATGGGCGTGACTGACGTAGTGAGGGGCGACGTAGCGATGTGGTATCCTGAACAATTTTAATATTTTAAAGGTTGACAATGTATATGATAGATACATATTTTAGTTATTTTAATGTGTGAACATGGCATGCAATGAACTGGTTTGACGTGGATAAGTAAGCACCTGAAGATGGCATTATTATGCCGAAACATGTAGTGCGAGGGAGAGAAGGAGTTAAATGAGTGTATGCACTGCAAGACGGATTAAATAAACCATGGACTTAAATCAGTGCAACAGGACGCTAAAATATAACAACAGTAATGAGAGATCGAAAAGCATTTCTTATCTTGCTGGGTGTCTTGCTTGTCAAGGAATATGTCATTATGTTGCGTTGTTTTTTAATCCACCGTTCTGTAAGATCCTACATGTTACGGTAAAGATTGTAGCGGATGGACACGAACCGAAATTAAAATTTATGTTGACTCTGGATTCTTATTTAATATTTCGAGATTTTTGCATCCATACAGATAGTGCGATCGGTAGTACTACATTCAGACAGGGAGTAGTATCTGGATTACTGCATTCAGAGAGAGAGTAGTATCGGGAGAACTGCATTCAGACAGAGAGTAGTATCAGGAGTACTGCAGTCAGACAGAGAGTAGTATCTGGAATACTGCATTCAGACAGGGAGTAGTATAAGGAGTACTGCTTTCATACTTTCAGTAGTATCTGTAGTGCTGAATTTAGACAGAGAGTAGTATCAGGAGTACTGCATTCAGAGAGAGAGTAGTATCGGGAGAACTGCATTCAGACAGAGAGTAGTATCAGGAGTACTGCATTCAGACAGAGAGTAGTATCGGGAGAACTGCATTCAGACAGAGAGTAGTATCAGGAGTACTGCATTCAGACAGAGAGTAGTATCTGGAGTACTGCATTCAGACAGAGAGTAGTATCAGGAGTACTGCATTCAGACAGAGAGTAGTATCGGGAGAACTGCATTCAGACAGAGAGTAGTATCAGGAGTACTGCATTCAGACAGAGAGTAGTATCGGGAGTACTGCATTCAGACAGAGAATAGTATCAGGAGTACTGCAGTCAGACAGAGAGTAGTATCTGGAATACTGCATTCAGACAGGGAGTAGTATCAGGAGTACTGCATTCATACTTACAGTAGTATCTGTAGTACTGCATTTAGACAGAGAGTAGTATCAGGAGTACTGCATTCAGAGAGAGCGTAGTATCGGGAGAACTGCATTCAGACAGAGAGTAGTATCAGGAGTACTGCATTCAGACAGAGAGTAGAATCAGGAGTGCTGCATTCGGACATACGATAATATCTGGAGTACTGCATTAGGACACACGGTAGTATCATGAGTACTGCATTCGGACATACGGTAGTATCTGGAGTACTGCATTCGGAGGTAAGGCTCCACACATTCTTAACAGCACTGGATCGAGATCAGCTTGATTCCATGGCCGCTTTGCCCACAGTACTCATTTGATTACGAGGCTGATGTTCCCTGGAACCTGTCTGAACGCTATGGTGATGAAAAATTACCTCTTGCCAGGAAGCGATTTCTGATTCCGTGGTCTTCCAACCGAAACGTTGCCACTATGCTGAGTTATAATAGTTTATGCAATTGAGGAATAGTGGTGTCACAGATGTGCCCCTTTTCCACTTAACCGATCAGTAATGAAATTGTGCCCTGGGTTTTCTTAATAAGAACCACCTCTCATCCTTCTATCCGTCTTGTGCACGTTCATCATAGTCTTCTTGTTCTGCCAGCTCTTAACTCGAAGCCTGTTGAATCTTAAAAGGCTGGAATACACTTTTAACTAACGCTTTAATTAAGTCAAGCGGGGATGTATCTACATTGTTGCTCTTTCAGACGCCCTTAGGAAAGGTTATTTAAAGACTTTCTTACCCTTTCTCTACGTTTCATTTCCTTCTTTCTCTCCTCTTTTATAAGCTGTGTAGATTTTCCTTAAATGGATCTTTTTTCTTCTTCATCTGAAGCATCTCAAGGAACGCGATTTGAATTACGGGATAGTTTGACGGTGGTGGTGGTGGTCTCGCCAACGTTAGAGAAGATAAACAGATCCGAAAAGTGATGGAGCTCACTGACTACTTAACATCCTCGCATTTATTTCAGGCTTTAAAAAAAGGGAAGGGCTATATTTTAATGCACCGTGAAATGAGAGATTTATGTCTCGTTTCTAAAGTAGAACATTCTGCGTGTTACGGAGCACAGACTTACCTTGCTATCAGAAGCT
This sequence comes from Cryptotermes secundus, assembly GCF_002891405.2. Lineage (NCBI taxonomy): Eukaryota > Metazoa > Arthropoda > Insecta > Blattodea > Kalotermitidae > Cryptotermes > Cryptotermes secundus. The sequence goes on from NW_019738354.1 coordinate 1,941,183, forward strand.
GATAAACGAATATATAATTTTTCTTTGAAAACTAAAAAGTAAAGTAAAGTAAAGGTATCCCTGTAACATGCGTGGAGGCCCATAGGATTGTGAGATGTTGAGGCTCCCACATTTTCTCTAGACATTCGGCTCACAGATGGCTGTGAGGTTGACAGCCTTACGCGCTGGCCGCCCTTTACCCCCAGGAATATTTCTGGTACACATTTCTGTTAGAGGCTGAGTCGACTCCAGGGCCATAGTGCGGTTGGAAGGATTAGGTAAATTGAAAAAATCCACCTCATCGGGATTCGATCCCGCGACCTTCCGGATTGTAGCATAGTGCCTCAACCAGCTACCCTACCGCGTACCCCCTCTTGAAAATTAAAATCAACTTTTTTTATTCGCGTTTCACGTCAGTGTCAATTTTTTAATCATAAGATGACAGATGCTCTACTGCGGCTACCTTTTATCCGTTGGTATTTAATTTTTTTTCTAAAGAGATTATCTTTTTAAAGTTTTGCACCTCGAAATAGATAATTTAAATATAACAGGAAGTTCTGGGAAGTACTATTCGCCTACTTTTCTTTCACCACATATTGAGTATTTTATGTAATACCGTCCGCACAGAAACACAAGTCCGACAGTTCTTAACTTATTGCGTGTTTATTCGTTGTCGTGGGAACGAGTTTACCGAACCATTTAAAGCAAAGTTAGGTGGAGACACAGACAGCAAGGTGATCTCTAAGCTTCCTTTCATTTTTCCCAAATAAGGGAAGTATGCTAGAAGTTGGGAGGGACAGACTCAGGCAGCAAGGTAATCTCTTAAGCCCCCATTAATTATTTTCAAAATAAGGAAAATTGGCTAAATAGAGCAAGGTAAGTCTGTCTCTATGCCTCAGAACCAGTCCATGAAAGGGTTTGGAAGTTTAGAGGTAAAACTCCACAAAGCCTAGCCTGCGGTATCTTTGCAGATGGAAATGAGTGGCTACATTCATACACCAGACACTTCAACTCTCGAACTATAAAAACCCAGGTTTTGTTTTGGGTAGGAAACAGGTTGATCCTCAGCCTGATGTTGCTCTGTGTGCAGTAGGTGGATACCGACGTCCCTTCCGAGGAATCTTGGCAAATGGTCAAAGGACTCGTAGCTTCAGAGTTAATTCAGAATCGGACGAGGCGAGATGGATTAAACCATGGAACTTAAAAACGTAAATTGAAGTTATTATAGAATCAGTCTCTTTTATCTTCACGCATTAGGCGCCTGTTTAATCTTCTGATTAGTCTTCGTCCCATAGATATATTATGTATATCCATTTCGTCTTCTTCCATCTCCCTTTGTTTATTGAATGGCCCTCCCATCTCTTCCTCCATATTGTAATCTCGACAACATTTAGTGACGTATTTCGATCTAAAGCAGGCTTATGGAATCATCATCGTGTGTGTCTATGAACCCACCCTCCCCATCAACTGCTGAATGTGTGAACCAATCATTATGAAACTTGGTGTATATACGAACATAAAATGGAAATTGAGCCAATCTGAACGGCGTTTTTCATAAATCCCTCCCATCGGTCTGTGTGTCTGTAGATGTATCCCTCCAGTCGTTGCAAGGCAACCGAGCGGTTATGTGGATCGTTCCATTCGGTGCTAGGCAGTAACACCGCTTTTTTCCAACCCGCCTTTGTTTATATCAGCTCAGTCGGAATGGTGCTATCCGTGCTACACCTGTTTCTACCTTAGGAGAGTGTATGATGGCCACTGCAAGTTGTCCTCACAGATCAAACTAAGGAAGATCGGTATAGGTACGGTAAACTAGCTGGGTCAGTTTGCATGAGTCTCAGGGTAGCGATGCCGAAGCGAGCGGTATTCTGGGAGTTGATCCAGTTGACGTTTATTCACCTTTTGTTCTCCAAACCACACTGTTAATTCTATGTATCATTATGCTTTAAGTTATAGCGTTACGCGATCTGCAAGCTAGGTCTCGGAGCGTGCAAGGGTCACGTCTGTTCACTTCGGAATATGGTGAAAGTCTCCCTCTTGTGGAATGGCTTGCACACCCCACACCGGGAATTCGAAAGAATTCGAATTCTCCATAGTGTGGACATATACATTTCATTCCATCTTCCGTAGGGAAGTTTGAACTAGGCAACTCAATCATAATGGCCCTCATTCACAGGCAACCGTAACAAGTTCTGACCTGTCCTTCTCATTGACCTTCCTTTTAGGCGCGTCCGGTTCCCTGTACCCGAGCTAAATTTATGACTGCTCGTAAATGTCAGAACTCCGGACTCCTTGGTCATGCCAGAATCTAGAAATTTCAACATAAACACCGTATTGCACGTCCCAGACAATGACATACGTTGTTATAGATCACAATAAGTTCCAGTAATATCGAGACATAAGACTTTTGAAATTAAAATTACCGAGAATTAATTAGAAATAAATTTCATGTCATCTATAATCATCCAAATAAATAAGGGCTTAGAATGATCAGCGTCAGCAGCGGCTCGGTGAACACGTTGCCGCGGCAAAGAATACACTGTACAGTAAAAGAATTGTTGGACGTGTCAGTTTCTGTGCGGTCCGTGTCTTATCAGAGGAAAGGCGATTAGTTGTTCGCAGAATTTCCTGTTATTTCATAATCTTAAGATTCCTAAAAATCTTATTATGTCCGCTTGTATTCTCATTTTCTTTCCCTCTCCTCTGATTACGTCTTACTGCCGAGTATGATGTAACATAAGTCGTTTTTGTATTCACTTCTCTTTCAACTCGCACATGGCAGGTTCTGCTCGATACATCAGAACTGTGAATTCCTTTTGGTGCTATTGGGATCGAAATTGATAGACTTGAGATATGAAACGATTTTACTCATAGATATAAATGTGTAAATCATTGCTTGACGTGAGCATATAACGTGAAAAATTTATCACTCATTTGTATCTGGTTTTTCAACTGTTCAGGCTCGACATGTTTCTTCTTTTATTTTTGATATATTTTTACTGGAAGTTCAGAAGAACTTGTAACTCTGGTCTTTATAATTTGACCTTTATGGATGATAGTAAGAAGTTTCCGCTTAATAACACCTCATCATTTCTAGTAGCAAACAACGCAGATGAATTCCACCTTTACACGCGACCGTTAGTGACCGCGAACATTGTCACCCTTCTGTCTTGGCTGTATCCAGTTCAGCCGATATTACAGCTGTCTGTTTCTTATTTTTCTGCTCGTCGTTTGGAGACTGTGAGTCTGCTTCAACTTCGGGCCAACTTTTTAATGTTTTTCAAATATCTCTTCTTCATCGTATATGTAATTATAAATGTTTTTACATCGTTTTTCCTGATGTTCTCCTTATTTCAGGGATGGGTAATTAGATTTTTAATGGAAGGCCAGATGTTATTTTGAAGTGATTGCAGGCCTGGAAACCTCGCAAAAACTTTCTGTACTGCATATCTCGATTTTTATTTACAGGAACATAATTCACTGACTGAATTTATTTTCTTGTAGAAACTTGCTGAGTTTAACAATGGCACTGGGTCATGCTGTTGCTCAGGCGGATAGTCGCCGGGTTCTCATTGCGGTGACCCGGTCTGTATTCCTGGTCAGGTCATGTGGGATTTATGGTGGATAAAGTGGTACTGGGGCAGGTTTTCTTGATGTACTTCGGTTTTCCTTGCCAGTTGTAATTCCACCGACTGCTCCACACTCATCATCACCATATCTCATCCGGGGCTGCTACAGTAGGCCAGATAAAGGCCGAAGTACCAAGTTGGCTCAGTCTCACCCCACCCCAAGAAACCTCCCCCCCCCCAAAGGAAAATATGCATTATATTTGTTAAGGTAATTAGAATTGTAATGCGTTTACAGTCTGTCTGAAATTAAAGATAGAACAGCGAGGCTATCGAGGTGGCTGGCTGATGTCTCCCTGCTGTCCGAGGAAGCTATGAGTGCTGAGAAGAGTAATTAGCAGAGGCACTTTCAGTTCAGTTGAGATGTTTCCGGCACGCTCTTCGCGACCCTCAGACGTCACACCACCTGCATGTACTCAGTGACGCTGACTCTAAAACAGTCAGTTCCAGGCGTCCGTTTTATTAATCGCTCCATATTCCCGTAATTTCAGTGAAATGGGAAGGCATATTGGAATGATGTGGTACTTCAGAGAAGTTACTAACCCGAGTACTTTTGGGCCGCACCATTGGTCAAGCGTTATTTATGGTGGACAAAGTGGCGCTGGTGCATGTTTTCTCCTAGGACTTCGGTTTCCCCTGCCAATCTTCATTCCACTAATTGCTCCACAATCACCCTCACCTATCATCTGAGGCCAGAAGTGGCCGCAGTACAAGGGACTTAGTCCCACCCAACTAGCAATAAAAAGGACCCCGAGTACTAATGGCTACCATAAGTTATCATAGACTTCTTTATGCTCCAGTTTACGGAGAGACTCTGTGTTTCCATGGTCCAGGACTTGAGTAAAGTTATAATCGGCAATAGGCTACACAATTGTGTATCCACATAAAGGCTTTATTTTGTTATTAGCATAAATACATAATGACTTTTATATCACAGAATGTTTCGTTACAAAATTCCAGGCCTTAATGAGTTTTGTATGTTGTTCTGTGAACATATTCGTACTCTGTCAAAATTGAGCCTTCTTTGACAAGTATTATAAAATGTTATTTCAATGTCTAAGAAGATATCAGATCTCCTACATTATATTTCTCTATTTTTGTGTGACCTTGAAGTTTTTACACCACACACTCTCCATTTTCATAGCTCCTTTTCAAAGTAACAAATTTATATGTACTGTATATACACAGAAACTCATTAGCCGACACACTTAGACCCTGAAAATGGAGGCAGCGTGGCCCACAACCGGATGGTGTAACAACTCAAAAACAAAATTAACATCAATGTTTAACCACCGTGCAGACGTAAAAATCAGTAACTATTCTCACTGTTTTTAGTCTAGTGTAATACACACATTTCCCTTTTGAATACGTTCTGAAAATTGACTCGTACTTATGTTCACTCATGTTCAGTTCTGTTTATATTTTACTGTAAACTATCATCGAAATCGCCATTATTTTTAAAACTGTTTTTATTTCTACTATAACTCGAGAGGCAGGTATCGCTGCACATGAAGTAAGCCCAAGGATACAATTTCATAATCACTGAAGAATGTACTTGTTTTTCTTTTGTTTACAATTCCTTTTGTTGCCGAGTCAGGGCAGCGCGAGAACACCGGAACTATTAGCTACACGAACTTCCTGTGTGATGACTGTGGAGTCAGTCCTGTCAACAGATGCGGTTCAGACCGATACTCACACATCAATGTTGAAGACTCCTTTGTTAGCACAATCTTGTTTAGAACCGTTACGCTGGTAGCTTCATAAGGATGCGATGCTCTTGTTTGGACTCGCTGAGGGAAATACTTCCAAAATTGGAAAGAATATCTTATATGTTAAGTCATAGTTTCCGCGATTGTAGGTCATTACCTTCTCTAAGGGGGGTCGCGAGCTTTCAAGACATTTAAAATATAGTTTTTCTTTCCATTTACGGTCTTCGCAGGTTAGTAAAATTTAATACGTAGCTGCAGCCGGCCTAATATTTCCTTAATTTTATCGTACATTTTTAGGAACGTCCTGTAAACAGTTTTTTTTATTGCTAGTGGGGTAGGGCTAAGTCCCTTATACTCCGGCCACTTCTGGCCTATTGTACCGGCCCCAGATGATAGGTGACGGTGATTGTGGAGAAATTGGTGGAATGAAGATTGGCAGGGGAAACTGAAGTACTCGGAGAAAACCTGCCCCAGCGCCACTTTGTCCACCACAAATCCCACTTGACCGGACCCGGGATCGAACCCGGGCCGCCGCGATGGGAAGCCAGCGACTAACCGCTTGAGCTATGGCGCGGCCTTGTAACCAGCTTACTGTAGATATAGAAAGGTTATAGCCGTGCTGCCATCATACAGCCTGATAGGAAGCTACAGGCGGAGAGGAGGGGTACCGTAAATCGATGTATTATTTTAAGGGGTCGCGGTATTGCAAAGTTTGAGGACTCCTGCCTTAATTCATTACGTACTTTGACTGCTACGTTCCCCCCATATGTCTTCATGGCGTAGCGCTTAACTAATTGAGTACAGGGACCAGTTTATCCGTTTCTTTTTGCCTTACGTTAACTGCTACATGATGTCAGAGAGACTGCACTTCGTTTGGTATTTTTAAGGCTTTGAATTCACCTGATGAACAGTTCCACGTGTGTGACAACAAATATAGTGTATCTGTATAGTGGTTTTGTGATGAGAGGTTTCGGACTTTCGTTTTTATATCTTTTAATTAATTTTGTATGTTTAGTTTGAAGAGACAAAACTCAAAGAATAAGCTACAGGGTTGAAAGTGGAGTTGGAAGCCGTGTAGAAGCAATAACTAATGAATTGTTAGGGCTAATTAACTTAATTAACTCCATTGAGCGGAATCCTTGTTGAGAAGCCGCCAGTCGCTCAGTTACTCAAGAATTCCTCAACATTTTATGGCACCCGGAACTTCATTACCGTGTTTGCAAGAGGCTCGCCATTGGTCCATATCCGGAGCCGATTGAATTCAGTCCATACCACTCCATCCTTTTTCTCTCTAAAATTCATCTTAATATTATCCTTCGACCTACGTCTAGGTGCTCCCAGTGGCTTTCCCATTAAAGTCCTTTATGCATTCATCTTCTCGCCACGCCTGCTACATGTCCTGCGCATCTCATCCTCATTTTTTAAATTACATTTGGCAAAACATACAAGACATGAAGAACCCCATTATGGAATTTTCTCCAAACTTCTTATTATTACAACCCCCATCGGTCTAAATATTCCCCTCAGCATCCTGTTCTCAAACACCCTCAGTCTTTATTCCTCCCGTAATGTCAGAAACCAAGTTTCACACCCATACAGAACAATACTTTTGTATATTTTAATGTTTAAGTTTTTAGACGGCAGATGAGAATGCGAAACGAGGTCTTTATTGTGCGTATATAAAATTATGTATAAAGATAGATCATAAACTCACGTACCAAAAATGTATAAACCATTTATTATATGTCAGATGCAAATCTTCTAGATCATATAGATCAGATTGCTGCAGAATACATTCCAGTGTAGTTACCGTATTTACGCATGTATAGGCCGCACATTTTTTGCCAAAAATTCAAGAGGAAAACTGGGGTGCGGCTTATATTCGAAATATTCGAAATAACACTTCATTTAAAAAAAATATATATATTCATAATTAGTAATACAGGGTGTAATACTCCTGAAATAATATTCCAAGAAAATTATTTTTTATATAATTTCTGTCTGAAAATTGTGCTGCGGCCTATACATGCGTAAATACGGTATTACTTTGAGTTCCCGATAGCCTCACGATGTTGACTGAAGGGTCTTCAAGGAATGAGGCACAGGAGTTTTCCCCGGAAATTCTTTAAACATTCTTTACTGAAATTTGGATTTCCGAAGTGTTTTGAGGCATGTAACTAATGAGGCAAGAGAGACAGGCTGACCGTTAGTGAAACAGATGGTGGAATGCCTCTCGTCCCTCAGACACACGCAATGAGTTCCGTACTCTACGCTAGTTTGTCTCCTATGTACATCCCATTATGCGGAATGCATCACGCCGTTTTATACCCAATTGTCTGTGTTGTGAGGTAATTTACTTGTGTTGCAACGTGGTGCATGATAAACACCTTCATACATACATAACGAAGCCCAGAAGAAGCTCTGAATAACAAGTAGCAGGCTGCACTGTACTGCAAGTCTTTATGATGCTTGAAAATGTGGGTGTTTTAAAAAGGGTTCTTATTCTTTCTGCGTGAAATTGCAATTATGAAACAGTTGTCTGGTGCAGGAAAGTACGCAAAATCACAGTGACTCGAGAGTTCCTTATCACTGAGATGTGCCAAGTGAGCTGTGCTGATAAGTTTCAGTTCTCGCCATGAAAGTAAACAAGCTTGTAGTGAATGGCGTAGAAACAGGAATGTGTACGTGTCCTTCCTATGTAAGATCTGAGGTTTTCACAGCGGTGACTATGAACAAAGCCGTCTTCTGGGATGTGGCAGTTAACACAGTTTCTACACGGCTCCACATCCCAGAAGACGGCTTTCTTCATGTCCTTCCTGCTTCACACATTCATTGGCCTTTCTCATGTACATGAGGTGCATGCTTATATATGCGAAGTGCCCTCATTACGCAGTCATGAATTTCATTAAATAATGAGGAGCTTCCGCAGACTTTATTAGAATGTTTAAATAATCTAGGATAAGATGGGTGAGACATGTAGCACGCATGGGAGAGAACTGCATACGAAGCTTGGTCGAGAAATGTGAAGAGAATTATCGTTTCACCTAGGCGAAGGTGAAGGATAGTGCTAAAATGGGTCTTAAAGGAATAGTGCGGGAGGGTGCGAATTGGATGCGTTGGGCGCAGATTAGGAAGCAATGTCGCGCTCTTGTGATCCTTCGGGCCACGTGGGATACGGGAAGTGCTTTAACTACGTGAGTAACTGCTACATTTTCATGATCCATGCATTTCTCCCCGAATTTTCTTCTTCGCGTGGTGTCACATGAAGCCACAGGTTGAACAGAGCAAATGTTCATATTGGCGCAGGTTTTTGAAGTGCTGTCTATGATCTTGTCACTAGTATCAATTCTGATCCTTCAGTCAAATAGCGACTTTATGAAATAATATTTTGAGTTACAGGTAGAGTCTGTTACAGGTCCGTTCAAATAATATATGTCGGAAATCCCATGAAATTTAAAGTATTATTACCGATTTATATTGCCAATTCAAGAAGAGCAGTTATTTAGTTGTAAATATTGATGTTTTTGTCGTCAGTATGTTTGCTGCTCCTGTGTCATGCGGAAGTTAATATTGTGACTTTTTATCTCAGTGCTTCCTTAGGAATAATTTAATTATGCGGGGAAATTCTTGGCTTTGCCTTATCACCATTACTAGTCCTCCTATAGATTATGTTGCATCAGGTTTTGCTTATTTATTGCATCCTTAACGTTGTTAAGGATGTCGTATCCTTTGAGGCACTCATTTAGAGCAGTTGTTTATTTTTGCAGATTACACATTCGTAGAGTCCTCTGGTTCCTATCTGTTATTTTTGCTTGAATGTCTCAGTAATTTTCAATCCAGACAAAAAATGTAATTCTCTGTTCGACGGCAACAACCAACGCTAACGAACCGTTGCAGTCAGAAATCTGAAACCAGCAGAGGACCAGTCATCATGGCCGAAGTCTTATCCCTCTGGGAAAATTTCGAAGTGATCTTGAACAAGACCGTGGCGTTTTTCTCTCATTTCCCCCATAATTTATCATTCATACTCCTTCCACACAGGGTGTTGAGGAGAATATGTGGACCGAAGGGAGATGAAGTGACAGGAGGTTGGAGAAAACTGCACAATGAGGAGCTTCATAACTTGTACTCTTCTCCAAGAATAATTAGAGCGATCAAATAAAGGAGCATGAAATGGGCAGGACATGTAGCACGAATGTGGAGAAGGTGAATGCATATAGGGTATTGGTGGGAAAGCCAGAAGGAAATAGACCACTTGGAAGACCAAGGAGTAGGTGGGTGGACATTATTGAAATGGATCTTAGAGAGATAGGAGTGGATGGTATGGATTGGATTCATCTGGCTCAGGATAGAGACCAGTAGAGGGCTCTTATGAACACGGTAATGAACCTTTGGGTTCCATAAAATGCTGGGAGATTCTTGAGTAGCTGCAGATTTGGCTTCTCCTCAAGTAGGGCTCAGCTTCATAAGTAAGTAAGTAAGTAATTCCACGGCGCTGTATATCCTGAACAGCATATACTCGTACAGCGCCCTAAAGTAACTGAATTGAATAATTGTTTTCTGTGCAGGCTTAAACATTTTCAGGGAATGTACATTTCTGTTGGATTTTAGATTCTTGCGGGAGTGACTAGGAAGAGTAAGGTTACTGTTCTCAGAGATGTGACGCCGTGTAGTTTGGTGGAAGTTTTCCAACATTTCGGAGCAATATACTGACCCTATCCTCAGCTTCGAAGAGAAAGGCAAGCAGGCTACAAGCAGGCAGCAAACAAAGCGTTGTGCTTGCTTGACTTACATGCTCTTCGACCCTGAAGTTGGAGTTGGTACATTGCACCGAAATATTGGTAAAATTCAAGACTACACAGCGTCACATTCCATAAGATAGTTGGCATACTGTATGTTTTTGTTGTATTCTGTTTATCCGTTTAGCCTTTGTTTTGGTTTTGTGGGTCGTATTAGGTTGTTTAAGGTAGTGTTTCTCTACTGCCGGGCCGCAGCCCGGTACTGTGCCCTGGAAACAATTATATGGGGCCCTCGTCTTACAGAAAAAAGAATTTACCGGGCCTCGGTCTGAGAAATATTGAGAACCACTGGTTTAAGGTACTTACACTTATCTGTAAGCTTTATAGTGCGTTGAAATGTAACCTGTTGTTACCGTAACAGAACAACAACGTTTAACATTGCCAATACAAATATCCAAAAGAGGACACAGCCCTGTGTCCGTAGGTTAGTGCAGTGCAGTTCTTACACTCATACACTTTTTTCTTGTCATATACCGTTCAAAAGTTACCTTAGTCCAGGTGCTTTGAACTTCACCGTTAAATGAGAATTGACAAGGGAAACCTAAGTACCTGGAGATAAAACACCCCAGCGCCACTTTGTCTACCACAAATCCCACATTACTTGACCTGGGCTCGAACCCGGGTCGGCGACTAACCGCCTGAGCTATGGCACGGCCTCGTCTTCGCCATTAAATGATGTGAGAAGCGTAGCCAACTCCAATCAGAATGTTTAAGTTGTAATCATCCGTGATACGAGGCCCTGTAGTCTGATAGGACGTTGCCAACCTTTCTTCAAAACGTTCGTAACTGTCTACAAGACTATACGGCGTCACATACCAGAAGATAGTCTTCATTCTCACTGCCGTGAGAACCTCATGTTTCCGAACAGGAACTCCGCGACTGGTTATTGGGTACAGCCGGCTCGAGGGCGCACCTTGCCGCTTTTTAAGAAGTGAAGATTTGGGGGAATACCCTGAAACTGGGGTGGGAGAAGAGATTTTTGCACCTGATGGCCATCTCTGTCTGCAACCGAAGGACGTACCGTGCTTTATATTAACAAGTAAAACCTTTGAAGAAAGTCGTCTTCTGGATTACTTACAAAGTAAACCCTTTGTTTTAATACCCCGTAGGACTGCGGTAGGAGATGGCAGTTCCTCCCGGGTTCTGTAATTGTAGCGATGACGTGGCGCTGCGTTTATTGTTTTGTTCTAAATCTTTCTGGGCTCTTCACGTGCAGGAACTGTGTGTCCCTCACATGACTCCTAACGGAATATATTCAGGAAAAACTCCTTTATCCGGATTGGACAGGCAAGTTTCTTATTGCGTGTCATTACACAAAAAGAAACACGAAGTTAATTGGGGGTAATCGTTCGTTTTCTGTTACAGCAGACGTTGCCTGCTTGAATCGGTTATCTTGGAAGTACAGGGGAGTGGGTTGTATGCTATTTTGCTTGTCTAGGTTATGTAGCGTCGAGCAGTAAGGATATTGAGGAATGATGAATTGCTAAGGAATTGGAAGGAATCTGTCATGTACTAATCGGAGGCCTATCCCAGCAGTTGCCTCGAGGGACTGACGAAAACTACGAGGAACCTCAGGGTAGCCGTTGTTCCTGCCGAGATTCAAACCGAGCACTTCCCGAATAAGAGTATAAGGCAGTCCGCTCCGTAGAGATATTGTAAAGCAGTCATATAAAATACAGTACCCTGTACATTTGAACCGGGATAGCGCAGTCGGTATAGCGACTGGCTACGGGCAGGACGACGGACGAGTCGGAGATCGAGTCCCGGTAGAGTCAACATTTTCTTATCCATGTCGTCCAGACCGGCTATGGGGCAGACCCAGCCTCCTAACCAATGTGTACCAGGGGTAAAGCGGCTGGTGCTTGAAGCTGCCCCCTCACTTCCAACTAGTGCTAAGGTCAAGAAAATATGGATATATACATCCATTCTCCCATACGCCTTCATGGCGTAGTGCTTAATTAGTAAAGTATAGGGCGACTTTACCTTTTACCTGTATATTTAGTTTAAGACTTCATGAAATAGCTGTTAATCCTTGAACGAAGAGAAGTCCATGCAGTTACCACCTCCCGCCCTTGGGTGCTGTCCAAGCGGAAGATATCGGCGTGATTTTCGGACGTCCCTTACCCGTTGCGTTGGTACACTGAAGCCCAGTGCGTCCTAAATTAACAGTTCATTGATCAAGGCTGACCAGTTCTGCCCACCGGTTGCCTTGCCTTCTCTTCGTTGGAGGATAAATCCGTGTTGGATTGCTCGAACCTGTGCAGGAAATTGGTGTGTCGTATATATTATTTAACAAATTCCCTGACTGAAATTTCATTGAAGTTCTGGATGTCGATGATAATTAATTAATTAATTCCAAAATATTTGTGTCCTATTTTAATTTAGTACGATCCTTTACTAGACGTTATAGTGTGTTATAGCGAACCAGCATGGATCCCTTTGCGATTTTTTACTTTACAGATCGGAGGTGGAAAAATAATCGAGACAAATTGGCGAAATTATACAATTTCTCCCTTCCAGAAAACAGCCTCGAACTGTGCAAGATTTCTTTTGTATCTATATCCTTATGCACGGTTCTTTAAAACTTAGCATGACGCACAAAGGAATTAGAGAAGAGTTACGTTCTGTAGGATGGAAGTTAATGCATGTCATGAAGTGTACTTGCACAAGTTAGGAGCTGCATTTACCCAGAGGCGCTGAGTGACCAGTGTGGAAGAGTGGAACTATAACTCTCCTGAAATTGCAACAGATCAAGTTGGTGTACCAGTCTGAAAGCTGTTTTCATGAGGTTTTCCTTTCGAATCTCAACCTATCTACCTGCTTTTGTGACTTATGTTTTTAGCACTCTACCGGAGTAGCGAATGCAAAGATAAGATTTTCAAATAGGCCACTGTCACTTCCTTTCAAATCCGTACTTCTCTTTTATAATGATCTCAGAAATAGCATCGCTGAATAAGCAAAGAATCAGTCAATTCAGTTTACGTAAATTGGTACAGTATCATTAAATATCATATCATTCTTTCGACGCAAAGTACACCCGGCATCATGTAAAAATAAAAATAATTCTCCTAAAACGGGCAGAATGTTATTATGATCTGTAATTTGACGCCGTGTAATCTGGTAGATATCTCCCAGTTAGTCTGTGAAACGTCGGTGATGATCTGCCAGACTGCACGGTGACACATTCCAGAAGACAAGAAATAGTATTCGTAGCCTCGCATATCGGTTCATATTTAAGCTATTTTATATCCTTGTTACATTTCTCGTACCGGTCCAATGTAGACCTTTCTTCCACTAAGTTTCTCGCTCCCATAAATTGCGTGACAAGTCGTGGGCCTGTACACTTTATTTACTAAGTAGTCTTACATTCCAGGGCTACCAACGTAGGATGGGAAACCTGTAATCACGATTATAATAATTAATAACCAAGTCGCAGCCGGCCGTGTCGCGTACCTTTTGAATCAATCCGGAGGCCGTTCATTGGTGTGTGCTCTAGTACAGCGCCACATTATGACTGTACACCTATACTTAGAGGTTCATGAGCACGGGTAGTCTACATGGAGTACTGAGTATCTGTACAGGAGCAAGACTCAAATCAAAGACAGTAAAACATCGGTTGCCGTAAATGCATAATAAGGTTTTTAAATCGCTTACTCTGTGTTCGTTGTATTGGTGTGTTGAAGTATGTTCCTTTTTTCTCGTGGGATGAGACTGAGTCCACTTGATACTGCGACCACGGTTTGGCCTATTGTGCCAGCCCCATATGATGATGATGATGATGATGATGATGGTGCTGATTGCGAAGCAGTCGGTGAAATGCGAATTGGCAGGGGAAACCGAAGTACTCGGAGAAAGCCTGCCCCAATGCCACTGTGTCCACCACAAATCTCACATGACCTGACCCGGGCTCGAACCCGGGTCGCCGCGGTGGGAAACCGGCGACCAACCGCCTGAACCCGGCCGTGTTGAAGTATCTGTCAGTTCATTTCGTTGCCGTTGCAGAACGAACACACGTATGCCAAATGAGCGCGAAACACTATGCTTGAAGCTACAAATATTGATTATATATATATATATATTATTTATTATACTGCAATTGGCTTTTAGCCCAATGGCAGTAGTACACAATAGGACTCAACAGACAAGTAACACACATTACACTAAGTGACAACACGTTCAAACAAAACACAATACACAAAACACAACAATAAGGAAATCCTACCACAGTGAATACAAACCAAATACAGAGAAATACAAACAACTGCAACAAATACAACAACAACAACAACAACAACAAGGACATCCTACCACAATGAATACAAACCAAATACGATTAACAATCGATTATAATCGTGAATAAGAAAGATTTCTATTGGAATATTAATATTCTACATCGCCACCACGGCCACTTCAGTTCAGTCTGTATTTATGAATTATTCTTTACGGTGCTGCCAATAGCTGGACTGTATAATGTCAGATTATGTGATAAGAGACGTGGATGACTGGAAAATTGAAAGGAATTGGAAGGAAGTGGCCGTGGAGTAATCGAAGTTTTATATAGGAATTTGCCTGGGGGACTGAAGAAAACCACGAAAAACTTTAATTAAGATAACCAATGTCATTTCCGAGAATCGAGCCGAGAAACTCCTGAATACGAGTCCAAAGTATTGTCCCTTCGCCTTGGCGCTCGGTGTAACCAAAACCACTGAAACATGTGCTCTTAACTCTCAACTGAAGGCAACAATACCAGCGGACTAGCACAAAATAATGGTACTTATTTGCTTAATTTTAATTACTCCCTGGCTCAGAGGGGAATTTGGCCTGATTTACGACAGATGCCTAGTCTTTTTCAGTTTATTTTGGTGCCATTTGTATTTATTTATGGGCAATTTTAACGACGTCGTCTGTAGCTTAGATTATATAGCTTAGACTAATTGTAGGTTGATAAACCGTGGATGAATATGAGGTAGCTTAGTCAGTGTAACGACGGTCCACGGCTTGGACGGTCAGGGTTCGAATCCCGGCAGAGGCCAGATTTTTATCTTCATAGTCATCTGTCATCCTATCATTCTACGCAGTGAGATCTATCTACCGACAAAAAATGTATGCTTATTCTCTACAGTGTCTTTCGAGAACTCTTATAGTTAATAGCGCGCATATTCGGTGAAATCGTGATTTCAGAATGTTCCTCAAGGACTGTCTTGTGCAAGTGTGGATCAGGGAACAATTATTCATTGGAAACCGTAGCTGGAGATGGCAACTGTCAAATTTTACCCTTGAATTTTCAACGGGTACTCCAGTAGATCTTGGAATGTTCTTGAGGGTAAAGGGCGGTCGGCGCGTAAGGCTGACAACCTTACCGCCATGTATGGATTGTCTAGAAAATATTGGAACCTCAACATCTCACAACCCTATGGGCCTCCACGGCCTGTTACAAGGATACCTTTACTTACTTTTTACTCCAGTACTTCATTGTAACTTACCTTAACTGATATGTCAAAACACCCGTTCCAACATCTCATATACACTAATTTTGAGTATAGTTAAATGAAAACTGAATACTATGTCAGAATTTTTAAGAATCCAAGAAAGATTACTGACCAACTATACTTATCAGAGACTAATCATTATGCAAAATGTGACCCAAGGATAGACTAAGAGTCGGTTCTGTTTTGTATCTTAGAATTGGCATATAAAGACATTGTAATGTCGATTTATTAGACCAGAAGTCTAATCGAATGCAGATGGACTGGAAATCCCTTTCCCTCTATACGTAATATCCCCAGGGATGAATAACAGAGCGTGGATTCCTACATAAGATCACTGCTTTGACGTACGCATCAGAAAATACGATGGTCCTTTGTTTTCTTTCTGTTCTCTTTCTTACATAATGCCACCATGGCAACGTTTAGACGCCCAGAGCTCTGCCGGCTCTCTTATACTAAGTTATAATTTTCCTTTCCAGAAATTGTAGTTGAAAAAACGAAACCATCTGCCCATGCTAGTGCAATTATTGCCCTAACCTACAGCCATCTACATTTCTTCACCTAAATCATATGAGAGCACTGCGGTGTTGCCAGATTGTAGATATCCATATTATTTTTATGTTTATACCAAGCAATGTGACGGATTGGGGGAAAAGTGAAGTTTTCGCTTTGCTTAACCAATTAAGCACTACGCTATGAAATCATGAGGGAGTGGATGCATAGATCCGCATATTCTTGACCTCGGCACTAGTTGGATGTTAGTGGTCAGCTTTACCCCCAGGGAAAGAGCCCCAGTTACCCATCGGATAGGAGGTTGGGTGAACCTGAGAACCAGTCTGGAAGACGTGGAGTGGAGCAAAACTATTCCCTTACCCGGACTCGAACTGCGACCCCTCGGCATTCCAGCCCGTAGCCAGTGGCTGTAACGACTGCGCTATCCCGGCCCATAAAGTGTGTTATATGTTCGATAGCAGTAAAATAAATAAAAGCAAACTCGTAATAATTATTTTGGTATTCGGTGAATATGTGCGTGTCGGTATGTCTTATAGAGACTGGTTATAGGCTGGACTCCCAAGGAATCGACTGTCATTTTCCATTAGAGGAAAAATATTCTCTTCCCCACAGAGTCCTTACTGGATCTGGGGCCTACCCAGCCTCTTATCTAAAAGTTACCGGTGGCCCTTCTCCCGGTGGCAAGACGGCTGAGCGTGAAACTGACCATTCACTGCCAAGGATAAGAATGCCTGGAACCATATCTCCACTCCTCCATCCGTCGACATGGTGTGGTGGTGCCATTTTAAACACAGGGAGAACCGTACCTCTTCACCCTTCACAACACACTAGTAAATATATAGGCATAATACCTCCTGTTGAGGCACTATGCTACAAGCCAGAAGGTCGCGGGTTCGAGTTCCGATGAGGTGGATTTTTTCTTTCAATTGACCTAATCCTTCTAATCGCAGTATGGTCCTGATGTCTATTGAGCCTCTAACAGAAATGAGTACCAGGAATCTTCCTGGGGGATAAAGGGCGGCCGGCGCGTAAAGCTGACAACCTTACTACTGTCAGCCGACTGCCTAGATAATGTTGGACCCTCGTCTCACAACCGTATGGGCCTCCACGGCCTGTTACAGGAATAACTTTACCTTTTTATTTACATGAGCAGCTTAACCGACTGGCGATTGATAAGGGGATGCATTGTGTTTTCGGCGAGGTTCGAATTAGGAATTCAATTTTTAATCGTGATATAGTTGATCCTCAGGTGGTAGATATTCTTCAGTTAAATCTAGTGCCGATGCAGTTGGGATCAAAGTGTTTCAGCAGTGAGTTTTGTGGTTTTTGATCTCCAGTATTTGTTAAGATTGTTGTTCAAACCTATGGCGTCAGTATGTCACCCAGTGACCCGTCCATTAGGCGCAGACATGTTACTTCTTTTCATCCAGCGCTTGTGTTACCACGTACTGACTATTAAACCTTGTATTTGTTGCCGAACAAATAAGTATTGGTTCATGTCTGCATTCAGCTTGCCGGTACCGTAATGACTGCTTCGTTAATAACCCAACATCTTTTAATTTGCTTTTCGTTTTAAATGATGCATGTTTTGTTGTTGTTTGATGTCGCTCGCATTCGTGCGAGCAGAAAGAAGCATTATTAGCAGATGAAACAAATTGCTGCATGTTCCCATTCGAGAGTGTCTGATGAACGTAGCAAACAGCGAGTCACGACTTAGTAAAATTGTGAACAGGTGAAATGTACCTGCCTTCACATTACAGACATATTTCCTCCGACTGTCGTGTTGGATAATAAAAGTCATCTCATACCGAGGGTTACAAATGTTAAACGCCCCTTGTCTCTTTCCTTTCTTTCTCTTTGTCTCTCTTCGTCCACTTTTTCTCTATCCTTTCATGCCGTCTCTTTACGCGGACCAAGAAGGTTACCTCCACATATCTGACACGTTCAGTTCTATTGCAGCTGAATCTCTGACTGAATGGTAAAAGGTAAAGCTATCCCTGTAACAGGCTGTGGAGGCCCATAGGGTTGTGAGACGTCGAGGCTCCCACATCTTGGAGACAATCGGCTCTTAGATGGCGGCAAGGTTGTCAGTCCTACGCGCCGGCCGCCCTGTACCCCCAAGAATATTCCTGGTACTCATTTCTGTTAGAGGTTGAGTCGACCCCAGGTTCATAGTGCTGCTGGAAGGATTAGGTCAATTGAAAATAAATCCAATGACCTCATCGGGACTTGAACCCGCGACCTTCCGGCTTGTAGCATAGTGTCTCAACCAACTACGCTAGCGCGTGCCCCTCTTTCAATATCATGCGCATTGGTCTATGTCACTCTGCATGCCATGGAATCACGGGATGACAGGAAGTTGTGGCCTAATCGAAGTACATTCCCGTCATTTTCCTTGAGAAAGTCACGAAAACCTGGTCCCCCAGCTGAGACTCAAACCGAGTACCTCCTAAACACAATTCTAAAAGTGCTGTCTCTACGCCAGCCTGCTCGGCGATATCGTATACAATTGGATTCATGGTGTAATGCATAAAATACGCATTTATAAGTACGTGTCTCTGCTAAAATTTACTACTGAAGTTTATAAGAATCTTAATGGAAGTTATGTTTTTCTTAAGTCCATAGTTTCTGTACGTGAGCCGCTTATGAGAAATATGCTAACTCTCAGCATTTAACGCTCTGTCGTTAACTGAAGAAACAAACCTTAAGAGAGTTCTGTACGTGGGCTGTGATTATTTATAGTCAAACCTCTTATACCCTGACCAGGAGACTGTCGTCATACATTTACCACGTATGGTAATGGAGGACAAAAGTCGGAAAGACAACGAAGTAAGAACGGAAGCGAGAAAGAAATTAAATCCATAAATCAGAAGTATTTTTGAGAAACTGAAAGTTGTACAACTAGTCAAGAAATTCTAGCATTTGATTGAATATCAGAAGAACCCACCTCTAGTCCTGAATTGCTGATTACTGTCGACAATCGCATTCTGTTTCGTTAAATTGCGTTTCATATTATTCTCTCATCTAACCCAGGTCTTAAGCACAATAGACCATTGTAGGTCGCAGTGCAAGGGCCGAGGAGGCCTACCCCTCATACAGTCAACCCAGGTCTTCATAGCGGTCCGAAAGAAATTAAAGGAGAGAGAAATATTTTTTTTTAGTGCCAGTCTTGTATGAGTTAAGTGATCAAAATAATTTGCGTAATGTCGTCGTATACTGTTTTTTATGTGACATTTCGTAAGGTTAAGACAAAATTAAACTTTCGTAGAAAGATAAACGTGCCCATAAACACACCACTTCTTTTTTTTTTCGGTTACAAACGCTGAAGTTAGTTTCCCCGAAGGAAGTGTAGAAAACGATTAAATACAAAATAAGATAAGGTTAAACAAGGAACATAAAGTTGTTTTAAATACGTGTATAGGCAGAGGAATTGCTCATAATCATGTCCTCCTCCAGTTGGGTTACAAATTTATTTCATGTGTGCTTTGTGCTTAATGAGAAGTTCTGCATTGTACAGAGCCATCATCCAAGTTGATGCCTCCTAAGCCAGTCAAGAAATTCCCTTTCTTTTTGCGGAAACAGGAAGTTCATCACCGTCTACACAAAAGCATGCCCTTGGACTCCGTCCTAAACCATTTACACCCTAATTGTATGTACCATTTCTCTGGGATCCAGTGTAGTGTTATCCTCTTATATAGGTTTAGGTCTCCTAAAAGTCGTTTTCACTTGAGGTTTCCTCGCGAGAATTCTGCATACAGTTCTCCTGTCCCCGATGCATGCTGAACATTTCGTACATTTATTCTCCCTGACAATATCTTACTAAGAAAGCAAGTTATGAAAGTGTTCACTGCACACTTTTCTGAATCTACTTCCCTTTCTCAGCTGTTTAAAAATCCCCTTTATTCTTCTTCAAATTATTTAATGCCTCTATATCAGATGCGGAATTATTTGGCTCTTGAGAGCGTAGATACAACACTGTAATTTGAAATGTGTAGTAGGATGGATGACTACCATCGGATAAAACTTAGCTAATTGAATTAAATTTTTTATATATTTAGGGTGTGATATCAGCTAGACTGTAGATTTCTTTGGTTTGAAGTCTTAAATTGCTGGATTTTTGTGTTTACAGTTACGAATATTCGGGTTTTATAGCAACAGGCAACCTGTTGATAGCCTGCTCAATGAGAACTCTTTACCTTGGAGTTAGTTTGATAGCGTAGTTTGTATACGGAAACATTACCGAAAAATTGTATGCAGGCCTTTCGTTCCTTTGCATGTGTTAGGCCAACATGTTATCACACCCAGTATTCTGGTGTTGAAATCCCAGGCCCTGAAAACAAATGAATAGTAAGAGAATAACGGTAGTAATTCGTCGTGTTTTCAAATCAGTTATTTATTGTACAGCTGCTGTGTAGCATGAGCGGATGGGCAACTGTCTAGGTGGCCCCACTTGTAACTGGAGTAGGCCAAGAAGGTTATCCATGATGTTGATCTTGGTGACAGTATTTTCATAAGTGAATATTTTAGTAAATAAAGTGATTAAATTTATTATGTGCTATTGGAATTCGATCCAGATAGGGAAAAATATTCTTTTTCCCCTTCGCCACTGTGTGCAGACCACCTCTCAAATCCACCCGAAGGTCCTTTATTTCCACGGTTAGGTCTGAAGGTATCGGAATATTAAACTGACCATTCTGTTGCCGAACTCTTGGAATTCATCCTCCTTGAGCCCCCTCCACCTTCAAAGCTTGTTACTCAGGCACAGATAACTCTCCCATTGCCGCCTTTTGAATATTCTGGTGTCTGGTATGTGCAGAAATGATTTTCCTTTTTATCAGTCAGGATCGCGAGTGATCACAGTCATCCCAGCAGAACAGAGTGTATCTGTAAGACACTCACATTGCCTGCCCGATTGATCATTTGTACTCGCTCTTAGATTCACTGATTTTTCTCTTCCCTAAAATGTTACTTCACCTTTGTCAGAAGTGTTAATTGTGACAGGACCTACCGCAAATATTTACAGCAGCGCGGTAGTTAAAATCGCGGAGTATGACAGCACTTCCCCATTCATCAGCCAAGAAAAGCAACTTTATTTAAGGTAAATATGAAGCAAGGAACTACAAAATAAAAAATGTTAATCGGTCGACATTCTAATTAAATTACCGTAAGCACTTTGTTAAAAGTCCACGTTACAAAATTGTTTTTTTTTTTCACGTTTCTTGAGCGACGCGCATAAAGCGGAATATATTCCATATCACATATAACAGTTATACCGCCATGACTCGGTTGTACGACCACTTCAAGGGTACGGCATGCCAGGAGTAGACAACCTTAGGGAAAATTTGTTTTATCTGCGTATTTTCTTTCCACACACGCTTAACCAGCACACCTGCTCTCCCCTATTAGAATCTTCATGTAAAGAAGGATGTCATAGTCACAGCACATAGCACGCATGACAAAGAAGAGAAATGCATAGAGAGTTTTGATTGGAAAAACCTGAAAGAAGACCATTGAGTAAACTAAACCTAGATGCAAGATCAATATTAAAGTTGATCTCAAAGAAATACGATGTGAGGGTATGGACTGGAGTCATACGGCTCAGGAGAGGAGCTAATGGCGGGATTTTGTGAACCCGGTACTGAACCTTCTGGTTTCATAAAGTTCTGGGGATTTCTGTAATTGCTGCGTTGTCTACTGGAGAGGGAGGACGCTCAGTGAAGTTAAGATACTTGCTCCGCCCACCTTCTTTCTTCCCCTACTTTTCACCATAGTCATTTATCACACGATTGTGATTTGTCATCAGCGGTCACAATATATCTTGACGTTCAGAGGCCGGGCACAGATGGGTGGGCTTTCTGTCTGCTGAGAGTAAACGTATTTGAAACCTCAACAGGAATTCTGGTTATCTTTCAGTAAGAGTGGGATTTTCATCTCGCACGCCTTTGCAGGCAACATGTAAATCGTAAGCCGGAGCGAACTCAAGAACACAACTTCGTGTTGTGTGTTTAGGAAAAGTTTCTCGTTTGACTTAGCATCGTGCCTTTAAGTCATGTAGAGGGTGGAGATGAAAGTCCGAGAGTTCTTAATGAAATTTCCAGACATGCACATGAAATTCACATTACAATATCTGATTTGGGTATTAGCCTCCAAAGTTACGTTCCTCTATCGCAGAAAGTTGGCCGTTGAGGAGATCGAGTTCCACAAAACTTGGCTAGAAGTATTTTGAAGGGATACCAAAATCGATAGCTGTAATGTTGTGCTTCTCACTGCAGGAGAATGAACCTGTTTTCTCGTCAGAAATGTGAGAGCAGATATTTAATCGAAGTTCAGCTTCAGTCAGTTGGATTGAAAGTTTTAATGGGATTACCGTAGTCACATAGGATCAGTAGAAGTAAACGTATGCGTTTCTTTTCAAAATCCAATCAGAAAATTGATCTCTTATTGCCAAAAGATACGGCCCTCAAATACATCTCGACAAAGCTTCATATGGTTCAACCATTAAGACTGAAAGCTTCAAAACATGTCAACAAAACTTGATGCATTTAAAAAATTCAGACTGAAAGCCTCAAAACATCTCAACAAAACTTGATACAGTTAAACAGTGGCTTTCCAATCAATATCCTATAATCATTCGCCCTCATTTGTGCTACATGCCCTGCCCATCTCATCTTCCTTGACTTGATCATTCTAATTATACTTGGGTAGGGGTACAAGTTATGAAGCTCGAAAGAAGTGCGTTAAGTATAATAAATAACTTTTTTCTTAATTCATAAATGTTATTTTTGTAGCTCCCAGTTGTATTACATTGCGATCTCCGTGTTATCATATTTATTATATCGACTCTTTGTAACTTTAAATGGAAGGATGCGTTTTGCTAATTCTTTTGAACTAAGAAGGTGATAAGTTTGAAAAGTCATTACTAAAAGAATTGCAAGTCTCTTTAATGGTGGGAATGTTCTGTATGCGGTGTCAGTTCACTTTTACCTTCTGGTTTATTCCTCGAATTCCAAGACGAATATTTTACATTGTAAACTTCCATTCGGAGCTTGGACCAGACGCTGACAGACAGGACTGAGTGGCCTCTGACACCTTGAACATTTACTACAGGGAACAAGTGAAATGGAATGATGGAATCCCTGTGGTCAGCCCTACAACGGGCTGTCAGACATTAACCCAGTCCTTTCTGACACATGTACATAGAAGTGAAACATCTGGAAGGTGTCTTCCTGCTTAAGCTTATGAAGTCAGTTCAGAATTGCAAATAATGCTTGTGGAAAATGCGTGCTTACTTTTCAAGTGCACTCTAATACTTGGGGTTGAGTGTTTCTTTTTACTAGAAATCTTGGGCCCTGAAAGAGGAAGTAACATATTCTCCTATGCGTTGTTATTTTTTATTTTGACACGGTGCTACACAAAAAAAAAAATACGTACATTGGATTGTAATGTTATATTTTAGCATCCTGTTGCAGTTGATATTAGAATTTACTTTTAGTTTTGTTTACCGACTGCTATGCAACAATGTCAGGATTTAAAATTACATTCTTTTAAAATTCGTCATTGCATTACGTGTTTCGGCTTACTCGGCTGTTATCAGGTGGAACTCCTATGCTTTCTGCGCTACTGTGATCGGTATTATTGCACTTATAATGCTTCTAAATGAAATGTTTCTTATGTTACAATCCACAGGTAGACAACAGGCATAACAAGAAGAGACCATATATGTGGCATAGAAGGAGGAACTACATTGCCTTCCTTTAGAAACGTTACAAATGCAAAAACACCATCGTAGTAGCGCAGTAGCGCAAATTTCAGCGCGCCCCACGACGGTCCAGTTGGCCGAAACGTATAGTGCACTGAAGAATTGTAAAAGGAAGTAATTTTGGACGGCAAACAAATACATCTGATTCAGCTAGTTCAGGATAAGTTAATAGTAAGGAATATTATCTTAATGGTACCTCAAGTTCCTTGTTGTAGGCACGTTAGTTAAAATGTTTTATCTCGATCTGTGTGGGAGTACGCCATATTTGGTTCCGTCGATGTAGATCTGGAGATTCATGGTAGTTATTCATGTCTTGTTTTTGTTTCAGGTGAGTGTTTTCTCTGTGGAAGACTGACGGCAACTTGTTGGCATGTAAGTGGAGAAACATAGAAGAATCTCTATTACATATTCCTGTATAATTTAATGCCCTTCCTTCATTAGCATAATCCGAGTAATTGTTTCGTGGAAAATCGTTTACGCGAGTATATTCAAGCTGGACCACTTTAGGATAACAGAATTTAAATAAACGTTTCCATCCGTTCTGCTACCCACATTTAGGAGCGTATTACAGTACAAATTTGTGGGTCCTTGCTCCTGTTCCTGCGACTTTTCCGTGGCGTTCCTAATTATATTTTCCACCAACCGTCGTCTACTGCATGTAGTGAAATGAATCCATAAATTGGCGCATTGTGAGTGCTTTCTTCTCTTGAGGAACCATTTTTTTCTTTCCTCATTAATAATTTTGGTTCATCCATTTTCCTCTTTTTTATTTTTAATGTTTATCGCCAATTATTTTTCTTTCCTGTCTTCTGGCCGTGCAGAGAACCAGAAAATGTATGTCAGAATATCCTGAACTTATTTCGATCTGTTGACTTTCGGAATGTACCATGCATCCTCCAGATCCTTCAGTTTTACCCTGAAGATGGTACCTCTTTAACCTCCGTAATCTTGATACCGCCATGAGAACCTCAAATAACTGAGTTGACTCTGATCAGTTGGCTAAGAATCGTTTGCGTGACAGCTGTTAGTATTCTCGAGCACCTGCACAGTTCACTTCTCCTAGCGGCCGTTCTTATGTCCATGTAAACCCCTTTTTAATAGTTTCGTGTGCAAGTGCAAACCTGGGATGTATGGCTCAAGACTGGTATAAAAAGACGAGAGCTGTTCCTCGAATTTATGTTACGTGCTGTTTTGTTGTGCTGTCCCTCGGATGCATGATGTTCACATTGCAGATAATCTCTCTAAGTCCCTTCAAGTTATAACAGTCGTGACTGGTTTCGGATATGATGAGTTCTTAACGTGATGTATCTGAGATCTTAAGATTCTTAATATTTGGTCTATTTTAAGTTACACGCATATACTGCAGATAAGTTAATTTTGTGCGTTAATTGTGATTATAATATGGAGTACAGGATAGATTGTTCGAGCTAAATAGGGACATACGTTTACTTACTTGCTAACTAAATCTGTAATTTCATAAGCTGAAGGTTCAGCGTCGGTAATACCAAAAGCAGCCACTGTATACGATTCTGACTCTGTTCCGTCCACCTTTCGTTCCCACAGTCTCTTCCTGACGTCTATCTTAATGTTAAGATTCTCTATCCGTCTCGGCTTTCAGAGTTACTGCTTTCCGAATAATTCCCTTGTGCCTGTCTTGTCTGCTCATATTTGTTATGTGCTATTTCCGTCTTCATTTCACTATGCTGACGACACTGGGTTATCTATAGGCCGACAACGACGACGATGATGATGATATGATGTCAGGAGCAACAACATGATCAGAAAGGTCGCAAAACATACATCAGTCTTGAGGAAATGTGTTTTAATGATATGGCCTTGTCCAATAGCGAGTTGTGTTGAAACTTTAGGTTTTATTATCAGAGTACTACTACTACTACTACTACTACTACTAATAATAATAATAATAATAATAATAATAATAATAATAATGTTGGTAAAGTTGTCCCTGTGCTCAACTAATTAATCACTACGCCGTGAAGACGTATGGGGGAGTGGATGTATGGAGCCACATTTTTTGACCTCGGCATTATCTGGAGGTGAGTGATCGGCTTCACGCTCCGGTCGCTTTACACCCGGGGAAAGACCCCCCCCCCCATATCCATTGCTTAGGAGGTTGGGTGGACCCCAGAGCCGGGCTGGAAGAATTGGAGAATAATAATAATAATGCAATTATTTATGTATTTACATGCTTTGTAGCCCAAAGGCCAATGAAGGATGAGCAAAAGAGAGGAGTAGAAACACATAAACATGAAAATCAAGGCAGTTTGTATCAGTTAGATGACGATGATGATTATTATGGTGGTGGTGATGGTGGATGACGATGACATTGGTATGATGAGCTAGAGAGACAAGATTTTACCCTGACTTATTGACAGGATACCCCGTAATATGGCGCGAAGATATGAATATAATGATAATATACCAAATAAATTTAATTACATATTTGTACTGATTTTTATTATTGGAGCTTAGGAGACGTGCGAGAAATTGCACTTTGGTGAGCTGAAAGCGCCATGTTTGTATTCGCGCCACGTGTTGCACTTCAACCTTGTGTCCGATGTGTTCAATGACTACACTTGCGTGTTTACTTAAGTCACCGCGCAGACGAAGAATGCTCCTTGGTGACAAAGTACTTAACAACTATTGCTTTGTTGTGTACACAGAACACCTCAATGAACCCTCGATCTAATGGCTAGCAGAAACACCAGCTGCACGTTTATTAGCTGCTAGAACCGGTGTCAGTGATAAGAATCACTCTTGTCTTCCATCTTGCCAGCTTCATCTCTGTAACTGGAACACAGAACGCCGCAGCTCTATGTACGCATCTTTGACGATTTCCATTAAAGTTAGCTACACGCAGATTTTTCTTGTACTCAAACACCACGGCATGAAAGGCGTATATGGCGTGTAGAGATGAGTGGGCAGCAACACGATCAGACAGATTTGTGTACGGAAAGACAGATCATGTGCCCATTTAATGAGTAGCTGGATGGGCCTCAGAGTCCATCTGCACTTGATGGTGAGTAGAATTTCTGCCTTTCTGGTTATCGAATCCTTGTTTTGCAGCCCTTGGCTTTAAGTAAGAAAAGAACGCCTCGTATGGAGATCATATCTGTTCGTCTGTCTGATCTTAAGCGTTGTGCAGATTTCTTTAAAGAAACCTAATGGGGCGCATTCACTATAGTTCCCATTTTCATCCGTGTTGACTAAAATTGAAATCTGTTTTGCTTAAGGCCATAAATAAATGCGTTTATCGAAACCTATATCATATATCATTAATCATATTTTGTAGACAGACTGTATATAAGCATAATGAACCGCAGCGAACACTATTGGCACTGGGTCACTGGGAATTTTTATGTACTGCACTATGGAGTGGCTGTGTAGCCTTTCCAGTGTTGTTCAGGTGAATCCCACTTCCGACAGCAAATTGTCACGTGTAGGGGAGGGGGTACCTGTGACTAATAATTGTGGATTCTGGATTGGCTGATTAGTTTTATTTGATGTTTGTATCACAATTACACTTAATTATAGCACTTCACTCATTGTCTACACTTCTGAACTCTTGACTTCACTTCTAAGATTTGCCTTCCTTCTGAACTCTTGATTTCACGAATGCATACTGTTTCATATCTGCGGTAACTGCCTGCCTAAGCACGCGTTACCATGGAAACACCTATATGCCTAGTCGACTGTTTTCACGGAAGTCGTATGTAATAATCCCATGGTGAACCGTTGTCACGGGAACGTATTAATACTCGTTGCCCAGGAAATCAACTTTGATCTGAATCCACTATTCCGGCTTTCAGGCATCACGTCACAATAGAATACGAGTTCGTAGTTTGGGAATCCTCATAACTGATATGTGTCATAAAGTGAAGATTCATTGTAGGCTTTTTTGTTTTCTCTTGTACTTAATTTTCTTTCGTTCCCAATTTTATAAACAATAGGCAGTATAAAAATTCATTATCGTTATTTATTACGTAGCTGCGTCTTTCTTTGCACCAAATCTCCGAAATCTTGAGGCGCAGGACGTTGAACTATAGCGCACGAATACACGTATAAAACCTAATGAGGTGTAATGTGCGTTGGCTACCACTGAAAGTACTGCGAGATGCCTAGCGGTGCTTCTAGCTCGTTTCCAGTCGTCCTCCATGTATTGAATTCCATGTCTCGATGGGGGTCGGGAGGAGTCGGCTTGCAACAGACACTACCAATAATCTTTACAGTGTTGTGCTAACCAACATGTTTAATGCAGGGTAGCGCCACGGTTACAACGTAATGACCACGGTGATCCATCTGCAGGTGAACATTATGAAGGATTCTCTCCACTTTGCATCAACGATTTTTACCATCTTGGAATATCGTACGAATATTCTGTAACACAAGATGTACCAAGCGCTCTTAGAATAAGTGATCTCCTTTACAAATCTACATGCATAAAATTCGTGTATGATATATGTTCACTTAGTTCTGTGTAACATATAATTAGAGGAATTGTATTGTATATGATTAATGTGGAATACCAGTGTTGCTGGGCACGCGGCAGCATAGTTGGTTGATGGGCTATGCTACAAACCGGAAGGTCGCAGGTTCAAGTCCCGATGAGGACGTTGGATTTTTTCAATCGACCTAATCCTTCCAGCCGCATTATGGCCCTGGGGTCGACTCAGCCTCTAACAGAAATGAGTACCAGGAATTAATTAAATAATTTTCCTGGGGAGTAAAACGCGGCCGGCGCGTAAGGCTGAGAACCTTACCGCCATCTGTGAGCCGATTGTCTAGATAATGTGGGAGCCTCAACGTCTCACAACCCTATGGGCCTTCACGGCCTGGTACAGGGATAGCTTTACTTTTACCTACCATTGTTGCGAGGAAACAAAATGTGACAACACAGTAATGAATTGCCACGTAGACAATTGGATGAAGATACCTTGAAGCCTAGTAGTGACCGCTTAGCTCAGTTTTGTTCTTAATTGTTGATGGTTGATTTTCCTCTTTCCCACAGCGAGAAAAAATGAATATCTGCAGTGGTGTCTTACATAAGGGTTAAACACAGGAAGTGGTACGTTTGTATATTTATTCCGTAAATAAGGTGATTGGAAACATTGACACAGTGTTTCCAATATTGTTATTCCATATTATGTACAGTGTTGTGCCATTGGCGTAATTTATATGTCCCAAGGAAATATATTCTAGCTTACTGCAACATTTTTAAAATTAAAATTTTAGAAATAAATTCTCACCTATGTACAATGTACAAATGTTATGTATTCCGTACGTATCACACTTTCGGTACTGTACCTCTTAAGCAGTGGTATGTATTCACGAGCTGTTGAGGAGTTATCTGTTACGACTGATTTTTAGAGTTTAAAGCAAATATTCTCGGATGTATGATATTACTACTCTATGGTAGAGGAATTTGTCCTGCTACTGTCTTACTGTCTCTTGCAGCTCGAGTTTCAAATATATATTTGGAATATTTTCCGCTTTACAGAGGCAACGTGACGGCATGGAAATCTAAATGTTCTTGTTCGTGACACGACTGTGAAGACTGTTGTCCAAAGCTCCTTCAGGTTCAGAACTTCGAACGTTGTACCGCTAAGTCCTGTGAAGAGCACTTTCACAAACAGAATTTTGCCGCGGGAGTATACAGAGAGTAGACCTCACAACGAACTTCTTGCTGGTGCATTCCATCAAATGATCTCTGCTTCAACCTTCCGCCCCACGGGTCTGGTTTTATCCCTCACAGTACACTGCTCTCCCTGTCCTAATCGCTGCTACACTGTGCCTTTCCAAAAGATTAATATGAAATTGATTGTGTTTCTTGCATAGATGTAACATAACGAGTGACTTCGCAGTTTGGACAGGCTACCAGGTACTCTTGCAAGGTACAGTTGTCCCTCAACTTAATTACGCACTGCGCCGTGAAGTAGTATATGAGAGTTAACCTACAACCCCGCACATTCTTAACCTCATTAGTACTGGGTAGAGAAGAGTGATCAGCTTAATGCTCCGATCTCTTTATTTTCGCAGAAAGAGACCACGGTACCAACTGAATAGGACGCTGTGTGAGACCCGGAGCCTGTAAAGATGTGACGGCGAAGAAACAAATCCTTGACCCTGCTAAGAATTGAATCCCGGTTGTCCGGCTGAATTTATTAAGTTTCTAAGCACTCTGTTATAAAATGCTCATGGTTCGTGATGTGTGCCAGCAATCCACTTCCTTTCTGAGTCATTATATGTACGACAGAGGACAACATGCTTTGGCAAACGGTGAAACCTTTAGCTTGTTACAGTTTCGTAGCTTATCTCTTCATTGAAGTGAGTTAGTGTTCTGTACCAGCATTGAAGTCTCCTTATCTTAATAACATTATATACGTATGTTCTTATTAATGTTTTATAGCTTTCATCAACTCGTGCTACTTAAAGTAAAGATTTGAGGTTACACTTGACACAGATATTTATTCTTTACTCTTTTTATGTACGATATTATTAATTCAGTTACTGTGAGTTTGTATGAATTGAGAGAATACGGACGTTATGACTATCCTGATAGAATCGGGAGCGATTGTTGTAGGTTTTTATCCTTCTGGAGGGTGCAACACGGCTGAAGGACAAGAACAT
Source organism: Cryptotermes secundus (assembly GCF_002891405.2). Lineage (NCBI taxonomy): Eukaryota > Metazoa > Arthropoda > Insecta > Blattodea > Kalotermitidae > Cryptotermes > Cryptotermes secundus. The sequence goes on from NW_019738354.1 coordinate 1,971,702, forward strand.
TTTATATTCAATGGAAAGACTTCGATATTGGTTTGTTTCTGTCGGTGTAGAGGTATAATTTCAAACGCTGTAAAATGCGGTTGTGAACGTCGAATTCTCCTTTGTATGGTTTGAGGTGTTCACATCGTTGGTTATGAAGAACTCTATCATCTGGAACATAATATCTTGTAGTCCGTTTTGAAAGTTATCTCTGCTTGCCAACTACTTTCGCGCAGGTTTTTCATTAGCTTGTTCTTCAACAAAGAAGATGGGGGCGACATGTTACTTCAAAACGTACGTTGATTTTCAACGGACTACACGTGTTCTGTCCTCTTCTTTGAACTATCCTAGACACGAATTTATCCAATGATTTTCTTGCTCTTCTTTTGCTAATTTTCTTGTGTCTTAAATTGTGGAGGTGAAAAACAGTTGATTTGGTTCATACGCCTGAGGGTCTCCCTTTCTGCTGAGAAGTTTACTCGCATTTAATGATGACTATTCTTTCTGTCATCACAGCTAATGAAAGACTAGATATGGCACGGGTGCATAGAAGAAGTCTATGGCGCAGACAAAAACCACGTGACGCTCCAAGACGAGCTGTGCGACAGAATATTGCTTGAGGGCTACTGTAAAGAACACAGAGTTGATGAATATAAATGATCATGATATTTTGATGATAGCTCTCACTGACAGTTGTGAACTTGAGAAATGGAGATCGAGTGGGTCGTAAACAAAAAGATCCTTCGTTAATCATGAAAGTACTTATGACAATAACGAAGGACATTAACAGATCTAAAATTAAAATGCAGATAAAGTCAGCAACAGCCAACGCTAATTTCTTGGGCAGTACGTCCAGAATGTAAACTTTGTATACTATACGTCGAGTGTATGTGCGTCTATGTGTGTTCGTACTTCAGTCCTGTAACCGTAATGTATAGATTTCCGAGCTTACCTTGTGGCTAATGCATAGATCCCAGCAGTTTATGTGCGCCTAACCGTTGAAGTATGATGTAACGGTGATTACGAATTCCGCTGTCGATTTTTCCGCATGCCTTTCCCGTCTCTCACCTTTGGAACGTACACCGAACACCGCCATGGCATATATCAGACGTTAAACTCTTCCGGTTATAAGACCCACCTTCACTGATATCCGGTCGTCAGGAACAAAATTGAAATACTGTCCTATCGACTCATTCCTACGTCCGTCCTTATCAGATGGACAGAGAGTAAAATGGCCGTAGGTCAAGCCTTATAAAATACCACAGAATACGATTTTCTGACTCCCGTTTTATGTAATTATCAACGGTAATTAATACAAGTAACAGAATTGTTAAACTACTTAGTGCTTTCTACGTACAGCTACTAAAATAAAGTAAAGGTATCCCTGAAATAGGCTATGGAGGCCCATAGGGTTGTGAGACGAGGTTTCCACACTTTCTAGACAATCGGCTCACAGATGGCTGTGAGGTCGTCAGGCATACGCTCCGGTCGCACTTTACCCCCACGAATATTCCTGGTACTCATTTATGTTAGAGGCTGAGTCGACCCCAGGGCCATAGTGTGGCTGGAAGGATTAGGTAAGTTGAAAATTCCACCTCGTCGGGATTCGATCCAACGACCTTCTGTCTTGTAGCGTAGTGTCTCAACCAACTACGCTGCCGCGTGCCCCACACATACAGATACTAGGAGATTTTAAATCCACCACCTGATGGAAAAAAACAAAGGTGCAGAACCTCTGATACTGAAGTCCGCCACTGAATACAATTCTGAGTCAGTTGCATTGATCTCTTATCCTCACAAATAATTTATGAAAGATTCATCTTAATGCTCTCCTTACATTTTCCATTGGTCTTCGGGGTGGCTGCAGTCTCTGGAAGGTATTGTACTTCGGATTGTTTGAGTCTTCGTTTGTTTAACATTGCTCTTACTACTGTACATGTCATATGATATAAAAGGGAGAGTATCTCTGAATGGTGAATTGGTGTGGATGTGGAAGGGATCAGTTGTCGTAGTTTTTAAGATACGATACCAACATTTTTCGCGATGAACTCGGTTTGCGATCATAGTTCATTTTATTTTGCTCACTTACTTATGACGCAGTGCGAAAAGCGAAAACATCATCTGAGTGTCTGAAACAGAGATGGGTTGTACAACTAGAGATTACATTTAAACGGACCTCTTTGATTGGCTTTTCGTTTCATGATTTCATTTTGCCACAATTAGAATTGTCTAAGTTCAGGCTGAGGTTGCAAAGATTTTCAAGGGCCTGGGGCAGAATTATTTCATCATTCTGTCGTCCCCTGTTTGGGAGCCAGAGGCCATTTGTCCGCTTAATGAGGCTAGCCCTGCAATTACTATCAATTACACTAGCGCCACCTTTAGTTCCACATTATAGGCTAATGTCCTCTTATTTTGCCAGTCCCTTTTTGCATAGCAGCATATAAAAAATTAATAATATATTAAGAGCTTTTGCTTCATCTTTTCGCATTTTCCCACCAGAGAGATAGTACGAGTATCTAAGACGTATCGAAAGGTCTCTGATTGAAATTCTGGCGCCAAATACCCCTTCAGGGCCGTGCCATAGCTCAAGCGGTTAGTCGCTGACTTCCCACCGCGGCGGCCCGGGTTCGATCCCGGGGGCCTGGTCAAGTGGGATTTGTGGTGGACAAAGTGGCGCTGGGGCAGGTTTTCTCCGAGTACTTCGGTTTCCCTTGCCAATCTTCATTCCACCAATTGCTCCACAATCACCCTCACCTGTCATCTGGGGCTGGTACAGTAGGCCAGAAATAGCCGCAGTACAAGGGACTTAGTTCCACCCCAGTAGAAATAAAAAAAGAGACCTATTTTCTCTTAATGAGCCAGAAATGTCTTAAAATAGTAGAGCACTAGTTTTATATGTTTCTCATGGGAAGGTTATGGAACTCGAAAGTTCATTACTGTAGTGACAAGATCCCTCCATTGGTCCCTGCCCCGAGCGAGATCAGTCCAGTCCATACCCTCCATCCTTCCATCCTATCTCTCCAATAGCAATTTTGAGCACACTTTCTTTGTTTTTAGAAGATAAAAATAGGCGTATGGGGTCACCATGCTGCCTGTATCTGAGTCCCACATATTAACTTTTGAATGCCTGAAACAATCTTTATGAAACTTCGTGTGTATATCATGGCAACGGAGCCCATTTGAATGGAGTAGTCTGCGTGCCTGTTGCTAGGCAACGACTCGGTAAAGACTTTACCACAGCAACATTAGAAGAATTATAGGACGCGTCGTTTTATGTGCGGTTCGTGTCGTATCAAAGGAGAGTCTGTGGCTCTGTCGTAAGTCCCTCCTGGCAAATGTCGGGATTGTACCTCGACTTGCTTCTAACCACGTCCTACCAAATCATTTCCTCAATCATCCTACCGGTCGTCGAAGTATCGTCTAGCTACTGACATCCTCACAGAATTGCGCACAAACCCCTCACCCTCCAGCAGGATGCCAAGGAAATGTAACAGACGCCGAACCAGTTGGACGGCAAGGAATGCTGTAGTAGAACTCCTTCATTATAATGGTTCTGAAGAAGGAGAGTCGGCAGAGGCAGGTAGCCTCTCCCTCTTCCACTGAATACTGCTTCTTGAACACGACCGGAAGATGAGCTGTAAAGCATAATTGCACGCTGCCTGTACACTGTAAGCAGGGGTGTACAGTGTTCGAAAATCGAAGTTCTCACAGCACTGAACGTCAAAATTGTGGTTTCTTGTGTATGGCGTCGCGTAGTTTGTTATGTGGATATAATAGTTTCGGAGGAACCAGCTGCGCTCATCTTCAGGGTAGAAGAAAAATCTTAAGACATTCTGGGTTTTAGGTTCTCGCAGAGATGGTCTATGAAGAGATCTGAATTCTGGGATATAATGCCGTGTTGTGTGATAGAAGGTCAACCAACGTTACGGAGGACTATGTCACCTCCATCTTCAGGGTCGAAAAATAAGCCAAGCAAGAAACCAGCGTAAAGATGGTAGCGGGTAGTTGTTTGCTTATTCGACCTTGAAAATGGAAGCTACATGTTCTTTCCATATGTCAGTTGACTTTCAGTGGAACAAATGACGCGTGCCAGAAGACAGAACTCTTCTTAAATAAGAGATGTTAAACCTTGTATAAATCACGTCTAAGGATACACATACATTGAGTAGACAACCCTACTGAAGAAGATCCCCGTATGCTCAACAAGATGTCCGGTATGGCAACTTTGGTATTCACCGCATGCTGAAACGAAGAGTGTAGTAACCTTCTAAAGTAGGCCGCGCTATAGCTCAAGCGGTTAGTCGCTGGCTTCCCACCGCGGCGACCCGGGTTCGATCCCGGGCCTGGTCAAGTGGAATTTGTGGTGGACAAAGTGGTGCTGGGGCAGGTTTTCTCCGAGTACTTCGGTTTCCCCTGCCAATCTTCATTCCACTAATTGCTCCACACTCACCCTCACCTATCATCTTGGGCTGGTACAATATACCAGAAGTGACCGCAGTACAAGGGACTTTGTCCCACCCCAGTAGCAAAAAAAAAACCTTCTAAAGTACTGTCTCTCTGCTTTGTGCAAGAATTCTTGGTCCAGGATTTTGTATCTGTAATGTAAATGTAATGATGTCCCTGTGCTTACCTAATTAAGCACTACGCCATGAAGGCGTATGGGAGAATGGATGAATAGCTCCACATTTTCTTGACCTCGTCACTATTTGAAGGTGTGTGATCAGCTTCACTCGCTGGCCGCATTATCCCCTGGAAAGAGTCCCTGATACCTATTGGATAGGAGGCTGGTCGGGCCCTAGAGCCGGTCTGGACGACATGGAGAAGAGAAAATTCTTGACCCTACCGGGACTCGAACTCCGACCCGTCGGTCATCAAACCCGTAGCCAGTCGCTATGCCGACTGAGCTATCCCAGCTGGCCTTTAAAATCTGTAAGATCCTGAATTTGTGTAAATCACGGGCGCTCTTTTCTTATTCTTACCAGTTCAGCTTTCTGCAGTCCTTCATTCCATTAATATGCAGCTGATGAAACAAGGCCCGACACTACAACGTTTAATACATGTGATATGAAAATAAGATAGCTCAGTCAGTAGATAAGATGTCGTGAAATGCACGACAGGGTTCAGTTTCCTGATATATAAGTGATTGTCAGCGTTTATCATGGCTGGATTTCTATATGGGATACTGGAGACTGTTTCCCTGGCGATAAAGTAGTCGGAACGCGAAGCTAACCGCTGGCGTACATTTCCGAGGTCTGGCAAATATTGGGCTTGCCGCACCCTTCCTTCTTTTCTCCAATTTGGCCGCGAATTAATGAGTGCTGTCCACATCGAAACAGCATTGACCGACAGTTCGTGTCAGTTGTATCCGCCCCTGAAGCAGCAGTGGTCGTCCCGACACTGATGAACGCAGGAGGCGTGCGACGTCACTCTTTAACTTTCTGGGTTTACATGGAGATCTGGCAACAATGCCTCGGTTTTCCGCACGAACCAGGGCTTCTACGTTACATGCAGGGATAATTAAATCACGACTCAAATATAATCACTGGACTCTTCACTGTACAGTTAACTGAGGAAAATGTATGTAGACGTTGTGCGATTTCACGATTACTGTTACCGAGCATGTTGGTCTAGAAGTAACGTGGTAGATTTGTGTTCAGGAGGTGCTCGGTTCGAATCTCGGCCTAGACACCGGCTATCATAAGGGTTTTCATTGTTTTCATTTACCTCAGTTTCTCCGGGGCACGAGGTAGCGTAGTTGGTTGAGGCACTTTGCTACAAGCCAGAAGGTCGCGGGTTCAAGTCCCGATGAGGTCATTGCATTTTTTTTTCAATTAACCTAATCCTTCCTGCCGCACGGGTCGACTCAGCATCTAACAGAAATGAGTACCAGGAATATTCTTGGGGGTAAAGGGCGGCCGCCGCGTAGGGCTGACAACCTTGCCGCCATCTATGAACTGATTGTCTAGAAAATGTGGGAACTTTAACATCTGACAACCCTATGGGCCTCCACGGCCTGCTACAGGGATATATTGACATTTTTTTACCTCAGTTTATCCAGAAAAATGTTGGGATAGTACCTCTTTATGGCCACAACCGTTTCCTTTCTTATCCTTTCCAAATTCATCATTCGTCAGATATTCCACCGTCCGACGGTTGGTAGGCTTGGTGCCAAAAGCCTCGTTATGTGACCCATAAGAGAAGTGTTACTGTTTTATGGAAAGCGACGCGATGTAATTTAGGAAAGTTGATGAGTTTTGTTTTGATATCCCTGTCCATGGCAAAGCTGTAGGACTCAGCACATAACTTACTCTAGCTAGACCGTTGTTTCGATCAGGTGTACAATGATATGATGAAAGCTTTATGAATAACAACCAAGTGTTTTGGAAAGTAACGGCAGACTAAAGAAGTTGGAACACCATATGCCGCCGCTGAACTAAAAATATTGAACTGTTTCTTTGTAGGAGTCGTAGAAGTAAAACTCCACGCTTTATAAAATTCTTTTGTACAAAGTGATCGCTCTAGTCTCATGTTTTCATTTGATATGTTGGATGAGCCCCCAAAGTAAGAGTCCTCTAATGCGCAGTTGTGGACACTGAAACGAACCATACAAAGCGGATGTTTTCTTCAGGCAGCTGAGTGTCTATCGAATTCGAAAGACATACCCTGCACCGTGAGTTGTGCAGCCTACTGTCGTACCCTAGTTCAAGCCAAATGGTGAAACAGTGCCTAATTAAAAGAATAGCTTCGATGTCCGTGTAAATGCGAGGTAGATTCCGGTGTAATCTGGTGTAACGGTAAGTTGTTCTCTTCGGTTTCCAGATCTAGCAATGAAATTACACATGCCGATTGTTACAGTCTGTTTTCGTGCCAGGTGTTCATGGAACAAATTGGGTTTTTCTAGGAATCGTACAAATGAGGTTGATGTCCTTCGTTGTGCTGAAGTATAATTCTCCAACCATGACATCTGTTGGCCTTTACAGCGAAGTTTTCTACTTAAATGATGACAGGCAATGCAATATACACACAGTAACAACAAGTTCATAGACAAAAATACTGAAGAAATGTTATCGGCATGGTGAGTTCTAACTTCTGGGTTATAACGCCACTTAGTCCTTTGAAAGTCGACCGACGTTTTGGAGGAACCTGTCGCTTCCATCTTCACAGTCTAAGAATAAGCCAAGCAAGAAGTCAGTGGGGAAACAGATGGCAAGCAGATTCTGCTTTCACGCTGGTTTCTTACTCGGTTTACTCTTAGACCCTGAAGATGGAAGTATTATGTTCCTCCGAAACCTCGGTTGACTTTCAACGATCTACAAACACCACATATACACGGTGCCAAATCCCAGAAGACTGCTTTCTACATGGCTTTATGTCGCAGAATATAGCAATTTTCATAACCATCGCTGTAAGAACCTCGAATCCTACGCGGTATCAACATATTTTCGAATTTGACATTACTTTGAAAGTGTGTGCTATGAAGAAGAGTGCAGAAAGACACGAGGCTACGCGCTGTCGCATCTCAGAAAACAGACCGCCGGGAGAACCTCAGTTTCACATAATATTTCGTGCGAAATTCGTAGATATGACTGTCAGTTACCATATAATTTGGCATCAGCTATATAGTCCTGTACCTCTTGGTCTCATTGTTTTCTGTGGCCACAAGAAATCTTAGAAGGATGCTTAATATCAAACCTTTTTTATAGTAACTAAGGAAACACAAAAATCGACAAGTTGTAACCGTTTTTTACAGAATATATTGTGTTGTGTACATACTCTTCCAACGGTATATACGTTTTTGGGCAGTCGGCAGTAGGTACTGAACTGGAGTTCATATATGTGTGAAACTCGACTATCTGCACCTCTTGCCGTTGATATTAACACTTATTTATATTACTACTATTTGCCGAGCTGCAGACTTCATTTTATCGCTAGTTGTTTAATCACGACGCAGCCCAGTTAAACCACAGACCGTCTACTGCAGTAGTTTCGAAACTTTGTATAATGATGCCCCCTCGGCTTAGCTAAGATTTCATCCCCCCCCCCGTGTTAACTTTGTGTGTCTGTAATTTGAACACTCTTCCATTTCCCATTCTAATTTTTTTTTCAGTTAATTTTTGTGACGATTTTATGAATGTCACATTTTGAGGATTACAATTCATTTAGTTTTAAGTTTCCTGAAATATTTCGCGCTCCACATTACAAATTAGTCGCTGGAGGGTGGGGGTGCACTGCACAATTTTAGAACACAGATCTGCTGTAAGACGAGTTATTCTTGGCAATTGCGCAAGAGGAAGTTACGGAAGCCTTTTGAAAATATTTCTATTTGCGGGGATGTGAAATCCCGAACTCCGAATTAATAGCGGAGGCCCGGTGTTGTTACCAGCCGTTTCAATCCCTGATAATTGTACGAAGTAACAACTGCAACATACAAACATCTCAGTACTCGAATGCTTATGTTGGATGTGAGGTTTCCACAGCAGTGACCATGAAGAGGAGCATCTTCATGTTGTTTGCTCTTCGACCCTGAAGATGGACGCAGTACGTTCCTCTTAAAAGTAGATAAACTGCTACCGGACTACACTGTGTCACCGTCCCAGAAGATAATGCTCTTCTTACAATACGTTCTTTGCAGTTTTTCCATACCTCATTGTTCTCGGAATTCACAAGAAACTAGTTATACAAATCTGATCGGCACTTGATATGCCGCACGTCATAACCAACTACATGAAGCAGGGTCCTTCTTCAAAACCTTATATTCACTTACCTACTCAAGAACCTGTCCACATGTTATGGAATCGCAAGTTCATGACAGTGCCCACAAAAGCTCACACCTGGCCCCTCTCTTTAGCCAGAAAATTCCAAATCGCATAGAAACGTAACTTATTATCGTCTCATGGATATACACAACGTCTGCAAATGTTTCGGAATAAAGTAGGACCTGCTACTCCGTAGCCTTTAACCCGCAAGCGAACTATACCGACCGAGCGACCGCCGCTTGTCGGCGAAGTTAGTGCTAACTTCAGCGGATAGAGGGGTGTCGCGTGGTCAGCGCAACGGATCCCACACGGCCGTTATAAAGTAGGACCTGTACAGTGGGTTTTGTATGTCTAATTAGTATTTGGTAAGGTGAGCGATGCTTGCAATGTGCAACGAAATTAGATTTTACCTTCGTATAAATTGTAAACTAGGGCGGTGAGAGTTCCTAGAGCATACGGTGAGGCGACAGACGGATCGGGTCAGTGTGAGAGCCACTATGAACTGAGAAGCAAGTTCGAGGGCTAATTCTGTTTCTCATTTGGTCGTGAGCTTATTAAAATTACCCTCCGTAACAAAATTTAATAGAATTCTCTGTAGTAGAATCAGCGATGAAAGATATTTNTGTGTTCACTTTATGCAGTCCGCACAAAGAACATGGGTTTCCCTACCTGCACCTGTACATGTGTGGGAATGTCTTAATCGATATGTTTCTAATGTAACTCTTCCCGTCCGGAGGTATAGCGTGGGAACTGTTTCCGGTTTAACAGCTACTCCTTTGCATTTCAGTCAACCTCCGAGTGAAGCACGTGGTAAGTTGTGTGTTTGTTTCATTTGTGTAGGAACGTATTTATCATTTAGTACAGTTTAATTTAGTAAATGTATAAATTGTATTTATTTTTGAACTCAGAGCTCTAATAAATATGAAATTCAAATTATTACATCAAGTTCCTATAATTAGAGCAGTGTAACTATATGTGCTGGGAATATAATAGTCACAGATAGACCAAAAAGAAAATACTTAATTTAAGCTGGGGAGCGTGAAAGGTCGAGATTAAGATGGAAGGACAAGAGTAGGATTAATTTTAAAGAAAAAATGAATGTGAGGTTTAGAGGTGAATTTGAATAACACAGAATCTTATCCATTGGCTAGATTATTTTGAGTCTTCTGGTTCTGGTACCAGGGAATTAATTGCCTGAAAATACAAGTTCGTGAGTCTGCATATTTAGGTTTATATTTAACATATCCTATGGCCGTTCTTCGGATAATGTGAAACACACTTCAATGAAAGAAAAATTGAAATTAAAGTATTCAAGTGCTAATGGAGATATATATGTCCGAAATACAAACACGTAAATTAGACTGTAAAATAAATGAATAAGTTATGAGTAACTTCGCAATCGGAGTCCTCCAAATTAGTTATCAGTTTTTATTTGGTTTATATTGATTAACGTGTTTAGTCGTCAGGAATAACCCTCTCCGCTAAATCGACTATAAATTCCCTTATCAGTTAACACGCAGACTATTTCTCTGCTAATATTGTTAGAGTAATGGGGGTTACGTAATGAGAAACTTCGTGATTTGTAGTATTATGTTCCTTTTATTATGAATTTTAAATGAATGGGAACACAACAGACTGGAGTGCGGATAGTAAGAAACGTGCAGAATGTTGTGTGGTAGACCTCTTTGGCAGAAGTATTTTGGAACACTGAGAGATATATAAGAGCCTAACTGGCTCCATTGACGATCCTTTATGATGAAATCGATGTCGAATCCGTCGAAATGTTAAACGGAACTCTTGAGTTAGGGGAGATTAGTCCGAAAATTTTCAGGGAGTTGAATATTATGACCGTGAGGTTCGACTTACTTGCATATGAAAATGTTCAGAAATCCTCGGACAACCATATATGTAAATCAGTACACCGCTGTGTGCAAGAACAAAGGAGCCGAATGTTCGAGGAGCCAGTGGGTCAGTGTAGCCGATGTTCTTGGTCTGGTTGTTAGAGCAATGGCCAGCCAGAAGGTAGCCCGAGGTGGTCGGTTTTACAAGCCTCGTCACTCCCAAAGACAAGTGAAGTCAGTTTGAGGCGTGGGTTCGCGCGGTGTGGAGCTACCTGGAGACGTTGCGTTGTGGAAGCCTCACAGGATCACGTGTTTCTATGGAATACTTCATTTAAAAAATAAAGACATCATTGCTTTAAATGGCTGTTTATCGTTGTTCCTGAGATTTATTTATTTACCTTAAAATGTGTATAATAAATTTAAATCGGTTAATAATTTATGTTCTTGATGACAAGTGAAATAGTGAATTGTAAAACTTGTTACTGCCGGTGGTTGAAGAGTTTATCTTGAAATTTGTGGCGTATTGTGGAAGTGTTTGTATTTCTCCACAAGTTCTTTAGTATTTAACGTGACCAGTGGTACGAGAAAGAACCGATAATGAGTGTTTATTGTAGCTGTACGTCATTTTAAAAATCCGGGTTCCTTATAAATAGTTTTATTTTCGTATTTCGTTTTGTTGGTGACCGTACCGTCTTGTTCTAATTTCTTGTTTAGATCTTTGTAATACAATTCAAATGGCTTTTGAGGTGTCGAATTAAAAATGGAGATTTTAAGTGCGTTTCTTCTCACAGCTAAAATATGATTGCATAAGGAAGCTATTGGAAGCCCCCAGTTTTGTATGTGTGTTTGTGTGTATGTGTGACAGAAGTGTTGAAGCACCAAGTTCAGAGTTTTTTTAACACTTCTGTATTCTACTGAAGTGAAGCGGGCTCTACGAATATTTAATTAAAATTTTCTCCAATAAAACTTTCAATACAATTCTTCTTTCACTGTTGTCTTAATATTATTAAAGCTTAACCTGCTATATGATTTAAAGTGATGTAGTGATCTGATGACGTCATTTTGGACATCAGTGATAACGGCGCCCGTTGAGGACGTCGGTAGTTCTGTGTATATAGTACTGTCTATTGCGTACCAAGATGGCTTCCAGGGCGAACGTGGTGAACTCGAACAACAACATTCTAATGTGCCGACATTGGTGGAAAGTTTGTTGGATATACGGGGACCAGGAAAAGTATTATCGGCAGCTATATGGACGCCGGACCACTGGCACAGCGGCGTTAACTACATCGACGCTGACGACCACGTCGACCACAGTGCTGACCCTCGCGACGCATGTGGAGCCCCTAGCCCTCGAAGAGTGAGTATCTCACTGACTTCGGCCATGGTGGAGTTTCTCAACATTTCTGAAACTCCAGAGCTCCGCTGCGGCTAATATTAGGGTTATTATCTTTTGGGTCATGATACAGGGCAGTTTCATGTAGCCAACGTTTTTGAGGAACCTTATGCTTCTATTCTCAGGGTGCAAATAACCCTGTTCTGGAGATGGAGGCAGCCGGTTCCTCCAAAATGTTGGCAACCACCAATGAAGTTAAACGGCGTCATAACCCAGAAGACATCGCGATAGCGCAGTCGGTATAGCGACTGACTACGGGCTGGACTGCCGAGGAGTCGTAGTTCGAGTCCCTGTAGGAGCAAGATTTTTCTCCTCTCCATGTCGTCGAGACCGGTTCTGGGGTCCACTCAGCCTCATATCCAATGGGTACCGAGGGCTGTCTCTCCAAGGATAATGAAGCCTGGGAGTTAAGCTAACCACTCACCTCCATTTAGTGCCTAGGTCTAGAATACGTGGATCTATACATTTACTCCCCCATACGTTTTCATGGCACAGTGCTTAATTAGTTAAGCACGGGAACTTTAACTTACATTTTACCATAACCCAGAAATCCGCTGTCTTATACCTTAACTCTTTTCCCCTGAAATCGCTTTGAAAGTTGTAACTTGCTTCACATCAGGTCTTGCACCGGCATGATTGTAATATTATGTGTATGTATGTATAAGCCTGATCCTTCGTACGTTTTGTTTTCATTTGCATACTTTCTTTATGGTATGCGTTAGTACTCGCAGAAGAAATGAGCAGCTTAACGTTTTATACAAACTACCGTTAATAACCGGAGTGACAGACAAATGAAATGTTAAGATTAAAATGGTCATTTGCGCACTGTGCGAAAGATGTGATGAATATGAGAGCGTCCGAGCAGAAAACGAAACTGTAGAAGCCGATGCGATGACAGAACAGGGGTAAACAAGATATCACTTCCAGGACTATTGTTAAGTGTGCAGAAAGGCGTTTGAACACGAAGTGCCGCGGTGCACTGAAAGCCGCGGCGGTGTTGACAGCTACACGACTTGTTTTGCTACGTGGGCAAAATAGTGCCCGAACTGAGGAATGTTGCAAGAATGTAGGCTACTGTTATCCACTTAGAGACATGAATATTCTAGACTTTCAGTACTTATCCTGTTGGCGGTAAAATCGCTCTGGTGCCCAGACACCGCCCCATGGCGGCATGTACATGTAGTTCGGCTGAGTGGATGTGAAAACCAGGCGATTCCATCCCGCAATTCGCTGGAAGTCAGTGTTCGACCCTCCAAACTCTTTATCCGCGAAGAAAGACTCCCCCCCCCCGCGATGGGCTTAATAAATCTCAGAGCCGATCCAGACGTAGTTTCAAGAAAATTATCATAGACCTGCCCGGAAATGAAGCTCAATATCTCCAATAGTTAGCCCATCAGTTTACAAATGTGTGACCGATTTGATACTGGGTGATATCAGGAATAATATCAGTTCAGCTATAAAATTACTATAGCCTAAATAAGAGCAAAATAACAAGTTTGCTTGCAATTTTATTTTATAACCTGCTATGAGATGTGATGTAGTTATTCCTTATGAGCTGCCAGTTTTATAATACGGCTCCTCAGATATGGTGCCTCAATAACAAAACATGGCGGAGTTCTATCGCGGCAATAAATGGAGATTCAGTAATTGACATGTCATACTCGTTGCAGTGTTCATTCCAGTTGCTGTCGACTGCCGCGCTGTTTTCCTCTGGTGTAATATCATCTTGAGCACTCATTAGAAGCTATGCATTGATTGATAGACATATCGGTTGTTATAAAGTGACATGTACAGCAGCAGGTTTGTCCAAACTCTACGGGAGTAAGGCGTATTGATAGGCGGAGATAAAGTCCTTACATTCTGTACCTGGATGTGAGTTGTGATAAAGCCTTTTCATCCGTTGAATAAGAGGCTAGGTCTGGGTGTGCTTCAGATGAATGTATTTTAGCAAGAAAGGATACCGTGTTCGTTACATCAGGAGTAACAGGTTCGAATCAGACTCCGATCATAGATTTTTTCAGTCGAAATTTTGTTACGTTGCGGTGGACTCATAGTTCGCCTGCTAAGCAGGATATAGGAAGTGTTTGCTGTCTCGTTGGGGATCTTCGAGAGAACGTTCAGTTTGAAATAAGTCTGTTCGTTGTTTTATTTGCAGCTCATTTCTTGAAATTCCATCATTTGAATTTGATTGATCACTACAACTGTTCTGTTTCTGGACATTATCACCCTGTTTTTATTTAAAACACAAAGTTTTGGAGACTGGATTTCGTCTCCGTGTGGAGGTAGAACCAGAGTCCGGAGATAGGGACTAGCTATATCGATTGTGCCCAACTAGTAGGTTCTACCTGAGGAAGGGGACAGAATCCAGTATCCGAAACGTTTTGTTTAAAAAATATGATGATGTTTTAAATAAAACAAGACTATGGATAATGTCCAGAAACAATAGTTTTATTAATATATCATCGTCACCAAATTTTAGATCCTGAATGATCATTACGTAGTTTGCAATTACGGTATTTTGGAGCTGCACAATTGAGATGGCCTTGTTCACATCTTGTGGTATGTGGCGGACCGAGGAAGGACCATCTGCGCCGAGGACAGATATCAAGACGGTGCATCTACTAGAGCTATGACGTAAAGCGAGGGAAAAAATACACCACTGAATAGAGGCAAATTGAATCTGACAGCAAACAGTGAAAGAAAAGACAGGGATAGCTCTGTGTACACGTTTGTTATGTTGCTAATATAGTTGCTATAAAAGTTATTGTCACAGTTCTGTTTTTTGATTCTAGAAACTGCAGAAAGGGGACAGGGGCGCACATATTTTAACTGTCTAGGAGGAATGTACCAAGGTTTACTCCTCATGTGTTTGTAGTATTCAGTGATGAGTAATAGTGTCTATGCAATACTCAGTGAAGCGAGATACGTAGGCCTATAGGGAGTTAGGTAACAATGCCTCTTCCATTTGGTAAGTCTGCCTTGGTATCTCTTTTCTTCTGTCACAGGCTTCGTTATGCAATGTTTTATACTGCCATTTGTTACATATCAGTCCCTTTCGACTGTTAGAGAAAAACTGGATATTTCAGGAAATTGGCGGAACTTACTGGTATTTCCGCGAGATCATATAACAGTGGAAAAACGGGGACATAACGCATGTCCCGAGAGAGGTTCAAACCTGCGATCCCAGTCCAAGGCCATAAAACTCAAACTCCGTGGTTTTAGTCCGCAAGCGAACTATACCGACCGAGCGACCGCCGCTTGTCGGCGAAGTTAGTGCCAAATTTAGCGGGTAGAGGGTGTCGCGTGGTCAGCGAAACCAACCCCCACGGCCGTTAATTTCGGTTTTCTAGACCGGAGCCCCTATTTCTTTGAAATAACTCCTCAATTATCCTCACGAGGTTGAGTGACCCCGTTCCAGGCCCAGTACTTCTCAGAAAATCTGGCACAGCCCGGAATCGAACCCGTACCTCTGGATGTAGCCAGGAACTCTGACCACTAGACCACAGAGGCGGTCAGTCCAAGGCCATAAGATCCGCAAACCGCAGAAAATTGTTTTATCCCCTATCATCCATAAACAAATCAACTGAGGGCTTGGTGCATGGCCTATGGGTGTCATCGGGCGGCAAAGAATTTATTTTTATTTTTAAGGAAAACAAACCGACTCCGTATATCCTGAGCCAGATGACTCCAGTCCATCCTTCAACATATTTTCCTTCTAAGAGAAATTTTCATATTCTTCCATCTACAACTCGGCCTCTTCCCCTGAGGTTCCAAACCTTAATTTTCTATTACATTTTTCATTTGTCCAATTCTTGCAACATTTTCCGCCCGGCCCATCATCCTTGATTTTATCACCCAAAGAGTATTAGGCGAATAACGATTACCAGGTTGTTTCAAATTCCTTCAGTCTGATCTTCCTTTTACTCCGAGCCTTGGAATGAGCGACGAAGTTGCCCATCAACATGAAACAGCAGATAAATTTGATTTTATTTCTTGTCAGCGAAGTGTTGTAACATTCCTGTTATCTGAAGTATCTTAAATGTCATGCAATTGACATGTTTAATGACAGGCGATTGTGAAGTCGTTCAGCCGAGAGTGAAGTGGGTCCTCCTGTGATTGGAAGAAACTGGCAGATAAACAGAAAACAAAAGGTTGTGAATCTTTAGGAAGTAATATACTTGTACTTCAGAGATTTCATCAAACGCTGAGCTCTTAATTTCACTTTACAACACTGTGAAGGAAGTCTTGCGTAAATTATGAGTTACAGTCTACTTAATTAAAATATTTCTGCTTGCAATTAATTGAACGTCTGGCTACCGATATTAATTTACTTTTGCTGTTACTTTTCTTCAGGCAAAAACATAGTCTCTTTAGTCGGTTTATATGGGTAGAGTTCTTATCCACAAGTGATCCATTTAATTTCTGGCCAATCAGTTTTAAGTCAAAGGAGAATCAATTAACTCAACTTCCTTGCACATACTTACAGGAGGATTTCGTAAAAAACTATTAATTAAACAAGAACGTAATTTGTGTGACAAGAATGGAGTATATGTATTCTCTGAATGCTTCCGTTGCAGTTCTGCATGCCCCATTAATACGTATTTATGTCAACTTACTGCAAATGTAAATCTGTTCGGAAATTTTATGTACGATATAAAATCCACGGTAGCTTTCATAAAAAGTTAAAGTTGTTCCTGCCCTTAACTAACTAAGCACTATGCCATGAAGGCGTATGGGAAGTGAATGTATAGAGATCCACATTTTCTTGCCCTCGGCACTAGTTAGAGGTGAGTGGTGAGCTTGACGCCCCTGCCGCTTTGCCCCCGGCGAAAGAGCCCCCGGTACCCATTAGATAGGATGATGGGTGGACCCCAGAGCCAGTCTGGACGTAGTGAAAAAGAGAAGATTCTGACTCTGCCGGGACTCGAACTCCGACCCGTTAGTCTTCCAGTCGCTGTACCGACTACGCTATCCCGGCTCCATACGTTAGCTTGCGTGCAGTAATGTCCCACGAATAGCGTAGAATGACACACACAGAGCCAGATGTCATAGCGGTAGCGCTCTGGATTCGTTTTCGATAGTTGGTCTGTTCGAGTGTCGGCCGGGACACCGGCTATCCTGGTTGAGGTTCTTTATGGTTTTCCCCAGTACCTCAGGGCAAATGTCTAGCTGGTACGTTGATAAGGCGATGGCCAATTTGTTCTAAGTCTTTTCCAGTGTATCGTCAATTCCATGCGAGCCTGCAACTGGCAGCGTCATGAAATACTCTCCCTTCCCTCGCCCCGCCAAAAGACATTGCATTCAGATGTTTCATTTCTTTAAATACAGACGCGTGCCTCCGAAATATACGCCTATACCAAGCAAACGTTTGTAGATGTTAGCGAAATCTGCATTTTATTTTGGACAGAACTTCTTGCAGTTGGTATAGCGACCGGCTACGGGTTGGACGACCGAGTCAAGTCTTTTCTCTTCTCCACAGCGTCCATACCAGCTCTGGGAACTACCCAGTCTCCTATCCAATGAGTACCGGGAGTAAAGCAACTGGGGCGTGAGGCTGACCACTCACTTCCATCTAGCGCTGATGTCAAGAAAATGTCCATTCTCGCATATGCCTTCATGACATAGTTCTTAATTAGTTAAATACAGGGACACCTCTGCCTTGTAGAAGTTCTCACGGCTGTGAATGGACCTATAATGACGAAAGTCTTTAGGATGTAAATGTCTTCTGTCCTGAAGGTGGCAGTAGTAGGTGCATCCGAAACGTTTGATACCCATCTACCAAATTACACTGCATCATATCAAGACAATTTTTATATTGAAGAAAGCCGTCTTCTGGGATGTGGCGCAGTGTAGATGTGTTAACCGACGTTTCGGAGAACGTATCGCCTCCATCTTCAGGGTGGAAGAAAATAAAATACGCGAACGAGGAACCAGCGTGAGCAGGTGCTGACAGACTAATATCTACACGGCGCCACATCCAAGAATACGGTTTTCTTCTTGGTCACCGCCGTGTAAACCTCAATTCTTACAATTTTTATGTAGTTTACGTTTCGTTATTAACTATTTTTTTAAGAAAATTCATTTGATTGGTGTTATGAATAATTGTTTCAGAAGATTCCTTGTTCCATACCATTTGTGCTTAGTGCATTGATTTATGACACTTCAGTCAGAAGTAGAAATAGCTGTAGGCCTGTTCCTTAGTCTCCGTCCTGAGCAATAGAGCAAGTGTCTCCTACTTGGCAGCAAAATGAGTGGCCTCTGCCATTATTAATTGAAAGAAGTGGTGACGATAAGCTCACGACCAAATGAGAAACAGAATTAGCCCTCGAACTTGCTTCTCAGTTCATAGTGGTTCTCACACTGACCCGATCCGTCTATCGCCTCACCGTATGCTCTAGGAACTCTCACCGCCCTAGTTCAGTCCCCGGCGTCAGCGCTTGAATAATGAACTCTGATTCGTATCGGATTAGTATGAGCATAAAATGATTGCTGAAACAGCTAGGTTCTCTGCTCACAAGGGATGCGATTCGTGATGTCGCGTTCTTCTTACCGCTCGGATAGCTCTATTGTATAGTCTCATTAGCTGCAAATGAAAGTTGTATCGTGCACGGATTGGCAGGATATTGTAGCATGATGAGACTGCACTATTGTACACCAAACGTTTTCAATTACGTGTTCACACACACTCACGTAGGCATTTCCTTATACAAAGAGACTGAATCGTGTAGGGATTGTGCGCGATACATGGACGGCATGTCAAGACTGCGGAAAGGCATATGGCACTGGTCCACTGAAGACGTTCTGAAACCGTTCTCTAATGACAGCACGTAGAAGTACTGTAAGTGGGCTTTTCGTGATCCCAATAAACTTGAATTGTTATTAAAATTATGGTGTACTGGGTTATGACGCTGTGTAGGCTGAATCTGAGATCTTTCAGATGTAAACTACGTGTCATAATTATGTACGCCTGTTGCTTGGAAGTGTAAACTGATAAATTGGTCGGATTAATTAACGAGTTGTTTAGATTATGACCGAGACCGATGTGGAATTATAATTTTACGTGCGAACATTTTACGGTGCGATTTAAAGATGTGGCGTGAGACCGCCTCTGTGGTCTAGTGATCAGAGGTCCTGGTTCGATTCCCGGCGTTACAAGATTTTCGTAGAAGTAGTGAGTCTGGAACGGGGTCCACTCAACCTCGTGAACATAATTGAAGAGCTATTTTAAGGAAAAAGCGGCTCCGGTCTAGAAAACGAAATTAACAGCCGTGAGGATTCGTTGCACTGACCACGCGACACCCTCTGTCCCCTAAATTTGGCACTAATTTCGCCGACAAGGACGGCGGTCGCTCGGGCGGTATAGTTCGCTTGCGGACTAACACCACGGAGTTTGTAAGATTTGAGGCTTTCACGGCGGTGACTATGAAGAAAGCAGTCTTCTGGGATTTGGCACCGTGTATATGTGGTGTTAACCGACGTTTCGGAGGAACGTATCGCCTCCATCTTCAGGGTAGAAGAAAAAAATAAGAAATCTGCAAACGAAGAGACCGTGAGAACCGGTAAAAGCAGACAACACCAGTCTGCTTTTACCGGTTCTCACGGTCTCTTCGTTTGCAGATTTCTTATATTTTTCTTCTACCCTGAAGATGGAGGCGATACGTTCCTCCGAAACGTCGGTTAACACCACATATACACGGTGCCAAATCCCAGAAGACTGCTTTCTTCACCACGGAGTATGTTTTTGTTTTGATAAACAGAAGAACGAATTATGTGGAAAGGGTTAATATAGTTGGCATATGTACCCGACTTACCCTACTATACATATCTCTTCCACTTTTAATTATGCGACCCAGTTTCTCTTCTCTTTAGATTCAAGACGTCATGCTATGATGGGCGTCGACCTTTCATGGACTCCGAAACAAAATACAATCAGGTACCACTTGTTTGGAGTTTTAGGTGCATGGCTTCTGACGACTCCACTAGCAGCCCGCTCGTCTCTTCGATTCAGATGACGTCAGAATTATTGTTCGAAAGGAAAACAAGTTCATAACATTATTTTCAATTATGGAAGTTTCAAAACAGATAATTTATGGAGCTTCATGTGGCAGTTTAATTCTGGAATCTGATGAATAGAATTTTCCCAGCGAATTAAATCTTGTGTGAATGTATGAAACTCTCAGCTTATATTATTGAGTTTCCATAGGTCAATTAGCATATGGTAATGAGAGAATGCCGAGAGTCATGGTAAAACAATGTTTTTATACTGGCAGTTGCTGATGCCGGCGGTTTCACTTCAATGAATTTCTAATCAGACTGAACAGCACTACAATATTATTACAGGCTACAGCAAGTTTACGATCTGATAGGTTGTGTCTTTTCTATAACATAATATGCTAATATTTCTTAACTATGTCAGCCACATTTGAAATAGGGGGATTGATTTTTTTTTATATCTTGGTTTGACGTTTCCATCCTCTAAATCAGGGTTGTCCAGTTTCAACCCCTTGAGGGGCCGCGCTGTCCCTTAGGTATGAATGAATGTATAAGGGGTGGGCCTTCTTGGCCCTTGCACCGCGACCACAGTGATCTATTGTGCCTAGGTAACTACCAGATAGCCGCATTATTAAAAAAATAACTTCCCCCCCCCCAAATATTTCAATACAGATACTTACAATATACGGATTATTTATACAACACGACTGACCTGTGTAACCATTAAGTTAAAAATAATTTATTTCAATTAAATGTTCGAATGTCGACGGTACAGATAAAGATCTCTATCCCTCTATCCACTAAAGTTCGCACTAAACTTCGCCGACAAGCGGCGGTCGCTCGGTCGGTATAGTTCTCTTGCGTACTAAAATCACGGGAGTTTTTTTTTTTGTTTTTGTTTGTGTATCATCACTACCTAATTTTATCTAAATCCACTGAGTGGTTTGGAGGTGAAACGTGCAACGGATGGGCTGACTGAAAGATTTGTTTGTACGGACAGAGGGACAAGCGGCGCGCGCAAGTCATACGTTGATGTGCCTAGTGCCAAGATGGGCTGCAGTCTCAAATACATTACATCTTATTCAAAGCAGTTGGGAAGAGGAAGGAAGAAGGGGGAACTGGAGGATTGTGGTCCATATTCTGAAGCGCGGGCGACGGATGAATTCCATGTGAATCTGCAGCAGCGACAGCTCTGTCGGGATTAAACAAAGGGCCGCATAAAATGAGGAAGCAGTACTTAACAAAAACAGTTAAGCTCGCGTAAATTTAATTCCATTGTTCCAATTAGCATTTCCTCTAATTAGTTTGAAAGAACAGAGAGTGAACAGAAATTAACCTACTTGAAAGAAGATGTAACATTATTGAAGCTAATGAAAATGAGCAGTAACAACATTAGCCCTCCTCCAAGAGTGTTAACTCATTTTAAAAGTTTCCCTTTTCTGTATAGGCCTGCATATTGATATTTCGCTGTCACTTAATTCACTTCACAAACTTAGCAACCAACCATCAATTTCTGCCACTCGGTGAGTTATCACCGGTCAATTACAAATAGAAATGTAGGCCTACCACCATTGTTTCATTTTCTAAAGTGCATTGTTATTTTATTATTACGTAGGTATAATAGCCTGTATTAGGGGCACGCGGTAGTATAGCTGGTTGAGGCACTACGTCACAAACCGAAAGGTCGTGGGACCGAGTTCCGATGAGGTCATTGAATTTTTCAGTTGACCTAATCCTTCTAGGCGCACTATGGCTTTGGGATCGACTCAGCCTCTAACAGAAATGAATACCATGAATATTCCTGGCATAAAAGCGGCCGGGGCATAAGGCTGACAACCTTACCTCCATCTATAAGCCGATTGTGTAGATAATGTGGGGCCCTGGATGTCTCACAACCCTATGGGCATCCATGGCCTCTTACAGGGATAGCGTTACCTTTACCTTTCTACTAGCCTGTCTTAGATACGGTAGTTTTAATTACTATATTTAAATTATTTTTAGTTGATCAGATTTGGGGGAAGGGGTGGGAATAGCTCAGCCGATTTTGCATCCGGGCTGCGCCCTGGACGATCGAAGAACTGGGATTCGATTCACGGCAGAAGCAAGCGATTTTCTCTTCTGGATGCAGACGGCTGTGTGCCTTGTAGAGCTTCTTCTCCAGTGACTACAAAGTCTCTTCCCTATAGGGTAAAGTGGCCGGTGCGTGAAGTTGACCGCTCACTTGTGTCACTAAGACCTGTTCCTTCAGGTTAAAAGATTGCCCGCATAGACGCCTTCTATCAAGGCACAGCTTTTGTTGTTTGCTGGAGCATTTATGTGTTCAGATTATATATTTTAAGGTTTTATTATAGATATGGAATTTCTTCTGGCTGTTACATCACGGAATTTCCGCTTCGTAATGAATTTTTCTTTATCTCTGAAGGTGGCTCGTTACCAAAATTCGGTAACTTTGCTGTCAATCCGCGACGAGGCTTGTGGTCTCATCTTGTGTCGGTGTGCTTACTTTTACACAAATTTCTATCCTTGCAGAGGTTAGGTATGCAGAGCCCTAAAATCCTGACTCCATTATGTTACTAGTTTTTCTTTGCTTGGGTCGGGCCCTTGGCGTTTTATAGCAGGCACTCAGAGATTCATAAAAGCACATAACTGTGGAGTCACAGCTCTCATTTATGATTTGAAATGTTCTTAAAAATACTTGAAGGCATTATTGCTTATTAGAAGAGAATGCCGTACCTCTTGGCTCTATTCATGGGAAGACATAACATAAAACGAAATGTGTTGCTTGACCTTGCAGTTGCCAGGTATTAAAACCTCTTCTGTTTCTGTATCAGACTAATTCCATGGACTACAGTTTTTCCAAAGATAATAGACCAGTTAGTGAAGAAATACACATTTTATGGAACAGGAATGTTCATTACCATGTTCACAGGACCCAAACCCAACATTGTACCCTTATTCCGTATAACGTAAAAAGGTAAAGTTGTCCCTATGCCTAACTAATGAAGGCGTATGGGGGAGTGGATGTATAGATCCACATTTTCTTGACATCAGTACTAGTTGGAGGTGAGTGGTTAGCTTCACGCCCTGGCTGCTTTACCTCCGGGGAAAGGGCCCCGGTAAACATCGGATATGAAGTTGGGTGGACCCCAGAGCCGGTCTGGACGTCTTGTAGAAGAGAAAATTCTTGCCCCTACCGGGAATCGAACTCTGACTCCGCGATCGTCCTGCCTGTAGCCAGTCGCTATATCGATTGCGATAAAATAAATCGATTGTAAGAACATTTCACAGCCCTCAGTGGGGCGAAGGTTCCTTGAGGTCCACGTACATGGCACATTATGGAGTCAAGTTAAATCGCACCCATGACAGTCATGGATATTGATGGCTTCCTCTGTCTCCACTGTGTGGGAGAGACAAGGAAACAAACATAGAAGCCGTATATATGTAGCATACTTGCTGACAGAGGCCTGTGGGAGAAGCAAATACATCAAAAGACAAACTGAAGGCAAGTGATGGACGGCAAACATTGAAGACTTCTCGCCGGTTGTTAAACAACTGAACGACGCGAAGCGCCTCTGTGAGAGGTGCAGTATCTCGGGTACACTATGGCGAGAAGTTTAACGAGTTTCACTGCGGTCTCTTGGACTATGTATAGCCTATAAGTAACTTCATGTAGACGAGCGCTTCTTGAGAAGCCCTCAGCTATGCAGCTACTGTCCGTACGTGTTTGCTTCTATCGAGAGTTCAGTGTGTTTATTCGCATTTCCCCTGTAACAGGATGCGTCTTATTCTTCTCATCGTTACTGGGCTTCCTTATATTTAGTGACTGGCTAGGGGCTGGGTGACCAGGGTTCGATGCTCGTTAGGGACCCCTGCCTTCAGACCTGCTCCGGTGCCTACTTATCTTGCAGTCCAGTTGGTCTAGGGACTTGTTTAATGAAGGCATAGTATGCCTACTTATCTTGCAGTGCAGTTGGTCTAGGGAATTCTTCGCTGAGGGCATAGTATGCCTACTTAACTTGCAGTCCAGTTGGTTTAGGGACTTGTTTAATGAAGGCATAGTATGCCTACTTAACTTGCAGTCCAATTGGTCTAGTTACTTGTTCGCTGAGGACAGAGTATGCCGACTTAGCTTGCAGTCCTGTTCGTCTAGGGACTTGTTTAATGAATGCATAGCAGTTGGTTTCATCTTGTGCCGAGGGTAAGGAAAAGTGGAATAATCTCCACTCCTCATATTTCTTCAGCTTGTAGTGCTTAATTAAGTGCAGAAAAAACCTTTACCTTTAAATTCTTACCATCTTTGACCGATTAGTCGTACTATGGTCAATTCCGAAGAATTAGTTCTGCAAGTGTCAGTCTTGATTGACATTTGGTAGTAACCATTGAATAGGCAGGGAACAACAGCGTAGAATGATCCGGACATCCGTCCATGCTTCGCGGACTTCACACTGGCAATCCCAGTACTTGATGATCGGTCCAAGGCTGTACCGACTTTACCTCGCCCAGTCATTGTGTCGTTCCTTTTCATTCACTTCCCGTACTTACATTATACGCCAAATAATTTTATCAATTGCTGCATGCACGTTAATGTCTCCTTGTCTTGACCGCCTCTGTAGTCTAGTGGTCAGTGATAGATCCAGAGGTCCGGGTTCGATTCCCGGCACTACCCGATTTTCTGAGAAGTAGCGGGTCTGGAACGGAGTCCACTCAGCCTCGTGAGGATAATTGAGAAGATATTTCAAGGAAATAGCGGCTCCGGTCTAGTTAACTGAAATTAACGGCCGTGGGGATTCGTTGCGCTGACCACGCGACACTCTCTATTCGCTAAACTTGTCACTCTCTTCGCCGACAAGCGGCGGTCGCTCCGTTGGTATAGTTCGCTTGCGGACTAAAACTACGGAGTTTTTTTTTTTGTCTTCAGAGAAATGGTCATTCCATTCTGTAGTACATAATATATGCAGTTGAAAAAGCTCCGTTAGATAACTCATCGATCAGTCTGTCAGTCAATCAGTCAGTAGCTACAATTTTTATCTGTATACACCATATTATGATATTTTGATTTGTAAAGGAATGACAGGTTTTAAGGTCGAAATTATGTTTGAAGTGATTATAAAGATACAGCAATATGCGAGTTATGCAGATTTTATTTGCATAATATTGTGATGTATCTATCCATTGCTAATGAACGGGTCGCTATACACGTTCCCGTAACAACCAATACTTCTATTGGTAGGCAGCGGCGCTGTAAACATTCCTTCGCAATAAAAGAGGAATCGGTGTTTTCTATGAGTCCGCCTCGAGACTATGTAAGTAGTCCAGCCGTAAATCACAAGTCGGTCGTGGAACGAGAAGCAGAATGGAGAGTGACCTCGGCGGTCAAGGAAGAAAGGTTCGGCTGAAGATTGACCGTGATTTATTGTAACCGTGATTAAGAGAGACTGCACAAGAAAGTGTTAAATCCAGTCAGCCAATCCAAAACCCGTTATTATCAGTCACGGAACCCCGGACACGTGACAATGTAAGTACACAAGATCTGTTAACGTGCATCTCATGCAGAATGACATGGTAAAGTTTGGTCAAGGGCGGAAGATAAGCAAGACATGTAACATGCATAAAGAAGGTAATACATGCTTATAAAATTTTGTATTGGTGGCACTACGGTACAAGCCGGAAGGTCGCGGGTTCAAGTCCTGATGAGGTCATTGGATATTTTCAGTTTACCTAATCCTTGTAGCCGCACTAAGGCCCTGAGGTCGACTCAGACTCTAACAGAAATGAGTACCAGGAATATTCCTGGGGGTAAAGGGCGGCCGGCGCGTAAGGCTGACAACCTCACCGCTATCTATGAGCCAATTGTCTAGAAAATGTGGGGGCCTCAACATTTCACAACCCTATGGGCCTTCACGGCCTGTTACAGGGATAGCTTTAGTTAGGCCGGCGCGTAAGGCTGACAGCTTCACCGACATCTATGAGCCGATTGTCTAGATAATGTGGGACCCTCAACGTCTCACAACCCTATGGGCCTTCATGGCCTGTTGCAGGGATAGCTTTACTTACTTTACTGAAAAGAGGGAGACCACCCGGCAGACCTAGAATAGGAGAATAATATTGAAAAAAATGTTAAATGAGTGTGATTTCAAGGGTTCATGTGGCTCAGAATAGAATCCAGTGGTGGTGGGATATATTATGGACGTGTTATTGGTCTTCTGCTTGCAAAGATGACGGGGAATATCTGGTTCAGCCAGGCGATGTATCAGACTCCGAAGGCCTCTCTTACATGGAAGTATATTTAGAATATACTGGCTTTGCGTCACGACTTGTAGTTGAAACGTACCGAAGATGGTGTCTCGACATGGCATTTCCTTGCCCCAGTCAAACTGCAGTTGGAGAGCGTCGATTAATCAAAGTAAGATATTTCCTGTCTTCACGACGATTGATTTCAATTAAATCTTCTGGTGATCAGCCGTAATAGTATGTGTACATTTCCAACGTTTCGGAGAGTCTTTGCCCCCATTATCAGGGATTGATGTCCTCACATCTACCTGATGCTGGAGACTCCACATTGACACTGCTGATCGCCTGCGACAACTTCACCGTAATGGAAAAGTGTTCTGATGACAAGCTGTTTGCTTTCCTCGAAACAGCTACATATCGGAGTCACGGCAGTGTTTCAGCTATGTTTACAAGGTTAGGAAAAGGACTATAGAAACACTTGCGTGGGCGAACCTTGTTGTCGGTAGACAGAAACAGTACGGATGCTGCAAGCAATTTAGCTCGTTGAGAAATAACACTGCCCTCTCTTTTCAGGTCGGTCCGCTTTCGACACACAGAGTGTACTGGCGAAACTGATGAAACAATAGTTGTTTGTCCTTATATAGGAGAGTCAGTTATAAATGCAAGGACAGGGGACAGTCCGTTGGGTCAAGCTGAACCTCCTGGAGGGTGACGTATGGCTGGATCACCACAGCTACCAACTGTTTAAAAAATATTTCCTCAGTGTCCTTCGTTTTGTTAGTATCAGTAAGGTAGGCAGCACACCGGCATGCGTCAAGACACGATGTCTGCAACATGACGCAAAGAAAAGAGCACAGTTGAAAGGAATGATGAAAACCGCCGCACGCCGGTCTGAGTCATGATGCTTTCGTCATTTCATAATCTCATTCGTTTCAACTGTGCTCCTTTCTTTGCATGTCGCAGACATCGTGTCTTGACTGTTATATGTCCTGACGCATACAGGTGTGCGGCCTACCTAAAGCTTTACGTTGCTTACATCGTTGCAAGGAACCCGTCCGAGTCATAACATGCTTGTTTCTACGGCGAGAGCCTCACATGCCTCTCATAAGCTGGAGGACCACACCTAGCCGTTGGGACACGTGACAAGTGTAAGCATAATTTTCTTAGTGAGAGGATGACATTTCTGAACACACTGTAGGAAACATGGCTGTCAGAAGGAACCAGTTGGCCTAGGCAAGTGGTCTATAACGTGAGTAAATTTGAGCAGTCCTGGGCAATCACGCGGTTCAACTGTCCGGACACCTTTTCAAAAAGCTTCGAGTTGCTCGATTTGTCGAAATCAGATCTCGCTGGAGATCTCGACGTGATTTATCTGTTTGTGTCGAGAGTGGCAGGGCAACATCTGGACTGGAGCCAGGCAGTGTTTCAGATTCAGGAACTTAATCAAGCCGAACAGACTACACGAGCAATGAATTTGTTCTGTTGAACCTTGTATAAACAATTTGTAGTTTCATACTGTATCTGTTACATAAAACATGAATTGTGATAACATACTAGACCAGTAACCAAGAGTTGAATTTCAAAATTCTGGCACATTATGAATGCACGTAGAGTGTTTTGAAGGAAACTGCAATCGAATTTGAATGACAGTGTTGTTATGTATGTTGGCTACTAACAGACTACAGTGAACTTTGTTGTCGATTTGTCCGTCTGTAGAACTCCAATAAGGTTAAATGAAACTTCAGTGTATGTTAAAAATTATTAAGCAAAAATTCACAAATGAAGTTCATTTTTACCAGTAATTTTGGTCATGCGGGCTGTGGTTATTACTGGTCCCATGGTATATGACGCTGTGTAGTCAGATTGTTAGCATTGTTTCGGAAACACATGCTGTTCCCATCTTAACTCTTCTTCCCTGACGATTCGTCTTTATTGTGAAAGATGAAAGCCGCATATTCCTCCGAAACGTCAGTAAATATTTACCATTCTACACGGCGTTTTGGAAAAACTTGCCGTATACGTGTTGATAGCAAAATATGGAGGTAGTATATTCCTCCGAAACGTCGGTGAACATCTACCAGGTTATATGGCGTTACATCCGAGAAGGTAGTAAACAATCTTCGTATTCGGCTTCAGCAGAACATTGAAATTACGCGAAGTCATTTCAGACTTTAATATCACAGCTGCAATAAATTGGTGTCAGAGACAACAAGGTTTTCGGAATTATAAAGAATGTATTGATTCTAATTATATAGCAGCTTTGCTTAAAATGACGTCAGATTTCCTTGATTTTTAATGAAACACGAAGGACGTTACGTGAAGTTCCCCTGATACGGGTATGCTATTTTCATACAAAGCATTATTATTTTGTTACCTTGTAAAGAATACTGAACTTCTTGTTAGACGTAGTACCATGAGAATATTACAACAATAAGACTGTCATTAAGGGAATTAGGATCTGCTGGTAACATGATGGAATATTGTAGTATTCATTGTGTAACGATTTTTTATTCATTTTTTATCTTACGAATGCACTGTTCTGCTTTTCTCATTCCATCGTAGCGTAGTTCATAATACGAAGTGCTTGGTTTATATTCTGTAACTAACTGAATAAGGAGGCAAGTGTCAGGCTTTTGCGAAAACAAGAGCGAATGAAGATTACTGTCGTCTGTGCTGTGACACCGCCTGGTCTGGTAGAAAAGTTCGATTGTCTCAGAGCAGCTTCCTGTCTCTCCATTTAGGATACCGGCAACCTGGAGATAGAAAGTTCCTCCGAAACGTCAGTAGTTTTCTACCAGGCCACGCCGCCAAACCTCAAAAGACAGGAATATTCATATTCATCGTTGTAAAAACCTCAAAATTTACTATAGTGAGCCTGTGGGTTTGCTTCTTCAGCTGATTAAATGTATCACCACTTGACCGCACGCCATGGAGTTTGCGGCCCACACTTTGATGAACAGCAGTTTAATACATGTGCTTCTTAAGGGTGAACTCGCAGATTTTAATTAGCTGCTTGTTTTTATAAGTTTGGCAAGTTGATTCGTGACATTAAAAATGCATTAGAGATGCAGGTCTGTCATTTGTTCCACGTATTATATACCATAACTCTTTAATCAATGGCCATTTGTTATAATTCCCTGGCGAGCTGCGGTGAAAGAACGTTTGGCCACACGTTAGTTCAAGATCAACTTCCAGAAAGTGCTTGATGTAACACATTTAGCCCTCCCCTTTAATCTTTTCGCTCTTTTTCTTTAAAGAACTTTCTTACAATATTTATCTTTCCCTTTATTTATTTCTTATATTCATTTACTAATGAGGAGCTTCATAACTTATACTCTTCTCCAAGTATAATTAAAATGATCAAGTCAAGGAGCATGAGGTGGGCAGGGAAAGTAGCACGAATGGGGGAGACGAGGAATGTATATAGGATATTGGTGGGAAAGCCAGAAGGAAAGAGACCACAAGGAAGACCAAGGCGTAGGTGGGTGAACAATATTAGAATGAATCTTAGAGAGATAGGATGGGATGGTATGGACTGGATAGATCTGGTTCAGGATAGGGACCAGTGGAGGGCTCTTGTGAACACGGTGATGAACCTTCGGGTTCCATAAAATGCTGGGAAATTCTTGAGTAGCTGCAGAATTGGCGGCTCCTCCAGAAGGGCTCAGAAGGGCAGTAAGGTTGTCAGCCTTACGTGCCGTCCGCCCTTAACCCCAGGAAGATTCCTGTTACTAATTTCTGTTAGAGGCTGAGTCGACCCCAGGGCCATAATGCGGCTGGAACGATTAGGTCAATTGAAAAATCCACCTCATTGGGACTCGAACCTGCGACCTTCCGGCTCGTACCATAGCGCCTCAACCAAGTACTCTACCGAATGCCCCCGTAGAAATCACATACAGAAGAAAAAATAAATGATTACTCTTGGCTACAGAACCAAGATCGGCTGAGAGAGTTAGTTGTCCTCAGACTACGATACCAAAGTCACTGTCATTATGTTCCCATTACTGCCGCGTGGTAACATTTCGCTCGAAAGAGAGGCGAGTTTCTGCGTTTTTCTACTGGTATGTTGTCTTGTGAAGCTAGAGACCTGACTGGTCTACCGTCCAGAAGTTTCTTACTGAGCCATAATTAACTTAACCGAAGAATTATGAGCTCTGTCAATATGACTAGCCCACTAGCTAAACGACTGGGAAATCGCGGTTCGATTTCTGGCAGCAGCAACTTCACAGCGTCCGGATCGACTCTTGAGCTCATCCGGTCTCCTGTCCAGTGACTCCCTGGGAGTAAAGCATGCAGTCGACCGCTCACCTCCACCTTGGGCAGAGGTTAGAAATCCGTCGTACTATACCCCTACTTCCCCATACGTCCTCATGCTAATGATGCATAATTAAGCTCTGGGATAACTTGTTACAAATCCAGGAGAACGCTTTAGTGCAGCCTCAGCCCCAGATATCATATTCAATCGCAGCGCTAAGATCTCTCGTGATCATCCTTGTCCATGCTGAGTTAAAAACTAAAGTTTCGGAGATCTCCTCTGCCTCCATCATCAGAACCAATCGCCAGAGAAGATTTTAGCACTCATTTGCTGTAAACGCTTCAAATCTCGCACATCAAATCGAAATCCCATCAGAGGTTTCGGATATGAAATTTTTTCAGGAAAGAAAATAGACTCGCGAAGAGATTTACATTGTGCATTCATTCTATTTACTTTTGTGCAAAGGAGACAGTAAATGTTGTAGTAAAATGATAATATAATTAATCCGAGTTGATGTTCTATTTAAATGTAGTCTTAAAGTAGACCACATTTCAACGAAGTGGAAGAAATTCTTTCGCGAAGGTGATGTTCTTGTCCTTGTTTTGTGTATATATTCTTGCTCCTTATCCTTTGTGCTACATCTCTCGCCGGCTAATATATTCCAACTTGTAATCATATGTCATTGTTGCTACCTTTTCTGCGTCTCACTAATCTTCCTTTCGTGCTAAATTGTTTTATTACTCAATTTAGTATATCGTGGTATAAGAAAGGGCCGTTACCCAGTGTTCTCATACGTGCTTTGTATTCAGGACCTCGCATATGCAGTTCGTGACCTGGGCTTGCCATAGTTCACTGCGTTGTCTCTGTGACAGTTGTTACGTGTCACCGCGTATGTTTCAATTTCTCACAATTTTCTTTTCAAGGTTTCCCCACAATTCAGTCTTACGGAGGGAAGCGTCGGTGTAGCCGACATCATGACATCATGACGCTGTTCAAAGGTCCTTTCATGGAAAACAAGAATTTAAACTGTGGTTGCGTGAATAGGGCATTTAGGCGAAAAAGAAGTCTACTTCAGAAGCTCGCCTTTGTTTCTCTGTCACATCTCTATCACCACTGGGTTATTTGTTAAATTTGGTAGAAGAACTTAAAGAAGTCATGTAGCTATAGAGTGTCTCCTTTTTTTTGATTTCTTCCCTTCCAAGAAGGCACTAATTTTATATCACACTCAGAGATTCCTGTTCTCAGAACCTCATTCTGAATGCTTAACGTCGCATTGAAGTCGGCATCCTTTGCCGGCCGAGTGTGTAGACCGTGGACCCCACTTACTTTGTCCTATTTTAATGTCTGTGGAGGCAAAACAGCCGCTGCTGTGTTTACATTAATTCGGGACGTACTATAAAAGAACAGCCTTTAACTAGAGTTTACTTGAAGTACTATACAGTGCAAAAGTGTACCTTGGGATTTATCTGTTAGCATCTTTGAAATCCAAATATACAAAATAGTTCTCCTTGTGCTAATTGAGCGCCAGTCCATGAAGACTTTTCTGGGAGTGGAGGTATAGTTCCACGCATTCCTATCCTTTCCATTATACGGAGATGAGTGGTCCCTTCCCCAGGAAAAGAGCTCGATACCCTTTGGATAGGGGCTGGTGTAGGACCATGCCGGGGCTGAACGGTGTGAAGAGAAGAATCTTTTGCCTCTGCGGGGAATGGAACTCACGCTATCCGGTCGTCCAGCTGTTGGCTTTTTTTTATTGCTAGTGGGGTGGGACTAGGTCCCTTGTGCTGCGGCCACTTCTGGCCTATTGTACCCGCCCCAGCTGATAGATGAGGGTGATTGTGGAGCAATTGGTGGAATGAAGATTGGCATGGAAACCGAAGTACTCGGAGAAAACCTGCCCCAGCGCCTCTTTGTCCACCACAAATCCCACTTGACCAGACCCGGGATCGAATCCGGGCCGCCGCTGTGGGAAGCCAGCGACTGACCGCTTGAGCTATGGCGCGGCCGAGCTCTTGGCTTATTAACCATACTGAGCTGTCCAGGTCGTCCGAAGCTAGGGAAATGCAAAGTGAAGTCTCTTCCTCGCTTTATCAACATTCCACTTTGCACCTTACTTACTTACATACTTATTTACTTACTCACTCACTGACTTACTTACTTATTTACTTACTTACTCACTCACTCATTTACTTACTTCTTTACTCACTCACTTACTTACTTACTTATTTACTTACTTACTCACTCACTCATTTACTTACTTATTTACTCACTCACTGACTTACTTATTTGCTTACTCAGTCACTCGCTTAGCTGTTGAGTGTCCATGCCGCTATGTAACCTGCTGTTTGTTCCGTAGTTTACATCGCCTACTGTTCATCAGTTTAGACCTGGTTGGATTGTGTAACGGTAACACTGAAACGTACTCTGTTCAAATCCCTGCGGAGCTACCTGCTGGCCTCGCTTAGATTTTTCGGTGAAATCATAGTATCTCAAGGCGGATGTCGGTAAAGTATTTTGAAATAGGCCATGATCGCCTCCTTTCAGGTCCTCTACTCGCCATTTTTTCTCATCTCATTCGACGTTATTTGTTGTTTGCAGTTGAAATAGCGCGTAGTCGGTATACGGACTGGCTAAGGCCTGGACGACCGAGGGGTAGGAGTTCGAGTCCCGGTGGGGTCAAGAATTTTCTGTTCTCCGCAGCGTCCACCCAGCCTCCTATCAAATGGACATCGGGGGTTATTTTTCCAGGGGTAGAGCGGCCGGTGCGTGAAGCTGACCATTCCAGCTAGTGCCGAGATCAAGAAAATGTGGATCAATACATCCAATCCTCCATACCTCTTCATGGCATAGTACTTAATTAGGTAAGCACAGGGACAACTTTACGTTACCGTTACCTTAGCTGAAATAGCGTCGTCACATAACCCTAGAGTCTGAGAGGCATTTATCAGTTGCTTTCTAGGTTGTGCACTGGCAAATGGTGGGAGGTGCTGAGTGATGGATTTGGAAGAGTGTGCGAGTTGTCATCACCAGTTTGAAGGTGTTCTCCCACCGTTTGTTTGGGAGAGTAATGAAAATCTGTTTACTGGTTGATGGTGTGTCAGGAATGGAACCGTTTCAGGTAAATGTAAAGACGGAGGTGACCGTGTGACGATGAGCATTGCCATGGAGGCTTATTAAAAAAATCCGTGACCTTTAGTTTGCAAGCGAATTATACCGACCCAGCGACCGCCGCCTGTCGGAGAAGTTAGTGCGAACTTTAGCTGATAGAGGGTGTCACGTGGTCAGCACAACTGATTCCCACGGTCGTTAATCTCGGTTTTCTAGATCGGCATGGAGGCTTATTGCATGCGCGGAATCGCAGTTCCGTACGTTCTTATCTTCGTATTCGTATCCTCAAGGAAACCCCTGGCTGCTCATTTGATAGGAATCAGAGGCGATCTAGATGTTGGGACCCAGAAACGCCTATGCCAGGAACCGTAGTCCGGTCACTTCAGTGAGAATCATTAGCTTCGTTGGGAAATCAGCTGAGAATTAAGGCAGAACTGTGCCCTCTGATCGTCGAGTCTGTGTTAATTCTAAAAGCCAACAAGCTGAGTGCCTCTGTATTCTGCTTGGCAACAACATTCCTTTTCACGACAACAGTTTAGAATAAGTGGCGAAGGCACTTTGGTCATTGATGGATACATTGTATTTGAAGCTTCTGAGGACAAATACCATATAAGACCCCACATTGGAACGTGGAAGTTACAGGCGCAAGTTGAAAATTATGCAGTGGGGAGATTCATAATTTGTGCTTTACATTGAATATTTTAGGTTGAGGTACATGGGACACACAGGGCTCACGGAATTTTGAAGACTGGAGACAGATTCTTGGATGGAAAACGTGAAGGAAAGATTTCTTATTCGTGGGAGGTTATGAAGATGGATCTTTTAGATAAACATTAAACGATGGTGGGCCACGCGGTAGCGTAGTTGCTTGATGCATTATGCTACAATCCAGAAGGTCGCAGTTTTGATTCCCGATGAAGCCATTGGATTTTTCAATTGACCTAACCCTTCCAGCCGCCCTATGGTTGTGGGCTCGACTTAGCCTCCAACAGAAATGAGTTATGGGAATTTTCTTGTGGGTATAGGGCGGCCGGCAAGTAAGGCTGACATCCTCACCGCCATCTGTGAGCCGATTGTCTAGAAAATGTGTGGAGCCTCGGCGTCTCAGAACCATATGGGCCTCCACGGACTGTTACAGAGATAACTTTGCTTTGTTTTTAGGACGTGATATGAAATGGATTTAATTGGCTCAGGATATGATACAGTGATTGATATTTGAGAACACGGTGTTGAGGTTTCGGGTTACTGCTACATGCTGAGTAACAGCGTTTTATGGAGAATAACAAATTTCAGTTTAAAGTAGTGTTTCTCAACCGCCGGGCCGCGACCCGGTACCGGGCCCTGGCATCAATTATATCGCGCCCTCGTCTTATAAAAAATAATTTACTGGGCCGCGGTCTCACAAAGCTTGAGAACCACTGGTTTAAAGGTATGCGAAATATGAAGGCCTATATTCTCATAGAAACCAAACACCTGAGAGAAATAAAGAACTGTGAAAAATACCTCTGCAGCAGTATTTTTAACAAAGAGAAAACAGTACAGACTCGCCCCTGTTACCACGTTTTGCAAGATTATTGTTAAATGTGTTGGAGCATTTTTAATTCAAAAAGTTGCGAGACTCCGTTTGATAAACTTTTTTCTTTCGTAGCTAATTCGTGTAAGCGTGTTCTTGGCTTCTTTCGTCTTTGAACATGTGTTCAAAAGTAAACTGAGCTTAACTTCTCTCGGAAATCAAACGCAGCCGGCCCCCCATATGAGGAATATTTGCTTAAGAACGGCAGTTTCAGGGGCGAGGAGGAATGAGCATTTCGGCAGTCTTCAACGCGTCTGTCTGTGGGAAACTGCGAAGATTTCTCAGACTTTTGTGCCGCTCATTCTGACTCAGCGTCAGGCAAAGTGCTCGGGGCGGATAGTCGGAAATCCGCCGCAATGCTGCTACTCAAATTAACTGTCATGAGATAATAATAATAATAATACAATTCAGTTCAGTTGTTTGTTATCTTTATACCGAGTCAGTAGCTACAAGGCAAATCACAGAATCAGTACAGTTCAGATCATATTAATTGCATTACAGACAGATGGAAGCATAAAGGCGACAGCCACAAAGCCAATTTAGGAAATAGCACATTGAAAAACTACTGTTTGTATCTTGCGCAACAAAGAAAAGTGCAAGGAGAATAACAACAAGAAATATAAATACCAATAAACAACAAGGAACTTCTCAGAAAACCAATAAAAGTGATTAATAATAATGACAGTTCACTTCATATTAATATTTTTCTTTTTAATATTGTACTTCAGCATCCTTTTGCAGTGATGTATCACTGTACGCATTCATTTCAGTCTTTAATGAAAATCTGTTCACAATCTCTTCTTAATGTCATTGTGATTTTAATGCTATTTTTAATTAAGGAGAGACTGCGAACAGAGTTGCATTAAAGACCAAAGTGGTAGTGTAAAGTGGTATTACTTTTTGTATGCTAACTCAGCAGGACAAATAAAATATACATATAAATAATAACAAGGAACCGGAATAGCTCAGTCTGTATAGCGACTAACTACGGGCTGGACGACTGAGAAGTCGGATTTCGAGCACCGGTAGCACCGGCTCTGGGGTTCACCCAACCTTCTATTCAATGGGTACTGGGGGTAAAGCGGCCGGGGAGTGAAGCTGAACACACCTCCAGCTAGTGCCGGGGTCAGGAAAATACGGGTCTATACATTCACTCCCCCATACGCCTTTATGGTGTAGTGCTTAATTCGTTGAGCTCAGGGCCAACTTTACCTTTACACCTGGAAGGAAGAGACTACTAGAAACGCCCAGCTGTTGATGTGAGGATAAAGCTAATGGGAAAAGGGGGGTGTGGGGTGTGGATTGGATTCGTTTGGCTCAGAATAGGGACCAATGGCGTGCTCTCGTGAACACGATAATGAATGTTCGGATTCTACACTGGACCAACGATTCATACGTGTTGATGATAACGTGACAAGATACACGTTTCCCAGTAACTGTTATCTAAGTTGAGACTCCATTTATTTAGCGACTAATCACCGTTACTAGCTTAAGAAAATAATTTCAGTTATGAACTCTGGGATGGCTCGACTGACATGTCTCTATCCTTTAGGGCCGCCGTCTGAAGGGATACAAATTGTAACGTAATTACTTAATTAGTCTCTCTGATATGCTGAAGGAAGGCACTTTGTTCAGCGCTCTAATTGGCATACCAGGAGTTGGGAGGGGTTGGGGAGATACATCGTGCTTGTAGAAGGATTTGTGGTCTGATGCGTATGTAAGCAAATAGGCCTGTGAGACCTGACTTTGTGAGCAGGGTGTCCTCTGTCGTGCTTGTCGATCGGCTGATGAAAGATATGCGCACTGGGATGCTGTGTACATAGCGTATTCCTTCCTTACTCAGTAGCTCAGCATTTGTGCCAACTGAGAGAACATTTTGGTTCTTCAGGTTCTGATTCTTACTGTACTGAAGGAACATATCAGCATTTGTACCAACCGATGGAACATTGTAGTTCTTCAGGTTCTGATTCTTACTGTACTAAAGGAACATATCAGCATTTGTACCAACTGAAGGAACATTTTGGTTCTTCAGGTTCTGATTCTTACTGTACTGAAGGAACATATCAGCATTTGTACCAACTGAAGGAACATTTTGGTTCTTCAGGTTCTGATTCTTACTGTACTGAAGGAACATATTCGCATTGAATGAGAACTATATGCTCGATTAACACAAATCCACATGTTGTATTATTTTAATTAACTATTTAAGTTAGGATTACATGACGAGGTGTTCGTAATATTTTCAATTGTATAAGTCTGACTGTAGACAGAGTCTGGATTGGTAATTGGATTTGTTGAACACTTACAGACTATCTACAAGCAACTGTAGCGCTACTGCTAATTCAGATACTCAGCAGTTCACTACAGCACGCACTTACGTCTTCTGTCTGCTATCTGTTCACCGGTTGTCCGGTAACGGCTTCAACAATGTTATCTGTTTCCGTGCTCACATTCTTACCTGCTGGCGACTGTCCCACAACTGTCGACTCTCAACCTGACTCCACTGCACTGCACCAACTGAAGTGAACTCGGCCGGCCGAGTGATATATACTCGGAACAGACCACACAGAAAACACCGCTTCCAGTAGTACTATTGCTGCGGCACGCAGCTGTCGCACTGACCGCGTAGAGAACACAGCTTCCCAGTTAGTCCATTGATGCATGTTAAGAATGCGTTGCCAGGCAACGGGCATTGTTACAGAGTCATTACTCAGCAACGGGCCTGCAGCCTACAATACTTGTATGTAGGCCTACTGTTCACGTAACCCTTTAAAGCGCAGTGCTTGCTATCCGTACCATTTGCCTTAACATGGAAACATTTTGGCCTAAATAGTATTTACCGGTTCGTACATTATTCTCAATAAAGATAATTTTCCTATACATCATTCATCGTCTGGTCTTTATAATGCAGATGCATTGTGTTCCCTGTGAGTTAGGAACTGAATTCTTAAATGTTATTTAAACGAATTTCACGCTTCAAATCGTCAGCCATCCGTCGTTACCTCCTGGAAGTAAAGAAGGTGGGAACTATTTCAGAGGTTACATACTGTGTGCATTGTCTCTTGGCTGGAGGAATTTCTGAACTTACTTGAGCGTTGAAAATAGGTCTTAAATATAGAAATAAAACGAAGTGTTCGCATTACACGGATTCCTCGTGTTCAGTAACTGACAGTTATTGCTGCGCGTCACACAATGTGGCAACTCCGTGTGACAGGCTGTTGCTTTGAGCGTCCTGAATTCCTCTGAAATGTTTATCAGGATTTCCTTCTAAACCGAATAACTCCCTTCTGACGTGGTTTGTGGATAGATCACTTGCCGAGTCATGCAGTTGATAAATTAGACTTTGTCCAGTAGGGATACTTGAAACCACTCATAAATATGGAAGAATCCTGCTCGTCCGCCATTCATGCAGCCACCCGATGCCACTTCACGCTCTCTGCTTCACTGTACACTGCAGTGTCAGTGGCGTGCATTTTATAAGTATTCTGCTTATCAAACAGTTCTGTTTTCTTCCACAAGAAATGCTTTTAAAAAGATTCGCATCTGTCCCGCCACTTCAGATACGGAAGTTTTTCTTTTTCTGAATTAAGCCTTTGGTCGGTTTATGTTGCTCACACGTGATCGACTTGAATGTAGGAGTTAGAGAGGACAGATGCCATGTAGCCGGTAATCACCACCGAACTGCTTAAGTGGCCTGCTTACACGATGAATTGGAAAGACTTCAAAGGTAGCGGTCGCGCATATTCTAATGTCCTGCTCCTGGCGAATTTTCTCAGTCGGTGTTGTAGCTTGACTACGGGCTGGATTCGATTCACGACGAGGACAGAGTTTTCTTCACAGCGGTCAGTTTTACGTCTGCCCATAGGGTGGCGGGGGTAAAGCGCCCAGGATATGAACCTGGACACTCAGTTTCATCTAGTGCCGAGGACAGGAATATGAGGAGGTATACCTTTATTCCCCATACGTTATCATGGCTTGATGCTTAATTAAAGGTAAGGAGAACTTCCCCCCCCCTTGGCACTAGAGCCCCAGTGGGCCTAGGCCTACCTCCATGAACGTCTCCGTTCACTTCGGTTTTTCTAGATCTTACACATTCGGGAAGGACTCCTTGGGCGGGTGATCAGCTCGTACACAAACACAGAAAAACGCACACACACAAACTAAACATGCATGCCCTGAGTGGGATTCGAACCCACGATCCCGGTTTCCATGCGAGCGAAGACAGTACATGTCTTAGACCGCTCGGCTACCGTGACCGGCGAGGAGAACTTTACCTTTACTCAGTTTCATCTAGGTATTGAGGTTGAGAGTGCGTGAAGCTATACTCCCTCTCCTGCATGACTGAAGAAAGCCTTGGGAAATCTTAGGACATTCAAACAGAGCATTTTCTTGAATACGAACTATAGTCCTGACCATTCCTTCATTTTTTCTTCTTTGGTTGCCTTGAATTGATAGCTGATGCTTTCACTCACAGATCTCCTACTTCGTTCCCTCCTGTATACTACACATACACCGTGATCTGCTGGAATTCCGGTAGCATAATCGAAATACAAATCACTTACCTCATGAATAGTAATGTAACGAGCTTTTTCGTATAAACATGTGAGGGAGCCGGGATAGCGCAATCGGTATATCGACTGGCTACGGGCTGGATGGCCGAGGGGTCGGAGTTCGATTTCCGGTAGGGGCAAGATTTTTCTACTCTCCACGTCGTTCAGACAGGTTCTGGGGCATATCTAGCCTCCTATCCAATGGGTACTGGGGACTATTTCTCCTGGGGTAAAGCGGCCGTGATATGGAGCTGACTACTCACCTCAATCTAGTGCAGAAGTTAAGAATACACTGGAATCTATACATCCGCTCCCCCATACGTCTTCATGGCATAGTGCTTAATCAGTTAAGTACAGGCATAACTTTACGTTTTATAAATACTAATATCCGCTCCCCCATACGTCTTCATGGCATAGTGCTTAATCAGTTAAGTACAGGCATAACTTTACATTTTATAAATACTAATATCCGCTCCCCCATACGTCTTCATGGCATAGTGCTTAATCAGTTAAGTACAGGCATAACTTTACATTTTATAAATACTAATATCCGCTCCCCCATACGTCTTCATGGCATAGTGCTTAATCACTTAAGTACAGACATAACTTTACGTTTTATAAATACTAATATCCGCTCCCCCATACGTCTTCATGGCATAGTGCTTAATCAGTTAAGTACAGGCATAACTTTACGTTTTATAAATACTAATATCCGCTCCCCCATACGTCTTCATGGCATAGTGCTTAATCAGTTAAGTACAGGCATAACTTTACATTTTATAAATACTAATATGTGTGATATTAGATTCTCGCATAAGTAAATATTAAGATCTTAAGCTCGTATACCCTGAAGAGATTCTTTGAAAACGTAGATATGTACCAAACTACACGCCGTCACATCTCAGTAGACTGCCGTAATCTTAATAAATATAACGTTAGTCACTTACCTAGGCAAGTAAGTAATTTATTACTTTCTTTGGTACAAGCCAAGAAATCATTTTCAGATGTCCCAAAAAAGTTCGGGCGTTCCGCCACTGGGGCGCGAGTGTTGTTGAGGCGACGCGAGGTGATGGAGAAGTTGAACACGTCTGTTTGCTGTGGACTTGAAAAAAAGGAAGCGGTCCGGTGAAGTGCTTGATGGTCGAACCCAGATGCAAGGTGATACTCCCCTACGTTTTAATGATGCAAAATTCTCTTTCCTTTGTTGGACATAGAGACAGTGGGAATGTTCACAGCGAGTTCTTCTGAGCCGCAACTCAGTGCTTCCATGCCTGACACATTCTCAGTAGGCCGGAATTATACGTATATTCTCTTCATATAGGCTACGGGCTAGTCGGTATAGCGACGAGCTACCTGCTAAATGGTCGGGGTTCATCTCCCGGGAGGGCAAGACATTTTTCTTTACTCCACAGCGTCCGGACCGGCTTTGGGGCCCCACCAAGTCTGCTCTGCAATAGGTACCAGGGGTATTTCCTGTGGAGTAAAGTGGCCGGGGCTTGAAGCCGACCACTCACCTCCATCTGATGCCGAGGTCAAGAAAGATGGATCTACATGTCCACTCGCACATACGTCTTCACAGCATGATGTTTAACTAATTGCACCAAGGCACACCCTCACCATTACACTAACAAAGTCTGGTTGTTATTAATTTTGTTTTTCGTCAGTATCAGCCTCTTGTTTTCTGCTCTTCTAAAGTTTTGTTGTAGGTTCAGAGTTTAAAATTACAACTTTTACATTCAAAACTGTTTTCCCGATCTCTTACTCGCGCCTCCTTCTTCTCCTTCTTTTGGGTTTATAGTTCGAGAGTGGTGTAGGAAATTTGCTTTGCTGCTCTCTCTGTGGACGTTGTAGCCACAAATTTGATAACTTTTAATTATTTATTCCGTCATTGTACAAGTGAAGTCACTTCTGAAAGCACGACACCATGAAGCCGTATTGGTGGGGTGGAGTTATAGCTCCACACATTTTTACCCACATCACTAGATGAATGCGAATGGTCACCTTTACCCCCTGGCGACTTAAGCTCAGGGAAGGAGCCCACGGTACTCATTGGTAGTAGGCTGGGTACGCCCCAGAATC
Organism: Cryptotermes secundus; assembly: GCF_002891405.2. Classification (NCBI taxonomy): domain Eukaryota; kingdom Metazoa; phylum Arthropoda; class Insecta; order Blattodea; family Kalotermitidae; genus Cryptotermes; species Cryptotermes secundus. The sequence continues at coordinate 2,013,462 of NW_019738354.1, forward strand.
TGCCAGGATTCTTACCCCTACCGGTAATCGAACTCAGATTCCCCAGCGTCAGTCCTATAGCCTAGTCACTACACCGACTTAATATTCCGGTAATCTAATTGAACTTTCATTTTAATGCAGATTGGTTTAACAGTCATTTTCTCCGTTTACTTGCACCTGTGTGAGCCGGAAAGGATACGTTAAAGTGGATACAAAACCGTCTGGAAAGTATTAAATGGAGAATGGTAGAAAATACGTAACTGGAACTTTATGAATTCGGCTCTTCTGGCGTCATTAAATGAAGGAGGTTACGGTTCGTATTCGTATTGAGAGGGGGTGGGTTTCCCCATGCACTTAGACCAGTTATTGGTCCATTGTGCGTCCCCCTTTAATTTCTACTGTCGCCATACCCTACCGGTAACGGTGCGTGCCATCAGCCCCCGTAGAGCCAACAAGGTCGGCCCCCGGTACCTTGATGCTTCCCCCATGCACCAGAGGCATTGGAGACTACTTGGGCGGGAAAGGGCCTGAAATTTAGCTCAGAGGTCTCCTAGAGGCATGAGGTTCTTTTACGTGCCGTAAATCTACGACATGGGACACACGGCTTGAAGTCCCTCCCGGAGGACTTGTTCCCTGAACTTTTCCGCCCTTAAAAATTCCACGACCTCCGCCGGGTTTGAACCCGCGTACCTTGAGTCATGAGGTGGGAACGTTACCCCTAGACTACGGAGGCCGCTAAGGCGGTTACGGTTAGTCGGCCAATGTAGTAGCTGCTTAGGAATTGTTACAAAGCGCGTAACATGTCGCAGTACTTTTGGGGCACTCTGTACAAAGTAATTCTGTTATATGTTCTTCCTTGTGTAATGGGCGAATGCGACGAATCTTTTTCAAGTTTCATTTTTCCTTTCTTCAGCTCTCTTATTCATGTAAGAAACTTTTAATTAAACAAGTAGCAAGTGTGAAAATGATTGAATTCATTCTGAATGTTGATAATAAAAACTGTATCCTCCGAACCATTAAATCTTTTACAACCTTCTTGACCATGTTTTGAATTGCGTAGTACATAATACGAACTGATCCTTTTATCTCCACAGTCTCTGCTTTCTCCTCGTATCTCTAACTTATAATTCGAGGCAGGCCTGTTTGGTTTCGTGTCGGAAGTTAGCCGTAACAAATTTTATTCCAAATGTAAGAGGAATGTTTTCTTTTTCTTGTTTTAGTTTTGGTTTTGTTGTTTTTGCATAATCTTTAGAAAAGCTACGTGCATGAAATTTGAAGTTCACACGGCGGTGAATATGAATCCAGGACATCAAGGCGTGTAATTCTGTAGATGAGTGTCAACATGTCAAGGGGAGGGTATCTGCAACCAGTAAGTTATTTGTCTACCCTGAAGATGGAGCAACACGTTACTCGAAACGTTACTCCCTGTATACCAAGCTGTACGGCCTCATTTTTCATGTTATGTTCGGGATCAAACCTGGAACATTACAGTAGACACTCGACTGCATGACAACCTAATTACATCGTAAGGTTAAGCGTATACTGTGCAAAAATGCACCAAGAAAGTTTTACGGAACTTTTGGTCTTGAAAAAAATTATTTCATGTTATCTGTAGTTCTGTGCAAGTGTGACATTGGATTGAAGGAAGTGAATGGTGCTGTTAGAGAGAAATGGGAATATTTGTCCCTAGAAGGGAAGCAGTAATAAGAGAACAGAGAAAATTACGTACCGGTACGCGTGGGCTAATAACAAAGGCATAAACCCATGAAAAAACCGAACAGTTTGGAGTAGAGGTAGCACTCTGGACTCGTATTCCGAAGGTACTGGTATCGAATCTCGGGTGGGGTATCCTGATTGAGATTTTATGTGGTTTTCCTTCGTCCCTCCAGACAAATGCCGGGATGGTGTCTTGGATAGGGCACATCCGACACCACACAGTCTATGCTGAGTGTCGTAATGTGGGCCACGATCCATAAAATGTGGGGTAATTTCTCATTGTAGACGAGTACTTCGCAGACCGAGACTTGTGGGAGGGTAACACTAAAATTCGTCTTCAACGAAAAGGGAGACACGCGGTAGCATAGTTGGTTGAGGCACTGTACTGCAAGCCTGAAGGTCCCGAGTTCAGTTCCCGATGAAGTCGCTGGAGTTTTCAATTGATCTATCCTTCCAGCCGCACTGTGGCCCTTGGGACGACTCAGCCTCTAACAGAAATGCGTACCAGGAATCTTCCTGTGGTTAAAGGGCGGTCGGCGCGTAAAGCTGACAACCTTACCGCCATCTGTGAGCTGACTGTCTAAAAAATGTGGGAGCCTCGACGTCTCACAACCCTATGGGCCTCCACGGCCTGTTACAGGGATAGCTTTGCATTTTTTTTTTGTCTTGCCTTCAAGAAATTTGTATGAAGATGTTCATTGGATTGAACTGGCATGGAATATAGTCCAGTTGGATGTGTTTTCTGATTTCTCAGATGAATGTTTTATTCTATAAACATTTCGTGATCAGCTTGATAATTATAAAGTAGGATATTAGAAATATAGCGTGGAGCCATGTTGAACTTGGGATTCACACAGCGGTGACGCAAGAGTAAGGTCTTATGTGCGTAGTAATACCATGCAATGTGGAGAAGACCCGACATCACTTTTCGACTCTGAAGATAGTGGTGATGTATTCCTCCGAAGTGTCGGGGTCTTTCCAAACCACCCAGCAGATTATTTAATTGCATTTCCTGGATGTATGCCCTTGTTGCATCAAGTTCTTAGATTTTAACGCTCTTCTTTGTACAGAAAATTAGAGAGAGACAGAGGAGATGGCAGTAATAATCATAATTTTATCTTATTTTTATGAAACTTGTTGACAGTTGGAATTTTCTGCAGTGGATTGTTTTCGTCTTTTCTTCATGCCTTAATAAAAGTGTGAAGAATTACTGACGTTTTTTGCTTCGATTTTTGATTTCCCGTGGATTGTTGCCGCCATGCTGTGCATTCGCTGCTCATCAAACTTAGTCATTTTACGGACCACTACCTCCAGGGGTACCAACCTCAACAGAAGCTGGTTGATCCCTAAAATTGGCAAGCAAACCCATCCCTACTCTTGCCCATTTCGTCAGAGGGTCATCGTCATTTGGGGTTTATTATTTAAGTTAGCAGGAGTAGAATTGAACACTGCAACTGTGGTCACGAGTGACGTAAGAAACTTCCAACAATAAGGAGAGTTGTTGGGATCGCAAATGCATACAGTTACCATCTTGAACTGACTCATGCATTAAAGGTCTTAAAGCCGATGAGCCAGGCTGTATGAAAATTCAGTAAATCATACATCACCGTACTTAAGAGGAGAACTGAAATGGCTATGATGGCCGGAGCCCGTGGCTAAATTCACGCTCCAGTTTGTGCTTGAAATGTAGAATGCAGAGAATGTTACACGATCATCGTGCATGTAGATGTAATCATGTCGTGAGGCTTAGGAACAGAAATGTTTCTGCGCGAATCTTTGCCCTTGGAGTTCGAGTGAAGTTGACCCTGTGCTTAATTAATTGAGCACTACGTCATGGAGACATGAGGGAATGGACCTCGGCACTAGATGGAGGTGAGTGGTCAGCTGCACGACCCTACCCTTTTACCCCGGCGGAAACAACCCCGGCACCCATTAGGTAGGAGGCTTGGTTTTCCTTAGAGGCAGGCTGGGCGCTACGGAGGAGCGACAAACTGTTGCTACGATCGGGAATCGAACCCCGGCCGTCCAGCTTGGAGCCCGTCGTTGTATCGACCCTGTTATATTATAAGATATATTTGTTTGCTGGGCATGACTTAGCATTTCTGTTTCTGTAGATCATCAAATTAGTGGCCAAGTATGTTATGTTCAATTTGTGCGCAGAAGTTTCATGTTTTCTTTTTCTAAGTTTTTGGAGTGGGCTGAGACTGAGTCCACTCAGTACGTCGGCCACTGTTTGGCCTATTATACCAGCCTCGGATGATTGATGATGATGATGATGAATGTGGAGTAGTCGGTGAAATGAGAATTGGTAGGGAAAACCGAAGTACTCGGAGGAAATCTGCCCCAGTGCCACTCTGTTCATCAGAAATCCCACATGACCTGACCTGAGATCGACACCGGGCCTCCGCGGTGGGCAGCCGGCGACTAACTGCCTGGGCTATGGCCATGCCGTTTGCATACTGGCATCATTTATATGGCGACAGTTCACTCCTCTCTGATAGTGACTTCCTTATATCTTCATTTCTTTCCTTCTTTCTGCAGAAATGCACGTGCTCATCCGAAGACGAAAATTTCCGTCGTCACGAGTCGGTTCGCAGTCCTCGGGTTAATATCCCTGCAGTCGTGGCGCCGTTTCCTACGACTTTTTCTCATGGGGAATGATGTTGCCACGTTGTCTTCTCAGGGGCACAATTAAACTGTCCATGCTGCAAGAGATGTGTCTTCATCGCTTGCTATTAACCGCCCGTGATTGACGCTTGGCTGGGCATCGTGACGTACACAGGTCACAGCTATTTGCGGTGATTACTCTGTTAAGTCAGCCCTCAAGATCTCCATGCTTAGCTCCTTAAGACACACTGACAGCAACGTACAGTGCTTACCTCGGAAATAATTTCGTATAGTCCGTTTGTGAGTTTGGGTTTTGTATCAAATGTAGATTGTAGGTTTGACATTTTAGTTCTGGTAGCTGATTGAGGCAACTGTGTTACAAGCCGGGAGGTCGCGGTTTCGATCTCCGGTGAGGTCATTGGATTTTGTTCTTCAGTTGACCTAATCATTCCAGCCGTACTATGGCCCTGGAGTCGACATAGCCTTTAACAGGAATGAGTACCAGTAATCTTCCTGGGGGTAAAGAGCGGCTGGCGTGTAAGGCTGACAACCCCACCGCCATCTATTAGCCGACTGTCTAGAACTGGACGTCTCACAACCCTGTGGGCATCCACTGCCTGATCCAGGGGTAGCTTTACCTTTTTTCTGTATTTTATTTTTCTTTTATCGACCTTCTACATTCCACGCTTCAAAAATCCCTCCCCCCCGCTTATCATATGCCCCTTCAAAAGAACCTTTTTGAAGAGTACTGTTTCCTCTTGGTTCTCTTATAGCCTGATCCCTCTCATCCCTGTCGTATTTTCCCGCGCAACTTCTGTCTTGAAGACAGGCACCAGGTTCCTCATAAACGTCGGTATACATTTACTGAAGTGTACAACGTTACCTACATACCAGTAGATATCATTGTACTTTGAAGAGCGATTGCGACTTAGCCGGCTGATATTTTTAGCGGATACTGGATGTGTTTTGGGAGCTGGGATAGCTCAGTCGGTATACCGACGCTCTACTGTCCAGACGGCCGAAGTTCTTTTTCCGGTACGAGATGGACAATTTTTTCTTTTCTATAACGTCCAGACCATCTCTGGAATCCACCGAGCCTCGTATCCAATGGGTACCGGGAGCTCTTTCTCCGGGGATAAAGCGGCCGATGCTTGAAGCTGACCACTTACCTCCATTTAGTGCTGAGGTCATGAATGGTGGAGAAAACCTCCACTCCCTCTGTGTCTTCATCGTGTGTACTTAACTAATTAAGTACAAGAACGACTTTATTTTACGTTCATTTACTTTATGCCGTGTTTCGTCTTGGATGTAGGAATCGGTAAAGTGTTAAGGGTCCCTATCGCTTGAATACATAGTGCGGTTTGTTGCTTGCTGTTGTTTAACTGTACTGTTTCTGCAGGAAGTTACAGACCTATGGCATCCTGTAAGAAAACTGAATTTTTATGAATTTTCAGATAAGGGGATTAAGGGGAGGCGTTCTGTGGCTGTTTTAAAATACAATCCCGGATGAACTGAGGAAAACCATTGAAGCTCTGTGATAATGGACCTAGCAGATTCGTTTAGTGACAGACCACGTTTGCTAGGGATGTGTCTGGTTTAAGTTCCTCATATCTGACAGTCCGCACCGATTGGTTTTGTGGTTTTTCTCAGTTGGTTTACTCGATTAGACCATAACCTTTTCAGATTCTGATCGTGCAGTTGTGTGTCAGAGCTTTATTTATTTCTCCCACGCCACGACACATACGGTTTTGAATTTCGTATTTCACTTACGTGCAGGTGTCTATATGTCGGCAAATCTTACCGCAGGAATGCACAGCCTGGTGAAGACAGCAGTTCACACAAGAACAGGAATAAAATGAATGCGATTTTCTCTGTGTCCTCACATTATGTTTATTGCTGATCATATGCACTTCCTCGTATTTCAGTGAGTATTTACCATATCGAAGGACTTCTTAAGTAAACGGTATAGACCTTACTTACATATGAGCGGCCTCCGTAGTCTAGGGGTAACGTTCCCACCTCATCACTCAAGGTACGCGAGTTCAAACCCGGCGGAGGCCGTGGAATTTTTAAGGACGGAAAAATTCAGGGAGCAAGTCCTCCGGGAAGGACTTCAAGCCCTGTGTCCCATGTCGTAGATTTACGGCACGTAAAAGAACCTCATGTCTCTAGGAGACCTCTGAGCTAAATTACAGGCCCTTTCCCGCCCAAGTAGTCTCCAATGCCTCTGGTGGATGGGGGAAGCATCAAGGTACCGGCGGCCGACCTCGTTGGCTCTATGGGGGCTGATGGTACGCACCGTTACCAGTAGGGTATGGCGACAGTAGAAATTAAAGGGGGACGCACAGTGGACCAATAACTGGTCTAAGTGCATGGGGAAACCCACCCCCTCTCATAATATACATATGTATTTTAGCTTATGTAGCAGTTGTTTTTACATTGAGCTCTTTTGTGTAAAAAATCAATGGATTTATAGCTCGAAGTTAAATTCTTTCTACAAATTTTACTCTAAATTTCCCAATTTCTATAAGATGTAGTTTCGGAGGAAAAACATATGGACGGACAGACAAGAACTCTCCATTATGCGCTCAGTTCATTGCTTGAAGAGGACGGTAAAGCCTACATTGTTTCATTAATCATTTTCGTTTATGCTTGACTTTTGGCCCCTGCATCAAAAAGTGTAATTGATACCGCTAATTTATGCCGAAGAATGTTTCTTTTGATGGTGCCGAAAACCTATCGGGGAGGGGGGGGGTTCAACCCACAACGACTTCTTCCTATAAATGTGATATTGAACAAGATACATAGCCATCTGCATGGTAATTCATTTCCTAAACTAACTTATATCCGGGTTTGGTGGGTAAATATTTTCATATACTCATAAAGTTGCTTTAGCAGCATTCTGTATCGTGTTTATCGTTCAGGTGAAGTTCATAACGGTAAATCCTATTTCAATAGAAGAATCCTTCGTTGAAATTCTCTTCACACCTGTATAATTTTCTATATTACTGCGTACATGTACCAAGTTCAAATTTTTGTTTTTAAATTGCAGTGCGAGAAGGAATGCCCGATGATCCTGAGGTTAGAGTTTCCTCATTGCCAGTCTGTTCTTTCATACCGTTTTCATAGTCGTTGCCTATATGCCAAAACATGGCTGCGCAGTTTAAGTATTCCCGTATTAATCAAGAGGCCAATTGACCCATCGTACATATCCAGTTACACAAGTGTGTGTTCATCTTCTCTTCATCACGATCATGCTCATCAGTGCCTTTCTCACGGGACTTTTTCCTTCACTTCTTCGCATTTGGAATACCAAATGTTCTATTCTCGCCCCTGACACCGCTTATCCTGACAGTTGTTTGATGGGTTTCCTCAATTCCGCAAACAGAACGCCGGATAGACCCTCACGTATGTCATGTTTGCTTTTCTCCTTGCCCCACCAGTTTATTATTTGCAGTATATTTAAATTGCCGTCTCATATATAACTACGTGGCCGGTCACGGTAGCCGAGCAGTCTAAGGCATGCACTGTCTTCGCTCGTTCGGAAGCCGGGATCGTGGGTTCGAATGGATGTTTGTGTGCGTTTTTCTATGTTTGTGTACAGGAGGCCTTGCGACGAGCTGATCACCCGCCCAAGGAGTCCTACCGAATGTGTAAGATCTAGAAAAACCGAAGTGAACGGAGAAGTTCATGGAGGTAGGCCTAGGTCCACTGGGGCTGTAGTGCCAAGGGGGGAAAAAAATATAAGTACGTAACGAATGAATTATCTGGTGAGATATCGCCGCCGTTAGACACGATCTGGAGCCATTTATATACACTTCTTATGTTCCCGTATTATCATCGTATATCCTCGAAGTTCTGTTTCCTTAAAAAAATACTGTATGCATTTCGTGTCTCCCCCATGCCCAACATAACATCCTCCTTTCACTCTCCTAACAATATGTTATATATAGACTTCCCGTCTGCTTCATTAAGCATTACGCCCTGGAGGCTTCGCACCCGGACAGAGAGCCCTCTGTACTAATTGCAGAAGAGGTTGATTTTAAATTTTCCGTTTATTTCAACCCTAATAGCTTCATATATTTTCCTGAGTACGTTTGCAAAGCGGGGTATGCGGTGCCGTAGTTGGTTCAGGCACTATGCTACAAGCCGGTAGGTCGCGGGTTCGAGTCCCAATGAAGTGTTTTTTTTTTCGATTTACCTAATCCTCCCACCCGCGCTATGGTCCTGGCGTCGACTCAGCCTCTAACCGAAATGAGTACAAGGAATCTTCCTGTGGGGTAAAGGGCTGCCGGCGCGTAAGGCTGACAACCTTACCGTAATCTGTGAGCCGATTGTCTAGAAAATGTGGGAGCCTCGACGTCTCACAACACTATTGCCCTCCACGGCCTGTTACAGGGATAACTTTAGGTCTGCGAAACACTAGTGGCTTCTACTCTTCCCTGAGTAGAAGACGGGTTTTGTACCCATGTAAAAGATCTAGTATGTTACTGAGTGTTGCTTTACCGTAGCCGGCGACTTAGGTACTTGTCACATACCTCTAAATCGATCAGGAATGTGCTACAATATGGAGTCATACGAACACAATATGGAATTATATGAATACAATGGAGGCACAAGTTTAGGCGTCTGTGTGGATCCATTATGGTGTAATCCTTCTTGTCTGATGCGGCAGGTTATCGCACTGACCCCCGGTGACAAGTGGAACAGACAGCTTAATGTAGGCTTAGTGGTCTGTACCTGTTCCATCGAGCTCCTCACTGTAAGTGGCATTGTAATCGCTTGCTTATCTTACAAATGCATTCCCATTTGACAACATAACATGATAGGCATTCAATCAACGTCCACACTAACGCCCTTTTCTTGAGCCGTTTCTATTGCTAAGCTCCGTGCCACTAATGGTCTCTTTAATCCGTGAGTCAGATCAGTTCCAGCCGTGATCGCCTTACATGGAGGTGTTAGGAAGGCATTTCACAGGTTCGTTGATTCGAGGACCGATTATCTCGTCTGGTGATATATATGCTTGTGCGCACCAAGCGTCTTGGTGTAGTGGTTAATAACCATGCTTCTCACGCCAGAGGTGCCCACTTCTTGTGTCCGCTGGCATACTGGCTATATGCCTTTTCTGACGTTTTCCATTCTTTTCCTCAGTCTATACAGGCAAATGATTGGATAGTAGGGCCTGCCTGAAGTAAGCCATGACCGTGGCCCGTGCCATAGCTCACGCGGTTAGTCGCCGGCTTCCCACCGAGGCGACCCGGTTCGAGCCCAGGTCAGGTCATGTGGGGTCTGTGGTGGACAAAGTGGCGCTGGGGGCAGTTTTTCTCTGAGTACTTCGGTTTCCTGCGCCCAAGCTCAGTACACCGACAGCTTCACACTCATCACCTGGCTGGTACAATAGGCCAATAGTGGCCGACGCACCAAGTGGACTCAGTCTCACCCCACCCCAAGAAACTATATAAAAAAAACATGACCGTTATTAGTCATTCGCTAACATTACATCAGTTTTCATTAAAATTTAACGATTGAAGTATTTATAACAAGTGCAGTGAAAAGGCGTCGTTGAGTCAACTACATTCAGGTACTCAAGAACACCTTTGCCGCGTCTGTGGATAGTATTGTATTTCTTAACTGCAAAATCTCTTGTATAAAAATGTTTTGACCTTCCCCGAAAAGAAGACGTAAAAACTTGGCCTAGGCTTAAATACCGTTGACTTATATGAGGTCTTACACCTTCTCGGTAAAACAGCAACCGAATCCAACAATGAACTAACCATATTTCACTGTTGATAAGAAATGTATTCACGTTCTCAAGTATAATTTTAAATATAGGCACCTGCAGCATTCCTTGGTGTTGAGTAAACCGGATATTTCTCCTTCAGAGCGTACTTGCATGTTTAGTTTGGTTGTGAGCGATTGTTTTGCTAACCGAGTTAACTTTCGAAACAAATATGACTTGTCGCCTTGGAAGCAGGGTCCAAATTTTTAGCTGTTGTTTGATTCATCTGTGATGTATAAGGCGAGCTTTTGTGAAAGCAGTAATGAACCTTCTGGTTCTATAAAATGCTAATGCTTTTCAAGAACTCTTCCACTGAGTTAGTTAGTTATGAGTTATGAAATATTAATTACGATTGCAGAATAAGCTCAGCGTTCCTGACTAATGTTTTAAGAAAGCATGGAGCTAACAGGTTTGCCTAGCGGATACGCTTGGTTCGAATCTCTGCCATGGCATCAGATATCGTGACAAATGTTTCTTGTCTTTTTCCTCAGTCCCATCAGGCATATGCCGAGATTATTTACCTACCTGGCCACGAACAGTTCCTTTCAAATAATTTGCAGTTCATCAGTTGTCGTACGACTCGACTCTGTGTAGTCAGTCTAGTCACAGGGTCGCAGAACACCCCACGATGAAGACATTCATTGTTGGTGGCGATGTTACGAATACCGATGCGGAAAACTGCGTTGCTTTAACTCCGAAATTTGCATTGTTACGCGTCTTCCCCTCAGCACGATCACTTGTTCCGCCCGATGGAGTTTTCGGCCTGGACAAACACAAGAAGTTAGGAACTGGTTCAGTAATGGTGGCAGCATCGTTTCGCCCGATTACAGACAGGACACGCCTGTCTGTCTTCTTCTGGAAACAAAGCAATTGTGCCCTTTTCTCCAATGTGTAGGCCTGTATGCATGCTGCGTGTGGGGCAGTGCCTGCAAGAGGGACATATAACTATACACCTGAGGATAACTAAGATGAGTCGAAGGATGCAGGCCCCTATAGGCGTTCTTTAAACTGTCTTGGAACAAGTTAATTACTAATATTAGAGAGAGAGTTTAAAAATATTTTAATGTCTCTTCAAGTTCGTGGTCGTCTTGGATGTGACAATGATGCCATGTGATTGGTAGATAGGTACCAAAGTTTCACATAAAATAATTGCTTCCATCTTCAGGGCAGAAGAGTGGAATCAAGTCCCTCCGAAACTTTGGAACTTATTTAGCAAACTACAAGAGTAGCATGCCAGAAGACTAACAAATGTAGGCTCTCACTAGAGTTGTAGGATTTGAGGTTCTCATAGCCGTGATTATGAGGAGCGCTGCTTTCTAGGGTATAATACCGTGTAGCCCGTTCCAATTCAACCGACATTTCGGAAGAACATTTCGATTCCGTCTTCAGGGTCGAAGAAATCGAGCAAGATACCAGCATGAAAGCTATTTGCCACATTTCACGCTGGTATCTTGCTCCGTTTATTCTTCCACCTTGAAGATGGAGTCGATGTGTTCCTCCGAAACGTCGGTCGACTTTCAACGGGCTGCACGGGGTTATATAATCCAGAAGAGAGTACTCTTTTTTCACTGTGGTTGATTAATAACGTTCATTCCTTTCTTGGGATGTCACCACGTGGATGTAGATGTTGCCGACGTTTTGGAAGCACCTGCTTCTACAATCTTAATGCCCATAGTTCGGTCCTAAAAACAGAAACAGTTTGTTCCTTCGAAACATCGGCAGATTCGCTCACTACCACACGATGCAACATCCCAAGAACGGAATTACGTCAGATCTTGACATTCTGAACGTGAAAATCCGAAACCTTGTGTACTATCTTCAGCTCTGTGAATGTTTCTGAGTTCTGTCCATGTGTTTGTCACGTAGCTTAGGCTTTATACAGATGGACGAATGTTTGTTATATTCGGTACGAACCCCATGTTATTGAAAGCCGACACAAATTTGAGTATTTTTCCCCTATCTGCAACATTGCCTAAACTGGGTAGTACCAATATGGGATAAGCACAAGTGTTTCTCTGTACACCACAGTCTGACGAATAGCCCAAACGGTAATTGCAGTTTACAGTTTGTTTCTTAGTTTTTTTGCTTTGTAATCCGTTTCTTGATGTTAGCCCGAAAGAAAACATACTTAATGTAGTATATGCAGTTTATATTCTGCTTGTTTTCGTAACATTGGTATATTAACCATTTGAAGCCTGATGTTTATTGAAACATAGTAAACATCCAGTTGTGTCCTCACGGGAAACATTGCATCCCCAATACAAAACCCACCCGTTTAATGTTATTTAATGAAATAATTCTTTTTTATCCCGAAACTCACATGAAACCCACAAACAACCTCGTCGATCAAAATACAGAGGATTTTTGTAATGTTAAAGCAGGTAGTGCGTAGTCTCTGTTGTGTTGCGAAGAGGGGCGGAAGATATTTCGTACCAACTATATGGGCAGCTTTATTACCTCATTTCAGAATTGTTCCGAACTCCGCCCCTAACTATTACGAAAATTATTTCTCACCCTAATTAGTCTAAAATAAAGTTACTCGTAATTATACAGTTTCATAGCTTATGCTACTCTCCCATCAAATTTACATAATTTAAAGTAACAAAAAATGACTGGTGTGCGCATGTCTAGATTAAGGGTTCGCTAGAAAGCTTGTGTGAATTTTTCTTTTTAGAAGCAATAAAACATTCGCAGCCTATAATTTTCTGAGCAGGAATAGCTGATTTTGGGTTCGTAAATGTCTGAATTGAGCGTAGGTGAAATTATAATTTGATACTCCTATTAATATTCAGGCACGAACAACAAAATAAAAATAAATTAAGTGCCGTAATGAAAATACAACAACAACAAATGCTTCCTCCGACTTCTGAATAAGTTCTTGCGACTTGGTTAGAGAAAGTAACTTCGAATCCTGTCAAGAGACTTGATTCTCCCACTCTTGACTTTATTTACGTAGGGCTGTCAGAAAGTCGGTTTACATGCTCTTCGTCTTGTAGGCTCATTTCAGTCATTTTGGGAATGACAGAAATCATCATTAAATGAACGAAGAATTCGATAGATTAAATTAGTCAAATCCTTGTTATCACTCAGTCTAGAATCTTTCTCTTCCTATCTTCCATTAAGAAAATATAGTTTAGAATACATATTGTAGAATCTCCACTGTTAAAGGCCGTTACCAGGGAACGACCGGTGAAGACACAGTAGATTTGAAAAGTCTTAGCATATGCTGTAGTGATTTGTAAAGCTTTGAAATTAGCGATAATGTTATAGATACTTATAGTTACTATCTGTAAGTGGTCAGTAAATCCAATCTATCCAAACCCCGTCTATAGTTACTCATACACGTTACAGTATAGAACTGTAACTTGAGATCTGCCTCTCTGTTATCATGAGTAGACCTGTAAATCAGATGAAGGAAGATTAAGGATTACATGCAAATGGTTGTTTGGGGCACTTAATATAGAACTGTGTATTTGATATTGTCATTTAATATATGTATGCGTGCGCATGTAGGACTTTAGTGGGACTGAGACAGCAAAGAGTAGTCCACTTCATGTCTGATTACGTTTAAGACCCTAATCAGAATTTAAAATAAAGGTAAAGTTGCCTCTTTGTTCACTTAGGCACATCACAGCGAAGACGTGTGGAGGAGGAGAGGTGCAGCTCCACACATTCGCAACATCGGCACTAGATGGAAGCGAGTTTTCAACTTCATGCCCCGAAAAAAAAATCGGTTCCTTTTGCTTAGGTGACTGGGTGGGCCTCGGAGTCCGTGTGGACGCTGTGGAGAAAAGATCTCTTGCCCCTTTCAGGAAGTGAACCCCGACTCCTCGAGCATCTCTCTAGTAGCCTAGTCTCTATACCGACTGAAATATCACGGCTCCTGGTATTTAGGTTATGCCCACGAACGAAGGGAGAGCAGGCGTGGGGAAGCAGTATTAACACATGGATGTTATTTGGGTGTGACTACGTAAATTTCGATAGAAATTCCCTCCTCTCTAGAATATCTGTGAACTTCTGTCGGACTACACAGTCATATCCCAGAAGATAAGCCTACTCTACAGTCTCAAATCCATCTTATATCTATATGTTCTACCGTATCATGACATGTTCTTACTTAATGCGAATAATTGATTCTGTTTAACCGTATTTGATTTACACGCTAGGCGTTCTGGCCCGAATTTATTTCTAAATAGCCTCATCTGGCCTCTTGCAAATATTATTGTCCATCCTTGCCCTGAGACTTGTTTCATAGGCAAAAGAAGTCCTTTCATATATTCATCTCATTGTCTGTATATCCTTCTTATGGCCTTTGAAGTCTTTTGAAGGAACACTTGAAGACATGCCGGACATCCATGGCAAATCGTCTGATTTATTTGCGTATGTGTTTGTGCGACTCTTTGAAAGCGATACGAAAGGAATACTCCCCTTGCCTTTGGGTTTTTATTCCTTGCCTCTTGTCCTTGTCTGGAATCTTCATTTGTCTCGGTGTTTCGGTATAAATGCCGAGTTTGTTTTAGTCTTGGTTGATTCGTCTTTCTTCTGTTGAATATAATTTCGAAACTGCAGACCAGCTAAACAAAGAGAACTATGTGCCTGCATTTACAGTATCGATTAATTTGACTGAAATTGCCCCTCGCTCTAAGGGTGCGTCTACGTAAAAATATACTGCAGAGCCTTCTTTGGGCAATAAATTTCTTGTTGAGGAAATGGAATTTTATTCACTGCGTTTACAGAAATGCTATATTGGGCCGTGTCATTAGCGTTTAAGTTTATGTTTTCGTATGTTATTTTCCAAAACTGTTTCGTATGTTTCCCAAATGATCTCTTACCAGGAAGTTCTCAAACCGAAATTTTGTGTAATTTCTTATTTTCATTTATTCGTAATTTAGTTAACGACGCTGTCAGTGGCTCACACTCTGTAACGTCGAATAGTAGGATTAATTTTAAATGGAAAGGACATGGAAGGAAGCGGTCATGATCTGCCTCAAGATATTATCCGAGGAAGGAAGAACTGAGGAAGACCACAGAAAACTTAAAATGGTCAGTGTTCGGCCCCGAGGAACTTAACCAAATACAAGTCACAAGCTTTGCCGTCTTAGCCAGTTTGCTCGGTTTATCTCTCAGTTCCCCATGCATGATACACGTATATGACCCATCTGTTTCAGTCCTGCACTAAATCACATAATAAGGCTAATTGAATTGGTCATGTTTTACGCAGAAACTGCCTTCTAAAAGAAGTTATCGAAGGAAAGATAGAGGGGCGGATAGAAGTGACAAGAAGACGTAAGAAGATGCTGGATGACCTTGGGGACAGAAGAGGATACTGTCATTTGAAGGAGAAAGCTCTAGATCGCATTAAGTGGAGGAATTGTTTTGGAAGAGACTGTGGACCTGTCATCTGACAGATTACTGATGATGATGATTAGCAGGCACGAAAAGAGGACAGTTTAGAAATTAAAATATGTACAGCTGAGCGTTCATTACCTATTCTTTTGGCTGAAGTTGTTACGAACAAAGGTGATAAATTACTTACTGATACGCAGGTGCCTCGGTCAATAGGGGACGGACAACCTAGATTTGATTGTTGGAAGGGTACAATTTTTCCTTCAGCTTCTGGGATTCAACCTAACAGGGAAGACGGCCGGGCCGGGGCGTGAAGCTAACCACTTACCTCTATCTAATAACTGTGTCTGGAATTAATGAAGCTTTATCTCCACGTTCCGTATCCCTCTTAATAATATGGCGCTTGGACATAGGGTCTGCCTACCTACGCTTCGCACCAACCTCCTTACAAGCACGTAACATATAAGACTTAATATATGCCTAGTGTCCATTTAATGTGTAGAAGAAGGTAAACTTGTCCCTGTGCTTAACTAATTAAGCGCTACGCCATGAAGACGTAGGGAGGAGTGGATGTATAGATCCATATTTTCTTGACCTCGGCACTAACTGGAGGTGAGTGGCCAGCTTCACGCGTCTGCCGCTTTACTCCTGGGGAAATAGCCGTCGGTACACATTGGACAGGAGGCTGGGTGGACCCCACAGCTGGTCTGGACGATGTGGAGAACACAAAATTCTTGACCTTACCGGGACTTGAACTCCGACCCCTCGGTCGTACAACCCGTAGCCAGTCGCTGTACCGACTACAGTATCCCCACCTCCTCTTTAATGTGTATAGAAGGTATATTAAGCACAGTCTATCGCCGTGCCTAATTCAACACTCCATGAAGTCGGAGGAGGGACTGGAAATATGGCTCCACACATTCTTAACCTCGCCATTTGAGTAAGATGAATGATTAGCTTCACGAACCGATTGCTTTACCCGTGGAGGAAGAAAAACGGGGGCCCATTCAGTAAGAGACTGGATGGGCCCCAGAATCGATCTGAATGCTTTTGCCCCTTCCGGGAATCGGACCCTGATATCCTCGGCCGTCCAGCCTGCAGCCTCTTCACTCTACCAGCTCAGCTCTCCAATTCCTTACAAGATGTAAGTTGCTGTTCGCTAACTGTGGAAAAGCAAAAAGAAGATATTACAGTTAATATTAACGAATGAAATCAAAGAATTTTCTACTACTCTTTGGCCGTAATTTTTCACTCGTCGCTGGCGAGCAGACGGGAATTGGATGTGCCCTACCTATACCGTCTCTTAGCGAAGCATCTCACTCTCCCTGCAGCCACTGTTGCTCCACGTTTGCTTATCATTACTGTGTTGACACGTTTGCGAACGTGTGTGCACATAGAGTCTTTTAATTAACTGCCTAACTTATCCTCGAAAGCATTTACGAAGACTCTTCTGTCGCCCGTACATGCTCCATTGTGCAGTAGAGTGACCACAAGTAGCTGCTACGTCAGCATTGCATGGCTGTTGTGGGATAGGATACGTGTACGTGCATCGGGGCAGTGCCAGGATTCGCAAAGTGAAGAAAAGTCACTTTGATTTATGACTCATGCCTTGATTTACATTATATCAACGCCAGCAATGACAACCGCTCCAAATGTGACAGCTACCTCCTGAAATTCCACGTAATTATCTTATGATCGTCAAGAATGACCCCCCCGCCCCTCCAAGCAGTGCCCATGTATATAGCATACATGTACAGTGTTTTTAAAAAGTTACTGTGTCGTAACAAGCCGAATCAGGAATTATTTTTATTGTTTGCATCCTGTTGAGTTACAAAGTTAATAATTAAATTGTGTGTTTAACGAACACAAGAAGATGACACCTTAAGGGTCGAAACATATAGTGCTGATTTTAAATTATTCAGTAAAAACGTTGTTGCGTTTGACGGTTGAACGTAAACCAGGAACGTTTGAATTCATATCTTTAATAAGGCCAGGAGGAAGTAACTGCTGTGAATGTTATCCCTTTTATCCCGAAAGGACTGTTTCCTGAAACATATGAATTATGCTAATTGAAACGTATTATTTAAGCTTATTGTTAGTTATTATCATTTTACATTTTATTTTTCTCCTTCCCTGTAATTTTGCAGCTCATTGTAATATTCAGAGCTTGATCATCTGGGTTATGACGCCATGTAGTCTTGTAGGCCAATCCCAACGTTTAGGAGGAACATGCTCCTTCATCTTCAGTGCTGAAATGTTTAAGGTGAGAAATGGTGCCCCGTTCTGGTCATTGTGGGTGATGAACATTAAGACGGCCTTAACAAAGCTGACGCTCTCTCGTTCGTGACCTCCTACATAACTTCCGTTCATGCAACATGTTCAAGGTCTATACTTCATTGCTGTGATAACCTCGAATTGCACATTAACAATGATAATTTCACGCACACAAAACTTGTTTAGACACTGTATATAACACGTATAGGAGGAAATGGTGTGTTTTTATTTATTTCCCCTAACACTTTTAACGCAAGGCATTTACGTTTTTGTCAGGAAACCTGAAGAGAGGAGACTATTTTTAAGACCTAGATATAATGGGCGAATAATATTAAAGTTTGAAGAAAGCAGTCTTCTGGGATGTGGCATTGTGTAGATGTGGTGTTAACCGACGTTTCGGAGGAAAGTATCGCCTCCACCATCTTCAGGGTAGAAGGAAAAATAAGAAAATCCGCAAGCGAAGAGACAGTGAGAACAGGTGCAAGCAGAAGACTTCTCTCTTCATAGTCACCGCCGTGAAAACCTCAAATCTTACAATATTAAAGTTTGTTTAAAAAATAAGCTAAGAGCATGGGCTAGATTCATCTGGCTCAGGATAGAGACCAGTGGCAGTCTCTTATGAACACGGGAATGAACCTTCCGTTTCCGTAGAAGACGGTGAATTTCTTGAGTAGCCGAGTGACTCTTTACCGGAATGACTCTTCGTGGAATTAGTTGTACATTTACGCATTTCAATATATGTAATCCATAGGGATATCTCATTGCAGACAGGGATACTTCTGTCTGAATATTTTTGAACTTGACTGTACTTTACTGCGTGAATAACGATATGAAGTCTTTTTTTGTTGTTTGATGTCAAATGATGAGTTTTTTTAATGACATGTGGCCACCCCTACAGATGGAACTGCAAGCCAATATTGTGTATGGGCGCCTCATGATTTATCGTGCGTCCAACATGTTTGTATAGACAACCTGCAGCCATTAGTGAGGCTCTAGTCTTCTTGTTTTTATATTTAATTTGTTTTATTTGTTACTGTCCCATACACGGAACGCCTCTTATCTCCAAGCGTATGATCATAAAGACAAATGAATCGCTATTTCTTTCAGGAATGATACTTCTGTTATGTTAAGGTTATTAATCGGACCAATGGGGTTCTTTAGGCAGTTGAATTTCATTGCGCAGATCAAGTATGAGACAATGGAGGAAATTACTCGATAAAAAACTTTACCTTATGTACCCCTTGCCTAGAATTGTTAAGGTGATTATGTAAAGAGGGCTGAGACAAGCGGAGGCAAATAGTGGGAATTACTGCTACAAGTTTACATATTACAGGCGTGTAATTTTCACAAACTTCGCACTGTGTTTCATTACATGCTACTGTTCTCTTAGTTAATATTCATATGCAGCGATATTCACGTTCCCTTCCTCAGTAATGATTTTCATTCAAGAACTTGGGCTGAAAGTTCAAGGAGCAATTATTAGTCACCGGAATCTTGTTTGGCATGAGCCAGCATAGTTCGGTCGGTCGGTTGGTTCAGTGACATGCTAGGCTGGTTGCCAGCCGGAGCAGGAGAAATTTTTCTTTTCTCCGCCACTGTGTCAAGACCGGTTCTGCGTTCACCGAGCCATCTATCCAGTTGTTATCATAGGCCATTCTTCTGGGAATAACTTGGCCAGAGCGTGAAGCTAACGGCCATAATTTAGCACTAAACTTACGTCTTAGACACAAAGACAAATCGGGATTCTCAAGGCCGTGAATGTGGATGTTTATTATTTTGCGGATGTGATGCAGTATATTTCTTATTCTTTAAGTTGTTTATTTAACGACACTGTATCGAGATTCATAGCACCGGATGATAGAATGATTACATATAATGAAGAAGATACTGAAACGGGAAACCGAAATACTCTGAGGAAGACCATCCAATTTCCGTTGTGTCCACCACAAATCCCACGTGACATGACGGGGATGAACCCGGGATGCGTCAGTGGGAAGTCAGCGACTACTCGCCTGAGCTATGGCGTGGCCTCATGTCGTGTAGTCTGGCATAAAAATATCAATGTTTTAGAAGAACCTTCTACCTCCATTTTCAGAGTACAGGAGTCACATTCAAGAAGACAGCAAAATCCAGATTCCACTTTACCTTGTATTTGTTTAAACAGAAATTTATCATTACGTAACACTAAACAAAAGCGTATCCATTATAGAGGATGTCACATCACACAGTCTAAATGGAAAACTGTGCTTCCCTTTCCATTCAATTGTCTTCTACTTGTGAACGAACATTCAGAGGAGTATACATTATCAGTTCCTTCAGCGCGGAGATTTCCTTAAAGAATACTGTAGATTTGGATGGGAACGCTTAGCAGTGAAGATTCTAAGGAGTTATAACACAATACAACCTTGCACAAGCCATAAATGTATTCCCAAGAACCTGCTGCATATTCATAAAATTCCATGTGCAAGATGGTATAGTGCTAAGAAGAAAGTTATCACCCTTAAATTTTTACTTTTAATTTTCACTGTACAAGTAAGTTAAAATGGTATTATGGTCTCTCTGGTCTCTACGGGAGAACAGAAGACTCAGTCACGTGATCGAATACTTCAGGTTAGTGGAGGGATATTTAAATTATGTTGAATACCAGAATTATCCTTCCAGAGGCTGAGAGTGGAATCATGCATAATTCATGCACCAGCATCTTCTTTATTATCTTCAATAAGTACGTAAATTTGTTCTCTCCCTGTTCCTAGTGAAAGAATAATATAGTGGACACGTATTCAGTAATTTACTTTTTGCCTTACAACGTAATTGATAAATAACAAAGAAAGTTTTATGAGATTGTGGTAACTTTCAGGTAATTGGATTAACTTTTGAGTCAGTCAGTCTTTTTTTATTTCGGAAGCAAGGTTCACAAATGTAGTACACTTTAGAGACCAGCCTTCTGTGAATTTCTGTTGTCATGGTGACACTCTCCATACACGTACGAGTACAGCGTGACAGTAAAATATCGCCGGGTGATTCAGATTGAAAGTTTTGATGCGAATTCTGAATTGTCAAGGTTGAGCCTTTCATTGCTCCCTGTCATGTATGGCAGGCAGTTTTTCGTGAGAAAAGGGAATTAATAACTGCAGGAGGGGGAACTTTATCCAGTGGGAAATGAAACGTTCCCGTTTTTTACGGTCAGTATTCATATTCTGCACAATTAACTTTCTTCATATTAAATTTTCATGTTTTCTTCCAAATTCTACATGATTTTATTCCACAAGTGCTCCGCTTGTCGGCGAAGTTAGTTTCAACTTTAGCGGATAGAGGGCGTCGCGTTGTCAGCGCAACGAATCCCCACGGCCATTAATTTCGGTTTTCTAGACCGGAGCCGCTGTTTCCTTGAAATTGCTCCTCAATTATCCTCACGAGGCTGAGTGGACCCCGTTCCAGACCCACTACTTCTCAGAAAATCTGGTAGCGCCGGGAATCGAACCCGTACCTCTAGATCTGTAGCCAGGAACTCTGACCACTAGACCACAAGAGTTTATTCTAGAATTAGTGACATTTTTTCTGTCGCATATAGCTAAGGCTTTTGTGGTATTAAGTAAGGATTACTCGCCACTCGTAATGGTTTTGTATGAATAAACCGAATGTATTTTAGTGCCTCAACATTAAGGATGAAATTAGTTTGTGTTGTTGTATCAAGTCCCGTCACTCAAGACAGTAGTAAACGCATCAGATCTGCCCAAAATGATACCAAACACAGGTCATGCCTTGCATTTCTTATGACATAACACCTCGTAACGTTGAAAAATATACATAATGGATTTCTGTTATGTATATTTGTCATGACTGCGGGTTGTTGATGTAGTGGATGTATTTTAAAATTAATTTCTTAAGCCTTCTGTAAGGCATGACATGGCTTACACGTTCACGTGACATTACTGGAAAATGGGACAGTCATAGGTCTACTGGAGGAACTTCGACCGGTTATTAGAGAACATAGCCGCATACGTGCCGCGTCACGTAGATAGACTAACGGTTCTACACTCGTGAAATACGAGTACGTTCCAAAACGCGTGATTAAGCACCACTGTCTTTTATACAGACGTTAGCACCTCTACCTGCCATCTTGCCAATCAAAGAATCTTTCTCTATTCTTCGGGCATGAGACTGACTAATGGTCTCATTTTAAATGACGTTACGACTTAACGTTTATTACTTGGACATGATAAATTGGAGGGGATGTGGAGGGAAAGTCCCTCACTCAGACGGTTGCATTGTTGTGAAGAAGAGGCCATTAGTTCTACGGATTCAAAAAAATTATGTTGGGGTCTCGTAATGGGCATGAGATTACAAATATGTCCCTGTCTGATCTGTATATAAAGAACGTGAAATGTTTCAAGTGCTCTGTGAGGGTTCAGATTAAGTAGCATCGGGATCTTTCTTCCGCCCACATTTAAAAAAAAACGTCCGCTCATCATGGCTTGTGTTCTGACTGTCCACATAAAAGTACACGGTAGCGTAGTTGGTTGAGGCAATATGCTACAAGCCGGAAGGTCGCGGGTTCAAGTCCCGATGGGGTCATTGGATTTTTTTCAATCGACCTAATCCTTTCAGCCGCACTGTAGCTTGAGGTCGACTCAGCCTCTAGCAGAAATGAGTAACAGGAATATTCTTGGAATATTCTTGGGGGTAAAGGGCGGCCGGCGCGTAGGGCTGACAACCTGACCGCCATCTATGAGCCGATTATCTAGAAAATGTGGGAACCTCAACATCTCACAACCCTATGGGCCTCCACGGCCGGTTACAGGGATACCTTTACTTTACTTTTTTACTTTTAAAGGTTAGACTAAAATTTTAGTTTCTAGTGGTCTGTGTTTACCCTGAGGTAAATGTTAAAGGTGAACTTTTCCCTATGCTTAATTGATTTAAGTAGCACGCCGTGAAGATGTGTGGGGCAGTTGAAGTATAGCTCCACCATTTTTTACCTCAGTGCTGGGTGAAGGCGAATGGTCACCTTCACGATGCGGCCGCTTTGCCCCAGGGGAAAGAGTCCCAATTGGATAGGATGCTTGGTGGACACGAGAGCCGTTCTGGATCCGAACCCCGTCCATCCAGCCTGTATCCCTTCACTATACCGACTGAGCCTGAGGTCCATTACTAATATTATTAATACTAATTAGTAATTAATTATACCGGTATTAGTTTAGTGGCAACCTGTTGATAAGAATGGATATGACTCCCGAGGCAGCAATTTCGGGGGCTGGGCTGCTAAGTCCAGTTTTGTGTTGGATGTTAGGTGATGAGATCGGTTTATCGTCTGGTAACAATTAGTGAGCTAACTTGTAGTAGTTAATAGGAAAGCTGGTGACCATGGCGTCGGGCAATGAAAGGAGCGTACGATCTTGTAACGCGAGAACGCTGGGATCTCTATTTGAATCCCGTTTGAGGTGTATTTGAACATCGGCCTGTTTCTGTGTAAGTAGGGACATTGCAGTGGTCTGATATCCTGCCTAGGAAATCCTACCAAATATTTATAAAGCATCGAATTTCGTAA
Source organism: Cryptotermes secundus (assembly GCF_002891405.2). Lineage (NCBI taxonomy): Eukaryota > Metazoa > Arthropoda > Insecta > Blattodea > Kalotermitidae > Cryptotermes > Cryptotermes secundus. Next base: position 2,036,711 of record NW_019738354.1, read on the forward strand.
TTAGTTTTGAATCTGAACAATCGTGAGTCTCTGAAATCTGTAGAATTTGAAAGAGGAAAATTTAGTTAGATTCTTAGGGAGCTATTTAGGGGGTTAACTAGCGTAATTATTTAATTCATGAACTTAGTCATGAATTAAATAACTATCAGCGTTTATACTGTGAAGTTCTAAGTAGCGGGATGTTAAATAATTAATTTTAAATGCTTAGGATGATGCGGTCGTGACGTAATGGAGGTTCTCTTCCGGAATTCACTTGGAGGAGCTAAGAAAAACCATGAAAAACTCAAGACACGATAGGCGGCCTTTTGTCCGTGATTCGAAACGAGTACCTCCCGAATATAAAGCAGATTGTTACCCACCTTACCGCGACGTTCTCTGCAGAACGACAAGTTTGGCCACATTCACTCTATACGCAGTCATGTACGGCAGTTCAAATTGTACCGCCAACCAGAAAGTTGAGGAGAGAGAAGCTGTCCATGCGCAGTGTACATTGTCGTTGCAGCCACCTGCTTTTGTTAGGTTGATATAGCTCACCGAAAATGTATCCCTATTGTCCGACAGCCTATGATAAGTGGACAGTTTAACCGCAGGATTCGAAGAGAATTTGAAACACAAGCTCTGTAAATGCTATTAATGCAGTATTATACGTGCATTTATTGCTATGCACAATGGCTGACAGAATTCATGAATATTCAAAAACATGCGCAGTGAATCTGCTAATACTAACCCTTGTGACTACCTCTCTTGTTTACTCTGCGGTACTGGTGCGTAACTTCTGGCTGGAGACCAGAATATTTCTCGCCAGTTCCACAGGAAGCCAATAAAATCGAAACTGTAATTAGTTTCCGGTTTTGTTCCTTAGTTTTTATAACTCCAACACCCTTGCCCATGGCAGTTGAGATCATTACTCGAAAGACAAATCATTATTAGACCTGTTATCATCATCATCAGCAGCAGCAGCAGTAAAAACAATTCGAATGCATCTCTTCACTTTTCATACGCCTGGTGGAGTTTGTGTTTGCCTGGTTTCAACATCACACCTACAGACATAAACGTACCCGTGTGCCCATTTAACCCTGATAGCTGATCCCCCTTCCAGTCATGTTACCGGGTGCTTAAATAAGCAATCTATTTCTGTTCTGTTGCAGGAAAGTTTGCCGGAATTGCAAGTGTCCTCGTGAGGAGCACAGTGGAGGTATGGCGGCCACTGGTAATCCTCTGGGTCAGGGCGCCGGTCCTCCTCCGTCTCTGCCCCCAACGTCTGGCGGCGGGGGTGGCAGTGCAACGGGAGTCGCTCTTGGTCTCTTAGACCCGACAGACAAACTTCTCGGCAAGGGAGTCCAGTACGGACAATCTACTGACCCCCACCGACACTCGCAATCCGATGACGATTCGGGATGTGCCTTGGAGGAGTACACGTGGGTGCCACCAGGTCTGCGTCCGGATCAGGTAGGGATTTTCTCTGTATTCATTGCTGTCATAACTAATAGAGAACGTAACAACCTTCAGCCCCCCAGCTTAAGTGTTAGTGCCCAGCCTTTAAACCTTGCCTTTCACTCCCCCAACACAAAACCTTGCTTGTCCCAGCTCCTCCCCCTTCCCCCCTTCCTTCACTGCTCTCACATAGCTGTGTATATTTCCAACACCAGTCTGCTTTTACCGGTTCTCACGGTCTCTTCGCTTGCGGATTTCTTATATTTTTCCTTCTATCCTGAAGATGGAGGCGATACGTTCCTCCGAAACGTCCGTTAACACCACATATACACGGTGATAAATCCCAGAAGACTGCTTTCTTCATAGCCACCGCCGTGAAAGCCTCAAATCTTACATAATAGAGAACAGTTTTACATTTTGTTACCATGGAAACAGCACGACACAAGCCGAAACTGCTTATGTACAGATGACACATCAACAGACATTTCCACGCTTCGTATAACCCACTTTGGTAAGAACAGTAGGTAGTCTTTTGCAGTATCAGCTGATGCATAAAGAAGGTGCAGAATAAACCGTGCACAATACAGGAATACGGTCTGGGCTTAGGTTAGCGAGCGAGACACAGTTCCTCGAGCCTGTGGTGTTCGAGCAGTTACAGCTCCCGTCACCTGCAGAATATCCCTCTGAGAAAAACGGAGATGAATGAATAAGAGGGATTAGATGAAGTCACTCAGGTGTTAACGGTGTATTTAAGAACACGTTCTCAATTTTTGCGCCTTTTCATTTTAGTTGTAGGCCTGTCACAAATTGCAGAATGGAGACTTGCCGCATGTGTTGTGTCATATTCTGTCACATCTGTGATTTTAGTCCGGAAGCGAACTGTACCGACCGAGCGACTGCTGCTTGTCGGCGAAGTTAGTGCCAACTTTACTGGATAGAGGGTGCCGCGTGGTCAGCGCAACGGATCTCCACGGCCGTTAATATCAGATTTCTATTTCCTTGAAAGAGCTCCTCATTTTTATTCACGAGGCTGAATGGACCCCGTTCCAGACCCACTACGTCTCAGAAAAAATCTGGTAGCGCCGGGAATCGAACCCGGACCTCTGGATCTGTAGCCAGGAACTCTGACCACTAGACCACAGAGGTCTACATTATTCTACATTAAACGTATAAGTCCCAGACTGAACAGATTCTCCAGCTCCTGGGAGCATAATCTGTCCTTGGAAGCTGATATTTGTTATGCTATTCAAGAAATCCTTGGTATTTTGTGGAACCCGAAGATTGGTTATTGTATTGAAACTAGTCCCTGACCCGAGCCCTATGAATTTAGTCCACGCCCTTCCATTCCAATTGTTTAAGAATATTTTAATAACATCCTCCCGTATTTGCATAACAAGTCATCGCAATAAAAATATCACCGTGTTTCAAAGTTGTGCACATGGACGGATTCTTTGGACGAGACTCGCCAGCCTTATATTAAGTAGTAACACTCTTTTACTCGGAGGGTACGTACTTAGATTGTGCGAGAAGAGAATGCACATGTTAACGAGAGATTTAGTGAGTAACAATCCTGTTGGTAACAGTTTCTTCGTACTGTAGATATTTGGCAATCTGCATATTTACTTGAAGAGTACAATATTCTGGGTTGTAGTTCGGTAAAATTCGACCAAAATTCGCAGAACTGTCACGCTTCCATTGTCAGGCTCGAAGAATAAGCCATGCGCAATTGCAGCGTGGTTATTGCATGTTTCTTTTTGTCAGACCTCACAGTCACCGCTATGTGAGACCCTCAGATGTAGTGTTGTATAATACCCTGTATGAATTAGTACAGATTAGCACAGATTGTAGCTAATACGAGAGGATAAGCTAGGTTCGGTTAGAATTTTTTCGGCATATTTAGTTTTAGAACTCATTATGGCGGATTAGATAGGATTAGATATCCTGACTGCTACGCTTAAAGTATTAGATGAGATTCTGATTCCATTAAGTTATGTTGTTCTGGGATAGACGGGTAATGAACAGAGAGTTAAAGGCCTATTTTAACTTGCATTACGAGGAAGAAACATTTCTTTCTGTAGAGTAAACTGCTCTTGTATGTACTGTCATGTGTAGGGTTTGCGCGTGACTTATAAAACGAGTGATTGGATGACTGGATTTACTGACACCTTATTCACACAACTCGGAACTACAGTCAATACAGCGCTATCGCTGATCTACACACTTTACAGTTCACCATTACAGTCTTCACTAGTCGTACCCTGGCAACGGATTTATAACAGTCTCACTATCACTTCAAATCACACATGAAGTCTTTTTTTCACAGCCTAATTCTTTCTTGCCATTGTTGTGCTGGCTGTGATCCCGAAACTCGACTCTTTAATTCACTGAATGGCCTCAACTGAACTCTTCTTTATGTCACTTTGCACGGACCATCCAGAAAACAGCCTCTCTATATTTGGGAAGACGTGTTTACAGCGCTGTTGCATAGCAATGGAAGTTACTAGATTGTTGCTTACGTATTCGTTGCCGCGGAATATGTTTACCGAGTCGTTGCGTAGCATTGGGTGTACACGCCACAGTACGTTACTCATTGTAGTTAATTGAGAAAATCTGATATTATGACAAAATATTTCACTAATATCCACACAGATAAAATAATCGATTATTATACTCCTCGATTTTTTTTTAACCTAAGTTTCAACTCACATTTTGGCGCAGGACGTGTAACCGTTCATTTGATTGGAGAACTCTTGTGCATAAATTAAACATGTATTAGATTAAGATTACTAAATTACAAACAAAGAGATCCGGCAGATAGCCAGCTCTTACACGCGGAAGGGACATAGTTCAAGTTTTGCTATGTGAACAGGAAGTAACATCTGGTACTTTCCTGGAATTCTGGCAGTTTCAGCAACGTCGGAAAGGCTTTGAGAAAATGAGAGCTGACAGCTTGGGACAGCGATAACTTAGAAGTGGGACGGCCGGAGCCTCACACCCTGACTGTAATGCATCAAGGGGCTGTCATCCTTAGCGTCAGGTCAGCATCTGCCAGAATCACATAGCAGAGCAACATGATTGGGAATTCAAAATTTAGGGAACCTCCTAGTTTGGAAAATTAACCAATGGTAGAAGTGGAGGAGTGGATTTCTCTTGGAGTCTGGGGTTCGTGGACCTCAGGTTTCAGAGAGAGAAGCATTCCACCTCGAAAAGTCTTGACACTACTTTCGGCAAAGTCGGACACTAAATTTACCACTACGGCCCTTCCGTAGAATAGTATAAGTACAGTTCAAATCAATAGTATTAATAAATTCAGTTGATATGCAGAAAGCTGGAAGGGATTAAAGGACTACTAAGTGCAACCGTCGAAGGTGGGTGATTGTAGTGAAGTGTTCTTCCTGCCCTGTCCGAGCCAGACCCTTATAAGACCCTGGGATAGGAACCCAGCTCTACTGATTAAAGTAAAGAACCCAAAGAAGTGAGCGGTGGTGGAGTGGCGCACAACGAAAAGGGCAAAAAGGAAGTGAGCGGTTACAGACGGAACCTCTTGATTGAGACTTACAAGCAGTACCTTCAAATAATCTACATCACTTTCTTTCCTTATTTCTTGCGGTTCAGCATTCACAACCCTGCTGTATTTCGTTCGATGCTAAAGAGCGTAATCACCTGCTACGACCATCCTCACGGGGAGGCTATTTAAATAACCAAGGGGTAGACATATGTGATATATGGGAACGCAGTCGAGCTTTAATCGTACCGGTGATAATATCGTCAAGTATAAGGGGCTGTCGCGACGAATAACAATGGGTTCTGGATTAGGTGAATAGATCGATTGGCATTTGTTTCCAGTTACAGTTAGTTACGAGAGCTCACACATTGAACTCATTCTGAATGAATTACGACTCCTGTCTGGAAAATGCTCTATGAAGAATCTCCCGCAACTGAAATCTCTTGGACTGAACAAACTTCCATGCCGACCTAATATAGATCTCCACTTCGTCCTTTCATCTGTTGTTACTGACTTGCTACCTAGCAACGACTCGTTCGTTACTGTTCGTTGCGGCGGGAACGTGATTACCTAGCCGTTGCTCAGCCGTGGACGTCCGCTCCGGTTCCATTATTCGGCCTTTCAGCAGCCGTGTCAACAATATGATCCTGTGAGATGGGAACGGAGACTTCTGTAGAGGCGATTGCGTTTTTCCATGCTTTTCTGTAGTAAGAATACAGCGTTATATCTTTCCGGCAGCGAGCATTTTCAGTTAGGTAACCGTAATACTGTTGAGGTAGTGTGTAATCATATTTAAGGTGTGATGGATAGTGCTTTAGTCGTTATGGATGATAATTTTCTTCTTTTAGAAGCAGTAGCATGGATGCACATTTGTTATGGAATCACGCTTGTAATTGTTGGGTTGTGGATCAAATTAATTCAGTTAGCTTCATCGTACTGGGCGCCTGATTATGTTCTGTTCGAGGACTTGCATTAGAATTGAATTGGTATAAATCAAGCTGCGCTCCCAGACTGATTGCTCTGTAATAACAAAGGAATATTTTTTCGTACATGTGGGTATTTCCCAGAAGCTTTGAGGCAATCTTCCATTCACTTTACTAGGATTTTTTTTTCCATAACAGTGACCCAGCAGCTGTTCATTATTTGTTGCTTCAGTGATTCTGTTTTAGCCGAATTTTTGTAACATGTAATTATATGTGGTGGGATAAATGAATACATCCTATGCACTTTCAGTTGTTTTAACTGATCCTTTTGGAATGAAAAGACATTGTTGCAGAGTATCTTCTAGACATTCTTGAGTGGGGGAAGAAATACAATAATTCGTATGGTATGAATTGCTACTACATTTTTTTTAATTGGACTTAGTTGAAATGCATATTTACTCAATTTTTTTTTGTTTAATCAGCAATCAGAATATACATTCTGTAGGCTAATATTATGGGTGTTGAGATGACATGATGAGGAGGTGTCCAGGGGCGAATCCTCAGGAATTCAAATCAGGTCAATTGGCCAGTTTCGTTTCAGTCGTCTGTTGACTTCTCTTGTCGATAGCGTCTTTAGAAGTGGATTTTTGTGAGTTATGATTTTGTTGTGATGTCTGTTGCTTTTTTGTTGGATGACGTCTTGTACGGGAGATATACCGAGATCGGTGTGGAGAGTTGCGTTGGAGACATACCATGGNTTCCATAACAGTGACCCAGCAGCTGTTCATTATTTGTTGCTTCAGTGATTCTGTTTTAGCCGAATTTTTGTAACATGTAATTATATGTGGTGGGATAAATGAATACATCCTATGCACTTTCAGTTGTTTTAACTGATCCTTTTGGAATGAAAAGACATTGTTGCAGAGTATCTTCTAGACATTCTTGAGTGGGGGAAGAAATACAATAATTCGTATGGTATGAATTGCTACTACATTTTTTTTAATTGGACTTAGTTGAAATGCATATTTACTCAAATGTGAGACGAATGGTTATCCCCCAAATGTGTCTTACATATAGGGACTTTGTTTAGTAATTACGAACAAAGCAACATAAGTAAGTTTTGAGGTTTTCACGGCGATGACAATGAAGAAAGTCGTCTTCTGGGTTTAGGCACCGTGTATTCTTCGTTTTGGCCGACGTTTCGGAGGAACGTAGCACCTCCATCTTTAGAGCAGTTGAAAAGCAACATAACTTCACTAAATGGAATTCAGTGCTTTTTGTATTCATAACGTTAATCCGTTGAACTACAGTCTGTATGATATTTAATGACGTACCCAGCTCCCCTAAGTGGGGAATATCATGGATTTCCCCATTTTCTCCAAAGAAATGCTGGAATGGTATCTTGATATAAGCCACGTTTAATTTTTCAACCTTATTATAAACTCATTCGCATTAATTTTACTATTCGACCGTACATATCCTGATTACTTGAAGACTCGTAATATATATATAGCCCAATAAGCCATAAATCAAAAGTTATATATATTTTTTTTTTGTATTCTTTTGGTGTGTGGAGGCCACGTGGTTCACCGGCCACTATCGGGCCTAATCAAGAAGTTCGTTTAATTGTAAACTACCATGATAATCGGTAATATTTTTTGTTCCTAATCTCCCTAGAGTAATAATTTTGTGGACGCCCTGTGAGGTAGACGTGAAAATATTGGTGCGGAAGGGAGGAGTAGTTCTTCAGTAGTATATATCATAAAACTGTAGTTCAGCCCCGCATACCAGCCTTCGCATCAGCTCTTACTTATCAACATGCTAATGAATCCCACCTCCTTTATGTGGTTTGTGACTAGGCTACCGGTTGCACCTGATGAAGGCAGTCCGTTTGTATGGCCAGCCAGAGGCTAATTTTCCGCTCCGATCCTTCTGCGTATCTTCAGTACGTCACTCATGTTAAGCTGGTTCACCAGCCCCACTCTGCAGTTGATTAATTTCGTGGCCATGCTCTTATTCGAGTCCATTACAGCTCGAACCACGCAAATGTTTTATCTGCCTCTGGTACAAAGTCATTATTCATGAAGCGTTTGAAATAAACGCGCAACTCCCATCTTCTTGCTTCGCTTCCGAAATCACTGATCGCATTTTGACACTAATATACTCGTATATTGTCTACATTTAATGTCCGATGAATTTAGTTTTATTTCATATCGGCATATAGGGGAGTTACCCCCTCATTGGTGTCTCCACCTTATCGTGGTGAGGGGGTTTGAGTATGCCAAGGACCCTGAGAGCTATACCAGCGGTAGCGTAGCTACTGGCAGGGCCTCCCTTGCTGGACAGGTCAAAGGGTAGGCATCAGACGAAGAGAGACACCAAAAACCAAAAACTGATGCCGGAAGCAGCGTCATCAGCAGCGACTTGAAGCACAGAACAAATGATGCTCGAGATGGTTCAAGTTCGTATAGCAACAGGCGTGACCAGAGTGGTTTGAATGGCTGTTGTACTGCGATGTGGAAGGCAAATGGAAAAACTACCACATTATCACTTTTCCTGGATAGTCTCTTTCCAAAAACAGAAGATCACATTAAGTGGAGGAACTGTTTTGGAAGAGACTGTGGACCTGTCATCTGACAGATTACTGATCAATCAATCAATAGGGAAGTTGATGTATAGACCCACATTTTCTTGACCTCGGCTCTGAGTGGAGGTGAGTGGTCAGCTTCACCCCCAGCCGCTTTACTACCGATTGGATAGGTGGAGAAGAGAAAATTCTTGGCCATACCAGAACTGGAACCCCGACCCCTCGAGTAGGGCTTGAAGCTGACCACTCACTTCCAATTAGTACCGATGATAAGAAACCGTGGATCTGAACATCCATTCCCCTATACGCCTTTACGGTCTAGTACTTAATTAGTTAAGCACAGGTACAACTTTACCTTATGTATGCAGTATATCTTCTACGCCTGCTTTATATGAAATCCTGTGAATGCATGAAGGGATTAAGGGAGAATTTGCCTCTTGCACTCTTTCCAGAACTTCTTGTTTACATCTGTTTGTTCCAAACAAGGAGTCACGATTAGTCTGTCAGTCGCCAGTCCCTGGCACCACAGCGACGGCTCTGGTTAATGTTTAGCTGCAGCTAGATGCTGAGGTTGTCCTCCACTTTGATGTTTCTATTATGTAACATAATTGGCTCGGCTGTCTATAGATGGCTCTTTCGGACATGACACCTTAACATTATCTCTGAATCTATCTATCAGCGGAGAAATGCTGTCAACCTGAGAGCAAATCTACTCTCTTGAGTAGCATTTTGTTGTTAATGAACGAAAATGACATTTCAAGCATTACATCTTAATTTGCATGTGAGTGCAGCATGTAATCGCATGTTTCCTTATCTCGAAACAAGAGCGATGTTTAACCAGAACGGGAATATACCATTACAGTATTATGAATTCTGATAATTTGTTCGGTAAGCCTTGATATCTCATTCGGTAAATTAATTTGACACAGACAGGACCATCGTGTTCCTTTTTTATTTCTGCAAGTAAAGTTGCGAGTGTTCAGTTCAGTATGCGTTTACTGGGGAAGAGAGACAGATACTTACTGCCATCATCAAAATTTGCTGGAAGACTGTAGGTCTAATCTTTTTTAACCAAAACGAAAGGACATGACGAAGAACTGGGGAGGTTATATATCGGGAGCTTAATAAGTTGTAACCTGATCTTAATAATGTTACGGTGACTAAATCAAAGATTGTGAGGAAAAGGATACGTTGCACCCATTTTTGAAGTCATAAATGTGTGCAGAATTTTAGCCTGAAAACCTTAACTGAACAGAGACCATGCGAGAGAACTCGGCACGGTTGGGACCAATATCGGGCTTGCTGGGCGTTGTAACGCAGCTCCCAGTTCCATAAGAATACCGTAGGAACTTGTTTAAGCAGCTCAGTAACCATCTCTTTGAGGCCGCGCCATAGCTCAAGCGGTTAGTCTCGGGCTTCCCACCGCGGCTGGCCGGATTCGATCCCGTGTCTGGTCAAGTGGGATTTGTGGTGGAAAAAATGGCGCTGGGGAAGGTTTTCTCCGAGTACTTCGGTTTCCCCTGCCAATCTTCATTCCACCAATTGCTCCACAATCACCTTCACCTATCACTTGGGGCTGGTACAATAGGCCAGAAGTGGCCGCGGTACAAGGGACTCAGTCCCACCCCACTAGCAATAAAAAAACATATTCGTTTACTGATAGATGTGTTACTGTATACAGAGTGTTATAACATCTAAACATTTGGTTCTTTGCTGTGTCTTCACCAGCCATTAGCTGGTAACGGCTTCTAACAGTGGAGATTCTTCAACTTCACACCCTCAGGTCCTCTCTTCACAGATTCCCGTACAGAAGTGACTGCCGTTTCTATATAACGGCGAGGTAGGCACTTCTCTGTAACAATAGAGGAATTGTTGGGATAATTATGGAAACGGTGTGTTTCTGCGAGTCCGCCCAGAGGCTATGCAGCGAGGGAACTGAGGGAGTCTCTAGAGTGTCTGCAGTCGAAGATGGTTGAGAAGAGATGGCAAGAAAGGAATTAGGCTGTGAAAAGAAGACTTCATGTGTGTTGCAGTTGTAGTGAGACTTTTAAACCCGTTGCTACGATATGACTAGTGAAACCTGAGCACACTAATGTGTGTATAACCGTGAACTGTCAAGTGTGTAGATCAGCGGTAATGCTATAATTATAGCATTAACGCTGATCTACACACTTGACAGTTCACGGGCTTTTGGATTGGATGAGTGGAGTTATCATCACCTTATACACACCACTCAAAATTTAATTAATTATAATTAATTAAATTTTGAGTGGTGTGTATAAGGTGATGATAACTCCACTCATCCAATCCAAAAGCCCGTCTATAGTCACATCCAAAATACGTAACAGTACAGTGCCATTAAATAACTTGTCATGTGTAATTAAATTTTACCTCATTTTCTTCGTCTAGGATACGTGCTAGACGGCGTTCGATTTCTGGTAGGGTCAAGAGTTTTTCTGTACTCCATAGCTTCCGGGCCAACTTCGGGGCCCAACTAGCCTCTTATCCAGTAGGCATCGGATGCTTTTTCTTTGGGGGTAAAGCAGCCGTGTCGTGAAGCTGGCTATTCACTCCAATTTATTTCCGATTTAATAATGCGCTGAGTTACATCTCTACTTCCACACATGTCTTCATGTTGTGGTACTTACTTAATTACGGCATTATCTGTAACTGTTATCTCGTTCTTCTTATCAGTAACAAACTCCATGGAGCAGGACGCTTCTTGCGAACCCGATAGCGGCCCAATAAAGACATTCCTTACCTTTGATTGAATGCAGAGGTTCATAACGTGTTCACGTGAGCTCGCCACTGGATCCTGTTCTGAGCTTCTTGAATCCAGTCCACGCCTTTCCTTCTGTTTCTCTTAGATCGTTTCTAATTTTATTCTCCGATCTCCGATTGAACATCGCGGTTTCGCTGTCTACACACAGTCACCTGCAACATTTCTGAGCCATGCTGTTACCTCTTCATGTTCGTTCAGCTGTTGTGAATTGTTTAATCTGCTTCTTTCTTGTATTTTTTTTTATTGCTAGTTGGGTGGGACTAAGTCCCTTGTACTGCGGCCACTTCTGGCCTATTGTACCAGCCCCAGATGATAGGTGAGGGTGATTGTGGAGCAATTGGTGGAATGAAGATTGGCAGGGGAAACCGAAGTACTCGGAAAAAACCTGCCCCAACGTCACTTTGTTCACCACAAATCCCACTTGGGCAGACCCGGGATCAAACCCGGGCCGCCGCTGTGGGAAGCCAGCGACTAACCGCTCGAGCTATGGCGCTGTCCTTTCTTGTAAATTAGTTACGACTCTTCTGAAACAGTCTGTTCGGACGGTCTATCCAGTATCTGTTTACTATTCATTTTTGTTCTCAACATGAGACCCCAGTGATTCTAATTGTCCAGACACTGGATCGTGTTGTAGGTTGTGCGTAGGAGAACCCCCGAGTAGTCACTCTGTTACTGAAGAAATTCCTCGTCTTTTATGTAAACCAAAGATTCATTACTGTGTTCACAAGAGCCTTCCACCGGTCCCTATCCTGATCCAGACGAATCCAGTCCAGACACTCGCATCCTATTTCTTTAAAATCCATTTTAATAATATCATCCCTGTCTTTGTCCAAGTCTTTCTAGTGATCGGTTTGCTTCTGGTTTTCGGATCAAAACTTTGTATACGCCTGTGTCTATATGCGTCTCGCACCTCATGCTAATAATGTTCTGATTTATCCTCATTATGCAGTCTTCTCCTCTTCGTCCCCCCCCCCCCCCCAGATCTTCTTTCCGAATTTTCTAATGATGACTTCGATGCATCGTGTTTAGCTCTTGCCCTTCCCCAGCGCCCATTAATTATTCTGCACTAATGAAGGTTACATGTCAAAATGGCGGGAGTAGTCATGACGAATATTAGCTGAGGGTTCGTATGGTTCACGCGCGATTTGTAACTTTGGAGATGTCTTACACGTCAAGTAACGACAGGAAATACGTTAAAGCAGGCCACCGTAGTAAGCACTAGTGAAGAACGGAAGTTACGTATGCGGAACCACGCACTCGCCCCCTGCTCCTTAGACTTATTACTGGTCGTCAGCTGGTCACTTCTGTAGCTCATATTGTGATATGGGTACCGTACAGTGTGGTAGGCGTGTACTAACATCTTGGAGGAACATACTGCCTCCGTCTGAAGAATCATATATTCTGATAGATTGCTGCCGACGTTTCGGAGGAACTTACTGCCTACAGCGTCATTATAGAAGTGCGTAGATGACAATATGAATCTCCACCGCGGTGAGGACCTAGGACATGGTTCCCGGTATTCAAGGTGGTCTTCACTGACCACCAGATCTCCAGCTGTGGCCATGAATAGCATTTCACAATGGAACATCGTATTGTGACCATTGGCGCCACATTTTGGTTCTGACTGTGACTTTTGAGATTTAGATTGATCGCTTTCAATTAATTAGTCTCCCTCCCTGCAGCCAGCAGGCATGCGGTTACTAGGAGCGCGTGGGCCACCTACCGCACCATACTGTACTGTTCTGGGCATAAAAATAGATCAACGGCGGAACAAATATAAATTCTGAACAATAAGCTATGAAGTCACAGATTACTTGATTATGGCTCTGACTTCGTGTCCAAATGATCATGGCCCCAAAATAATTGGAAATATAATTTACTCACATAAAGAAAGGTTTTGTGTAGTTTCATTAATGCAGAGTTTCTGATACTATTCAGCCGATGTGCCCCCCTGGTCTCACAGTGAGACTTCATGTTACGCTTTATCTCAAAACTGCGTGTTATATACACTGTAAGATACAAACTTTATTTCAGATGGCGGTGAGGTTGTCACCCTTACACGCCAACCACACTTTACACGAATCCTGGTACTCATTTCTGTTAGAGGCTGAGTCGACACCAGGGCCATAGTGCGGCTGGAAGGATTAGGTCAACTAAAAAATCCAACGACACCGCGAATCGAACCCGCGACCTTCAGGCTTGTAGCATAGTGCCTCAAACAGCTGCGCTACACTCACCAAATACTAACAATGCGTGAATGTACTGCTAGAAATGTATGGTTGGAAAAAGTCTCAGATAATTTTTGTAAAAAATAAACGTTGTTACCTCTACCAAACTACACCGCGTCACATCTCAGAAAGCCGCTGTGAGTGTCCCAAATGCACGCGCTAGTGAGCCCAGCCCTTCCTCAATCTTCTCTACACTGTCACGGATCCTTGCAGTCGGTGCTACACGCTCCAGAGCTGTCATATTGATCTCTCGTGATGTTTTGAGCGCAGGAGTAATATTTCATGGATACTGGATTCCCCTCGCTCGACGTCATCACTGGATTATTCCATTTTACATTCGTTATGTCCTGATGCCTGTCCTTCGCGTCATTAGCTTACGTGCCGCCATTTTAATGATTCATATGTCGATTGATATGCCGGTCTTTCTCTTGATATTCTGAGAATCAGCTCTCTCAGTGACATGAACAGAAGAAGTTGAAATGAAATTAAAATGAGATATGCATAATATCTATTTATCAGATGTGTCTGTGAAGCCCTCTGTTCCACACTTATCATTTCTGTCACACCACTACCCGTATTGTTATAACAATCCCGATAAATTACATTTTTTCAGTCTAGGCGGATGGGTAAACGCGTTTAAGGACTGATCAGTACAAGGTTTTAGCCCAAATGAGTGGATGAATGAAATTATGACTAACTTTTTTAATATTAAGAGCGTTTCCAAGAAGTTTTAAGTTAATTGTATATGTATTTCTCCGGTCTAGAAAACCGAAATTAAGGGTTGTGGGGATTCGTTGCGCTGACCACGCGACACCCTCTATCCGCTAAAGTTGGCACTAAATTCGCCGACAGACGGCGGTCGCTCAGTCGGTATAGTTCGCTTGCGGACTAAAGTCACCGATTTTTTTATATGTATCTCTGGTGAAGCCATCACATACACAGATAATACTTTTCAATTGCCAAGGGCCTGTAGGATCGTGTCACATTGTCACACGCGAACCAATTGAAATTGTGTGCGAGACACTTGTTCCTAATGCGGAATGGGCGTCACGTTAGATGGACCATTAGCTAGATGGTTAGATGTGAAGATGGATATGGTTAATTGTAGATTATTTAACGACGCGGCATCAGCTTCAGACTTCGTTCTATGGAGATATTCAAGTATGAGACAAACTTGTATTGGGAATGCTGGATTGCAAATTAGGGGACTATCACATTTGAAACTACTCTTCTAGGGTTATTATCCACGAAGACCTGAACACACTGCCTTAAATAAGTCACACTAGTCAGATATCTGATCGAGAAACTAACAGGGTGCCTTCTGAATACAAGTCCGTCGTGTTGCCACTTCTAATCTGCTACGACTTTCCTCTTCGCCTTTGCTGTGTTCGCATAACCGAGTGTGAGAATCGCCCCAGCGTCCTGTACATTGGGCACCCGAGGCCATTTCCTGGGGCGTGAAGATACCGTCACGTGACGCCGACCGCTCGCCTCCTTTCAGTGTCGAGGTGTAGAATGCGCGGAGCCTTAATGTTCTCCGTGTGCCTTTATGGTCGGATATTGAGGCACAAGGAGAACTTTACCTTGCACTACATGATAGCAATCAGCGCCAGTGAAGAAATACATTGATGTTGCGGTCTTGTTAGGACTTTTTGCAGTGTGGTAGGCAGATATCGTATGTAGTCTTATAGGCAGATAGCGACGTTTCCGAGCAACATCCTACCTCCTTCAAGTAGAAGTTGGCCAAGTTGGGGTAGTGTAAAGTTCTGTAGGAGAAGTGTGGGAATAATCTACCAGACTACACTGTGTCATAACACAGAAAACCACGATGCGAGTCTTCACCCCCGTGGAAACTCAAATCTCAGAGATGAGAGACTGTATGGGTTCTGTCACTATTTAGTCTTAAGGTTCGGCCATACAGAGCGCTACGCTATGTTCGCTACGTACGCTACGTACGCTGTGTACACTCTGCGACACAGATAACATAGAGAACATAGCGTAGCGCTCTGTGTGGCCAGACACATTGCCAATAAAGGGAGATATTTTTCTGTTCGTATAGCGAACATAGCGTACGTAGCGCTCTGTGTGGCTGAACCTTTATAGATGGATACCACCGCTTGGAAGTGTGTGCTATATAATTCAGGGTCGAAGTGATTTAGAAGGCTACAGGGTGTTACAACCCACAACTAAACACTCCACTGTTAAACCCCCAAAATTTAGTACAGTAGACGTATATTACACTCGCGAAAATTCATCTGATTTTAATAAGGGATCATATTCGAACTATGATCATCTCTTCGCTCTTGTCCATGTATAACCCATTTCATTAATGAGGAATTGTATAATCCAAATGTAAACCGTATTTCGCAGATACAGATCCCATCCATACGTGTATATTTGCATGTCACGCGGAAGCAAGGCGTGACCTCAGATTCTGAAGGTTCGAAAGTGGTACATGAGAGTTTTCTACTCTGTGCAACTTGCAAACGAGTTCATCTTAAGTTATGTACATACATACAGAAGGTAACCGAACTGAAGTTAGTAATTGATACAATTAAGGATAATTTAACTGAGATTTTCAAAACGATGTGGCTGTAGTCTTTAAAGTAGAATATGTACTTGTATATGTTTACGTGTAACAAAGCCTCTCAGTATTCGCAGACAAACTTTCAACTTACTTCAGCAGCAAACCCTCTTAGTAGGGCCAGGGTAGCGCAGTGGGTATATATTCGACGTTACGGGCTGGACAACCGAGGAATCGAAGTTCAGTTCCTGGCGGGAGCAAGAAAGATATTTTTCTCCTCTGCAGTGTCCAGATCGACTCTGAGGATCACCAAGCCTTCTGTTCAATGTGTATCGGGGTTCTTTCCCACAGGGTAAGGTTACTGAGGTTAAGAATGCATGGAGCTATGTCTGTACTCCTCCATACGCCTTTGTGTCTTAGTGATTAGTTAAGCACAGGGATAAATTTACCTTTACCTTAAATCTGTTAAATATACAGATTGGCCCAAAAGTCAGTTAACTTATTAGTAAAATTAGCACTAAACTGTATTAAAAATGTCTTTGTGATCATTATGTATTATCGTCTCTTCATTCGACCCTAAATCTTCTTAGCTGTGGCAAACATCGCTGAAGAAGCTACAGAAAAATACAGACGAACGCCTGATCCTTCAGTCGTATTAATTTTAATTTTCTAATTGGTTTCAGAATAAACCGTTTTGTGGTTTTTTTTTTCATTTATAGTCCAAATGAGAAGAAGACAAATGAATCCGTTATATGGATATGCAAATAATTTGTGACACTGAGCCTGCACCCCCACTTGTTGCTTTATAATTCCACCAGGGAGGACGTTAGCCTGGGGTGGTCAGATATGACTCTGTAGAGGCCGATTTCAGACCGGAATGAAAATGAATTGCATACTCAGGTCTTTACACGCCGTTGTATAATCCTGAAATCCACTGGATGTTTCGAAAATTTTAAATTAATTGTTTTCCTAACGTGAATATTGTATATAAATCAGTATTTATAATTCGACGCATGTAGAGACCGTCTTTATAGTTTACTGGTGAACACAGTGGCCGCGCGCTTTCAGGCATGAAATGTCGGTGCCTTCCCAAACCTTGAGATGGTTGGTTCGAATCCCACTCGAGGCATGGACGTACACTGCGTTCATTCAGTGTTTATGTTGTCCTGTGTAGGTTGCGGCCTTGCGATGTGCTCATCCCCCGTCCAAGGAGTCCTACCTCGATGACAAGGTTAAGAAACTAAATTGAAATCGCGTTTCACGGATGCCCAGTGCTCCAAAGGGAGCAACAGGATTTGAATACTAATTGCATAGTTCACTGACAAAATTTGTAACTGCGTGTTTGTGTACCACATGGATATGAACTTTAATATTTAATCTAAAAACAGGTGTATCAGATCCCGGCATATTGTTATGTAGCCCAGAGGATAGTTTAATGAACAGAAAATTAAATAATAATATTCAGAAACCATCGAAATGGAAAATGTTTACTTTTAAAATCACAATTCAAACGTTGCTGTGTAGTGGTTGCCTCTCTTGCTTCATATTTGAAAGGTTAAGGGTTCAATTCTCTACGCTGGAGGTCGGCTGTCATAAAAGAGCTTTTCTGGTTTTCCTCAGTCTCCGCCCCAGACATTACCAATGATCAAGCCATAGTTGCATCCTTCTGCATTCTTCCTGGTTCATTCAGCGGGGGTAGGTCTACATGTAATGTGAGTTATTGAAAACATCATCAAATAATTGATAAGTAAATATACGGAATAGTAACACGTAGAAGTTCAGGAATATTCTTGAGGGTAAGTGCGGCCGGAGCATAAGGCTGACAAAATGTTCGTAAGCTCGGGGTTCTGTGTCCTTTAGATGAATTAGGAGTCGCGATCTATTAGTCCATGCAATGTTCGTAAATGTGAATTGTACGTTACTTGACCGTAAACAGCGGTTCTCCTGTACTCGAGTACGCCCGAGTATGCACTGGAAGCAAAGGAACGGTGCCTACCCACTCACTGACGTTCTCCATCCATAAAGTTATGGCATAAGAACTGATACACAATGAATTTCTCTTATTTCTTCCTATCGGACGTGACCGAATCATGAACAGTACTGTGTGCGCAGCAGAAAACAGAACTTGAAGAAGACAGAAACTTCTGTCGTGGAATTGCAGAGGCAAGAGAAACCGGAACTACGTTGCACCACCGCATTTGAACATACTTATACAGTGAGGATAAGAATGTTCTAACTAGCACTGGGAACAGTAACAACCTCCTCTTGAAACCGGTTTTAACAACCTGCAAGAAATATTTATTGCTGCAGCAGAATTTCACTGCATCTAGTTACATGCAAAGTGGTTTTAAGGTAAGTGCTCCTGTATATATTCAGCAAGCCATGGAGGCGTTTAGGGTGTGGAGGTAAAGCTCCATGCATTGCCCATCGCGATGCTACATTAGGTGTGAGACCAGTTTCACGCCTCGATCTATTTACTCGCAGATTAAGAGCCGTTTGTTCTCATTACGATTGTCTGTAGCTCAGCGGTGTTCTGGAAACTGAACTGACAGTGATAAACCCAACAGCAGCCGATTTGGCCGTGTAGTTCGTAACTAGTGGCTTCACTCACTGACTTTCCATAAGTACAGCTATCCCTGTAACAGGCCCGTGGAGGACTGTAGGATTGTGAGACGTCGAGGCTCCCACATTATCTAATACAGTCGGCTCACAGATGGCGGTGAGGCTCTCCGCCTTACGCCCCAGCCGCCCTTTATACCCAGGAAGATTCCTGGTACTCATTTCTGTTAGAGGCTGAGTCGACCCCAGGGCAACAGTGCTACTGGAAGGATTAGGTCAATTGAAAATTGCAATGACCTCATCGGGGAATAGAACCCATGACCTTCTGGCTTTTAGCTTAGTGCCTGAACAAACTATGTTACCGCTTGCAAGTCCATGCTATTTGAAGATGCTTCCTTAACAACACAGTCACTAAGCGTGAAATGAAATTGTGTTTACGAAAGGTGAAATGGGAATGGCTGTAGGGAGAAGTTGTCACGGCGATATCCAGGTGTTTGCCTGGAAGGATTGAGGTCACGAATAGCTGACGCCCAGATCAAGGGTGCAGCTGCCGTTGAGCCAGCCTGCTGTATAGGCTTCCCGTGACTTCCACACAATCACGGATTTCCTTACTTCCTTACTCCTCGATTTCTGGTTCTGTAGGAACCTTAGCCCTCTCGTTGGTGTCTCCACCTTATCGTGGTGAGGGGGTTTGAGTATGCCAAGGACCCTGAGAGCTATACCAGCGGTAGCGTAGCTACTGGCAGGGCCTCCCTTGCTGGACAGGTCAAAGGGTAGGCATCAGACGAAGAGAGACACCAAAAACTGATGCCGGAAGCAGCGTCATCAGCAGCGACTTGAAGCACAGAGCAAATGATGCTCGAGATGGTTCAAGTTCTTATAGCAACAGGCGTGACCAGAGTGGTTTGAACGGCTGTTGTACTGCGATGTGGAAAGCAAATGGAAAAACTACCACATTATCACTTTTCCTGGATAGTCTCTTTCCAAAAACAGAAGATCGCATTAAGTGGACGAACTGTTTTGGGGGAGACTGTGGACCTGTCGTCTGACAGATTACTGATGAATGATGAATGAATGAAGGAACCTTAGCCTCCTTTATGACAGATGTCTGTTACTCTCCGTTATTTCCCTTTGGCCTCTGTCTCTTCAGTTTCAGCTTTCGTAAATCATTCCGTACATTTTCCAGCCATCTCAGTCTAGACTTTCCCGTAAGACGTGTGGACGGATGGAAAAGGTCGCCACATCCCCATTTCGTATCTATTTCACACACTTTGTGCAAACATGTAACAATCCAGTTGGGTTCAAAACCACGATCTAATTACTTTTGCGGTCTTTTTTTTATTGCTAGTGGGGTGGGACTAAGTCCCTTGTACTGCGGCCACTTCTGGCCTCTTGTACCAGCCACAGATGGTAGGTGAGGGTGATTATGGAGCAATTGGTGGAATGAAGACTGGCAGGGGAAACCGAAGTACTCGAAAGAAACCTGCCCCAGCGCCACTTTGTCCACCACAAATCCCACTTGACCAGATCCGGGATCGAACCCGGGCCACCGCTGTGGGAAGCCAGCGACTACCGCTTGAGCTATGGCGCGGCCTTTGCGGTCTAAGACCTTCCTCAAATTGTGCGGCATTGGGATCTCTTTTCGTGAACAATCCACGTATACCCTTTTTGCATCCCAAGACTTGATATACATTAGTCAGTGTGTGTGTCTCAACGGGCTTGTCTCATTTTTTGGTTCGTTGGCCCACAAGACAATAAAAGAGGAGCAAAGAACGGGGAAGACATATTGGTTTAGCATTCGGTTTCAGAGTCTGGTAGAGAGGGGTTACTTTGAATGTACGAGTATATGCTCGCCCCGCGCAAGAGTCGCAGTTATAATGTCTTCCTCGTTATGTAAGATATACACTCTCACCTCCACAAACAAGTTTGAAGTCAAGGCATATAGAACTAGTTGCCTGCCTATAAAATAACGTAAGGCCGCCACGTAATTATGCGCTTGGAAAAATAAAAATATATGCTTGTTTCTATTTTACATCAATTAAGATGTGAAATTTGAGATTCATGCGGTTATGCATATGTAAACCGGGACAGTATAGTCAGTATATGCACTAGGTATGGGCTCGAGTCCCGGTAGGGTCAAGAATTTTCTCTTCTCCACGTCGTCCAGACCTTCTCTGGAGCCCACCCAACCTCCTATCCAATGGGTACCGGTGACTCTTTCACCAGGGGTAAAGCGGCCGAGGCGTGAAGCTGACCACTCATCTCCAACTAGTGCCGAGATCAAGAAAATGTGGATCTATACATCCCCTCCCCCTTACTCCTTCATGGCATACTGCTTTAAGCACAGGGACAACTTTAGCTTTGCCTTTACCTTTACGGTTGTGCATATGAAAATTACTGCCTTCTGAGATGCGGCGCTTTGTAGCATAGTAGATTTCTACCAACGTTTGAGATTAACGTGTTGCCTCCATCTTCAGGATCGAACAGGAGGAGAAGCAGGTAAGAAGCAGAGCGTGGCGTCATGTTTCAGGAGATACCACTGTTCATCACCCCAGATATTTGTATTGCGTTCAGGAATTTAAATTTGTTTTTGCTTCATGAATCATTTCATTCCAGGCTTGTAAGTGTATGGAACCCATGAAAGAGAATGAGGAAGTAAATGTTTTGGTGTCCGTGGACCGGTCCACTGGTCTCATGTCGAAAGGAATCCATTTCTTGGCATAAATTGACTCATTTGAGACTCTGAGACGCTGAATTAGCAGAGCAGCTCGTGACAGGTGACCAGTGCAATGACCAGCCGTCATTGGAGAGAATCCAATCGATGTCTATTTGTAGAGGGAGCGCAGTTCGATGCTCTACTCAAGCCGTATAGATTAACTACAGTACGATATTCTAAAAATAAATCACTCCACCTTCTAAAATGTTAGATCATTTGGAGGACATTGTGCGAATGTGACACCGTATAGTCCGATACTCTTCCTGGTAATGTTCAGAGTAGATCAAAATGAATGATTTGAGGACTACCGGTAACTCCGTCGTTTTTAGTCCGCAAGTGAAATATACCGGCCGAGCGACCGCCGCTTGTCAGCGAAGTTAGTGCCAACTTTAGCGGATAGAGGATGTCTCATGGTCAGTGCAACGAATCCCCAGGCCCGTTAATTTAGATTTTCTAAACCGGATCCGCCATTTCCTTGAAATAACTCTTCAGTTATCCTCACGAGGCTGAGTGGACCCCGTTGCAGACCCACCACTTCACAGAAAATTTGGGTGCCAACTTTAGCAGATAGAGGATGTCTCGTGGTCAGTGCAACGAATCCCCACGGCCGTTAATTTAGATTTTCTAAACCGGATCCGCCATTTCCTTGAAATAACTCTTCAGTTATCCTCACGAGGCTGAGTGGACCCCGTTGCAGACCCACCACTTCACAGAAAATTTGGTAGCGTCGGGAATCGAACCCGGACCTCTGGATCTGTATCCAGGAACTCTGACCACTCGACCACAGCAAGTAAGAATTCCTCTTCAAGTTGAACAACCAGTACGTTAAAAAAGGGACTTTTACTCGGACGGAAGAATGTAGACTCAAGAGAGTAGAGAGAGCTAGGGAGAACGTTTGGACCTGAAAGAGACACAGAAAGGAGGTAACAGGAAGATGAAGACAGGTATAGCAAGTGTCACGTAACTTCGAACAAGGCCAAGAGTAACCTTGAATGCGCAGAAGAAAAATTTCAGACAAGGGGGTGGAGGGTGTCTTGTAGTTTCACCAGACAGTAGCATATTGGGGTGATAACATGATGGAGAATGGGATGGCCTGGACATGTAGCACATATATGGGCTATGAGAAGTTCATACATAATGGCGGTCACAAACTTCAGGGGGTACACGATAGGATAACTTTAAAATGAGCCATAGAGAAACAGGGCATGGGGGGTATGAACTTAATTCAGTTGTCTGACGGTAGGATCCAGTGGCAAGCTTTTGTAGACCGATAATGAATCTTAAAATGTTTGTTGTCCGAATAGGTCCTCCGTCTTCAGTCACGAATGAATCTGAATCCAGTGAAGTAATCTGAGTTCCTCGTTAGGGAAGCCTCATTTGCAGTCTCATACTGAAATTATTGACTTTTGGAACATTATCAATCATCTTGTTCTTATTTCAAAACAGAGCAGTGGATAGCGTTTACAGAGTGAATAATTGTACAATATACCACCGCCACAAACTTGTTAAACCTTTTTACTGCTTAAACTATTTCATCGTGATTATAACCACAATGAAGAACACGAAAAACTGATGTTTATTTTTGTGAGTTTGGGGTTCTCACGACGGTGACTGGTATCAGACGCAGTATAGATTGGTAGATCCTCACCAGCGTTACTTCGAAATGTCAGTATCTATCTTCTAAACTACACTGATTTGTATTCCAGACGGCAGCAATCTTTATATTTAGTTTAGTTTTAAAGAATCTGGTTTTTAGCAACCGGAATTCTATGTTTGTACTGCCTCTACCCACCTGGTACGTGAATAAAAGAGTATCTGTTATTACACGCTGGTCTTAATCTAAGGGATTTCTCCTGTTGCTGAAAGTACTGCCTTTCGAAAGTTCGGCATGTAACTGTCTGTGTAGATACGAACGCTTTAGAGATAGACACTTCGCTGTAGTTTTGAAACGAGGCAGGAACTCGATTTTTTCTTCAGCGTTGAGCAGTAAAGCATTAAACGGTCTGAACTATTATTGTGAAATGTTCCTTTTGTTAACTCATGTAGTGCTAATTTTCCCACACGTTCGCTCATTTATTTATCCGCTGGTCTCTCTTTGTTTTTGTCATCCTGTGAGGTTCTGTACCGATGCTGGGACTGGTCCAAACATTTGGAGGATTTATATAATAGTGCCCAAACCAAAAATAGGAAGACAGATGTCATATAATTAGTCTAATCAAGGAAACGTTGTCGGATTGTCGTTATCTCGTAGACAGACTGACAGACTGAATACAAATGTAATTGATGGTTCACACGTGTACTCCATTTCGGCCCGTATCAAAATATTCACTGAAATCAAGTGAACATAACATCACGGCTTATTTTGAACGATATCTGTCTAAACTGTTTTGACGTAAAGGAGGGCGAAGAAGGAAGGGGGAAAAGGATATAACGAACAAATAAGAGACACTGGAAGTGAGCGCAGAAGGAGATTAAAATAAGAAGGAAGAAAGACTATTATATAATCTGTGCCCTGCCCAAAACGGAAGTCCCCTTTATACAGCGAACCCTCTGGAATGGTAATGCTTGTTCCTCATCCTGTGTTTAACATAAAATGTAATAAATTTGCAATGATGGCGTTACAGTCTACATTACGATATGATAACACACACACACACACACACACACTAATGTTTTAGGCACAGTATATTATAATAATTATAAAAAAAAATAAAGCCATTCCTGTACCAGGCCGTGGAGGCCCATAGGGTTGTGAGACGTTGAGGGTCCCACANTAATAATAATAATAAATATTAAATACATCTATCTGCACAACTTACCGAAACTTTCCTTACGATAAGGGAAAGTAAAAGTACGGCTACCACATTACAGGAAAACTTATAGTTTAATTTTTGTTAATTAAAGATTTTGATACAGTTGCTCTTAACAAATAATCGAAATTACTGGCTGCTAATTCACTAACGCATCGTGTCGCTAACCATCGGATTTGCGACTGAAGGACTTTGCAGTATGACGTTTTGGGGCGTTACGGCGGGATTTGGTATATGTTAATGATCTTATTACGTAATGACGTTTGTCGTTGTAATGATATGCTATATGTATTCCGTCTAATACGGTAACGAGAGTGCATTATCGTCAGTAACGTAGACCTCTGCATCATCGTTAGAAAATTACTTAGCAGTTTACTAGGCCGCGGCGTAGAAAAGGCATGTACAAGTATGTTCGAATTTCCCTCCAGTGCGCACGCGCCTTTCCTTCCGTAATATTGCCAGCACATGGTATGACGTTCCCTGGTCCGTGGAGCAGACGTACTTAGACCCTTCGTCTTATGAATCAAATTGAGAGGAAAGGTTGAGTGTAAAGTTCATTTAACTCTGAACACGAAACAGTTAAATAACACACGAACAAAGCAGCTACCAAGTGAAGTCGTGTCTCTTTAGATGCAAAGAACGAACTTAATCTAATTTCATCAACATTAGCTGAAACAAAGGAACTTTGAAGCTGCTGTACTTCTAGACCGTCCCTCTTCAGAAACTTTTGCTTTTAAAAAATCTGAATGAACACCAAGACATTAAAACGCGCCCCTTTTTGTTGTACCTTATGCCTTTACCTTTTATTCTCCCCTTCTCTCTTCTTCTCTTCATTACAATTGCCATAGCAATAATCCGAATCGTTGTCCCCCCGACCACCTTCCAACCCCCTAACCTCCTCAAGCACCAATGTATCCGTAGTCTTCCCCACAGCCTTCTATATCCAAAGTGCCGTTGTTAAAAGCCGGCGAAACGCTTATGGTAATAGTGCAGGCTGTGTAGGTGTAATGGCACATCAAGGAGTCATCTGAGAGAAGCCCGTCCGTTTCTGTGCTAATTAATGTCTTCATCGGCGTCTCCCAGGCTGACATTCATGCTCTGTTGCGAACCAGTGCAACAGACTGTTTACGACAGCGCAGTCTGGTATAGTCAGCCAGCAGCTTGTAATGTAATGGCATAAACCGGCTTGTTAAACATTTAATTTGCCATTGTATTATCCTGTAGCAGGATTAGGTCGACGGTGCATGCAGCACGCATGAGAGGATCAGATTGGCGAAGAACGGGGATATGAAGAATTCGTACAAAATTTTGAGCAGGAAACCTAAAGTAAAGAGACCACTTGAGCGAATGTGAAGTCAGCAGTATGTGGGGCTGTTGACTGGATTCATCTGACTCAATTTATTATTCAGTGGCGAGTTTTTATCGGTATGTTAATGAACCTTAAAATTCTGTAAACGGTTAATAATTTAATGATTAGCTGAGCGACTGTCGGATTCTCATTAATTTTATTCCATGAAGTTGGTTAGTTAGACCTATGGTAAATGGTTTTCCTCGGTATGTGCCTCTTGATATATCTTTTATTCTGAATTCCACACCCACTTTCCTGTCATGTTTATGTTCTCTCATAGTTAAAATATCTGAGGTATAATCCTTCAAAACCGAAGAGAGATGAAGTGACAGGAGGTTGGAGAAAACTGCATAATGAGGAGTTTCATAACTTGTACTCTTCTCCAAGTATAATTAGAATGATCAAGTCAAAGAGGATGTGGTGGGCAGGGCATGTAGCACGAATGGAAGAGACGAGGAATGCATATGGGATATTGGTGGGAAAGCCAGAAGGAAAGAGACCACTGGGAAGACCAAGGCGTAGGTGGATGGACAATATTAAAATGGATCTTAGAGAGACAGGATGGGATGGTATGGATTGGGTTGATCTGGCTCAGGACAGGGACCCGTGGAGGGCTCTTGTGAGCACGGTAATGAACCTTCGGGTTCCATAAAATGCTGGTAAATTCTTGAGTAGCTGCAGAATTGGCGGCTCCTCAAGACGGACTCAGCTTCATGAGTACGAGTAAGTATAATCCTTCAGAACAGTAAAATTCACTACGTGGAGAGTGAGTATGTTTAGAAGAGATCTGTCTTCAATTTCCCCATAATTTAGCAAGGTTTAACTTTTTCTTTGTGGTAGGCCTATTATGTGGAACAATTTTATCCCATTTTTCTAATAGCTTTTTATGCTAACTCCCATCTTACGCTCGATTATTAGTGACTGGACGCTCCGACGGTTACTATGATGATACTGATAAACTGTGAACGACTTGCTCAAGAGGTTCACATGGACATTGAATAGAGAAATTATGTGCAATAATGACTACCAGTTCTTGAGATCAGTAGATACCACCAACGGCTCTGGAACGATTACCGGCCAGTGTACTTAAACCGAACAATGTATTGGCACTAGTATGCGAACAGTGCTTCAAGTATGTTAATAGCTCTCGTCTTGTGTGTATCAGAACACTGTAGACATGGCTTTCGCAAACTCCAGTTGAAAAATATTCTTGTATTACTTTCAGAACAGTAATTGTAATTGTTTCAGCATTTGGTATTTATAGGTTAGTGTTCTTTCTTCTGTTTAGTTTCATCTTTTAATTCCTTCGTTCCTCCACGTTTCCCTAATTTTCTCGTCTGTTTCTTTGTCTTTTTCTTTGTTCTTCCTTTGATTGTTTTTTATTTGGTTCAATTTACTTTACCTTAAATCACCTACCAGCCCAGGATTTTATTTCTGTCAAGGGCAGCGTCCAGACCGGCTCTAGGGCCCACCCAGCCCCTTATCCAGTGAGTACAAGGGCTCTTTAATCAAGGGCAAAGCGGTCTTGGCGCGAACATGGCTACTCATCTTCATGCATGAAGCCAAACCTCTATTCACCGTACGTATTCATGGCGTGTTCCTGAATTAAGAATAGGGCAACTTTTACCCCTTTTCGCTTCTCTGAAGCTGGAAAAGAATTTTTTTATCGTGAAATGGTCCTAGGTACAGGGGGTAATTAAGGCGGTGCCGAATACCACAGGGTCCCCGCGACCTTTCTGTAATAAAGCCGAGTGCAAATTATGTTGATTTTATACTAACCGAAAAGTTGCAATTGTTGTTAAGGTACTGCAGGAGCTGAATATACAGGATTATTCATAAATCCATGAAACATTTCAAAATTTAACAACAAATAAACTCTGCAGAAGAGCATGGTAATTCTTACACCGATAGAGAATGAATGTCTCGAAGTTTTTTTAAAGCCATTGCCCGCTAATCTCAGGGATCTTCGCAACCGTATCACCGCTGCCGTGGCTCTGCTGACACGGGTGTGGGACGAAATGGATTATCCCATAGATGTCTGCCGTATCAGCAAAGGTGGACACATTGAGCATCTGTGAACTATGTAAAAAAATTGGTGAGTTTATCTCTATTTCAGTATAACAAAATTTGGTATCCGTTGCGTAGTTTATTTGTTGAAAATTTTCAGAATGTTTCATGGACTTATGAATAATCCTGTAAAAAGCTATTTATATGCTGTCCTCAGTGGGACAGAATGGACGGTTTCCCTATAATAAATTATTCATATATATATAAAGGATGATCCATTACCAATGCCGAAGTGATTGACACCACTCTGATTACTATTGTCGGGGTTTTTTTGATGCTGTTGTAACATTAATTATTGTCTGCTCGCGTTGTTACCAATCTGCTATGACCTGTACGTAAGGAAATTGATTGACAGAAATCAGGCCAGCTTTTTGGAAATTGTCCCCGATTTCATTGGCGGCGTGTGGTTTTGTAACCTTGGGAGTCGGTATAATGTAATTAATCGATTTTGTATACGAGTATATCTTCATTTCACGATTTTAAAAGGTTATGTATGAAGTAGCCGATTATAGTGGCCACGCGGTCTAAGGCATGAAGGCATTCTTTTCAACGCTGGGATCGTGGGTTCGAATCCCTCTCAGTGTATGAATGTTTGTTTGTGTTTATTGTGTTTGTTTTGTTCTGTGTGTAGGTAGCGACCTTGCGACGGGCTGATCACCCGTCCAAGGAGTCCTACCGACTCTATACAGGATTAAGAAACTGAAAAAACGGTTAAGGTCCAGCAAAAGGCTGTAGAGAGACAGATAAAGAGTATGTAAAAATTAGGTGTGTTATTGTTGTATACATACTCGTACTGGTTACATGCGGTGAGTTGGAAGAGAGTATAAACGAGGAAGTTCTTAATTATGTAATTTACTCCGTTCGATACTTAGACATTGCATCTTAGGTCCTCATACGTACCCTACATTTTGTTTTTATCCTACTTGTAACATGCATTGCTGTCTGAGAGCGTAAGACCTCGTCTCACAATAGTGCAAAACAGAAGAGACAGCCATTATATTTATGTCATCCCTTAAGGTAAAAGGTAAAGTTGGCCCTGTACTTATAAGTAGGACGCCATGAAGATATGTGGGGGAGTGGAGGTATAGCTCGTTCATTCTTAACCTCGGCATCGGATGGACTTCAGTGCTCGGCTTCACGCCCCTGCGACTTTACTCTCGGGGAAAGCGCCCTGGTAGCTGCTGGGTATGAGGTTGAGCTCTGTGGAGTACTTCTTGCCCATGCCGGGAATTGAACCTCGGTCGTCGAGCCCGTCACTATACCGACTACACTCTCATTCCTCGGTGTTTAGAAAGTACAAGCAGCTGTAATAACAGTAGTATCATTTGTCGTAATTTAATCACATAACTCTATTGTTTATGTTATTCTGAAATGTTTATAATTGTTATATAGCACCGAACGCTGTAGTCACAACGCATTTGTACTCGGGTGGTACCGAGTCCGAATTTGTGCCCATAGGCCGGCTACCTTGATGTATTCGTGTTCTTTATTCGCTGTAGGAACTACAGCAGGCCACAACGGCTTCTGTATCTTCCCCGTTAATTATTCCCTATCATCTTTCAGTTCTCGACTATGTAACCTTCGTACTTGACAGCGCATGTAAATAAAATTAGATACAGTAAGTTTAAGCTTAAGTATACTGGAACGTATAATTTGGGAAGTATACAAAGTATACTCTGCTGTTTAATGGCGATGTTTCCCAGTTAAACATTTTAAATTGTTTGGAAAATATATAATCTGCAAAGAAGTTTAACAGTTTCTAAGAAGGAACCTCGCATTCTTAATTGCATGACTACCATCCGGGTTTATGACCGTCATTTTACTCTCCGTCATAATAAAAACAAAAAGAAATACAGCAGCACCCGCAGCGTCCATACTAGGGAAGGCCTCATCTTGTACTCAAGGACTATTTGAACTGTAGTCAGTTTAATGACTAGTCTGCGGGCTGAACAACTAGACTTCGATTCCAGACAGGGGCAGAGATTTATTCTTCGCTAGGGATAACTTTATTTTTATTCTGTTTGAACCTCTCAAAAGGCCGCCTCTGTGGTTTAGTGGTCAGAGTTCCTGGGTACAGATACAGAGGTCCCGGATTCGATTCCCTGCGCTACCAGATTTTCTGAGAAGTAGCGGGTCTGGAACGGGGTCCACTCAGCCTCGTGAGGATAACTTAGGAGCTATTTCAAGGAAATATCGGCTCCGGTCTAGAAAACCGAGATTAACGTCCTCGGGGATCCGTTGCGCTGACCACGCGACACCCTCTATCCGCTAAAGTTGGCACTAACTTCGCCGACAAGCGGCGGTCGCTCGGTCGGTATAGTTCTCTTGCGGGCTAAAATCACGGAGTTTTTTTTTTAACTTTTATAGGGGACGAATATCAAGATGACAGTCTTCTGTAATATGTCGCCGTATAGTTTTGTAGATGGATATGAAAGTTTCAGAGAACTCTGTTTCTGTAGTAAAACAGCTGAACATGGAAGGCGACCGTTCGTAATGAACTGCGGTAAAACTTCACCAAGTTGGTCTGTACGCCGGAGGGATGGTCTGCATTAGTGAGAAGTCCGAATTATAGAACAATTTCTTGATAATATTTTCAAGTCGTTGCTCATAAAAGTGAAGAAATTTATGCTGTGTCGGCAATACAGTCTCGCTTCAGAAGAGCTGTACAGGTATATTAATGCAGCTGTGTATTGTAGCATGTAGACCCGTTGCTAAGTAAGATTCCTAACACGCACCTATGGACTAACTTGGAGATGGTGTTTTCTGCGCGGTCCGTGCGGCAGGTACGTGACGCAACGATAGAAGAGCTATTGGGAGAATTGTTTTCCGTGCTGTCCGTGCCGATATGTTATATGCAGGGCAGGTCTAGAATTTAGTTAGTTGTGAGGCAGTCGCCGGCTAATGAGGGCGTGAACATTGAAGCTGATGAAGCTACGGCGATGAAGTCGTTGCCAGGCAACGAGTGGTGAAGACAAAGGAGGCTGAGAAGACTTAGTGCATGCTGTGGTGAACTGCTGAGTGTGTGAATTAGCGATGGTGCTACATGTACTTGTAGTTGCGATCAGTAAGTGCTCAATAAATCCAATTACGAATGGAAACGCAGTGTATACCGTATTTACGCATGTATAGGCCGCACATTTTTTGCCAAAAATTCAAGAGGAAAACTGGGGTGCGGCTTATATTCGAAATATTCGAAATCACACTTCATTTAAAAAAAATAACGTTGCCAAATTTCGGAATAATTTCTACTCCTGAAATAATATTCCAAGAAAATTATTTTTTCTATAATTTCTGTCTGAAAATTGTGCTGCGGCCTATACACGCACGCGGCCTATACATGCGTAAATACGGTTGTCACTGTAGCACGTGACAGTATTGATATCTGATGGCAGTGTTCGTTTTAAAAACGAAACGTTGCGTTGAAGAATTATATATTTTAGTATATGACGCCATATTGTCCGTTTGAATTCGGCCAACATTTCAGATGAACGTGTCGCATCCTTCATAACCACTGCCATGAGGACCTCACATCCTGCTGAAAGTTGTATTGTTTCCGGCACATACTATGCGTCTATTTCGATACTTATCTGACCCGACAGGAAATGGGAACTCTTTCATTAAATTCTCTTTTAGAGACAAAAACATTCTGCGAAAACAGTCCGATAAGTAAAGAAAAAGTCGATCCGAATTGGAGAGGTTTTACTGTAGTTGTGAGAGTCCACCACACCATGATGGTGTGTGTCATGCTTAGAAACAGAGTAGCTTCTGTCCATTGCCAGTCATCACACAGACTGCCCATAATCCTATCGTGTGTTTAGTGCAGGACCAAGCCTGGTCTTTATAATGAGGTTTCCACTGTCGTGAAGAACAGTGTGAAGTTCTCCAAGGTGGCGTGTTGGAGGGATGGGTTCACAAGGGTAACTCAAGGCTGTCCGATCCTAATGGCAGGTTACGCAGTTCCAGGATGGAGTAGCCTCAGGCAGGACACGATACACGAAACTCACCATGTACAGCATGGTAAGGAAAGCTGCGTATGCTTCAGCCTTTCTCGTGTAGTCTCCACGAATATTGGCCCTTTGTATTCTTACTTCACTGAAATTTGAAAGATCCATCCATTGCATTGCTTCGATTCGTGGCTTATGCGAAAGAAAACAGTAAAATCTTTATAGTCCCATGCCTTTATTTTTCCTATATTTTATGGGTCAGGTTCTTTATCTTGTCCCGATTTACGGTTAATTTTGAAACAGTCTTGTAGACTAAATTATAGCATAATTTCATATAATGCATTCAGTTTTTAAATTAATATCTGATCATGAAGCTGAGCTTGTTTCAGCTATTCATGGCCATCTTCAGAATCATCCCGTTATAATAGGAAACTTCGCATGTATTGGTAAATTCTATGTCTAATTTAATATACGTAATGCTTTGGCAGTCATGATCCTTATTGAAATCGTTTGGACGTTTGGTAGGCACACCGTGGCCAGAGCCTCTACCAACGCAAAATATCATAACCGTTCTGTCGTTAGAACCGTCTGTCAGCCGTGTTCGGCGAATGAAATGCTAGGATGGAATGATGGAGGTTGGGTTCCGTGGGCTTATGCTGAAACGATAATGGATTTTCAGATTCCATAAAAGAAGGGAATATCTCGGCTAGAGAAGTAACTTAACTTGCTCGGACTTTTTGTCAAATAGTGGTTAGGGAGTAATTATACCGAGGGCCCCAACATACTAGGTTTCTTCCATGTCCTCTTCACCTGACAATGAAAGTAGAACTAGGTTCCGAAACACGGTGGTTTTAATACCCTCGAAGGATGCATGAAGTCCAAAATAATGGTTTGAAGCACTCTATCTTACCATCGTCAAGATGCTTTAAACTTCATTGCCACGTAGTTGTGTGCGGGACTTTGGATTGGAGATTGGATTTATTGACCACTTACTGGTCGTAACTACAAATAACTATGTATAACACTCGCTATTTCTACACTGCAGTTCACTAGAGCACAGTGTAGTGTTCTTAGTCTTTTACTAGACGTTTCTTGGTAACGGCTAAAATAATGGCTATTCCTTTGCCTCCGGCTCAAGTTCGCTCTTAGCAGATACCCATGCAGAACTGACTTGGTCGCCCCAGTTGTCCTGCTTATAATTCCTCGGCACGAACCGAGTAGACAATCGCGTTTCCAACAGTACCTCCATTGCTGCGCGTCAATTCATTGCTCTGGGAACTTGTTTACCGAGCCTTTGCCTATAAACGGCCCTGGTATATTCGCCTTTCTCGCGGTCATTCCATAGCAATGGTTCTGCACTCTACAGCATAAATTTTTGTGCACTGTGGAGTTAGTTGTCCATACACGGAGCTTACACGTGTGAATTGGATTGAAATTATTAAGATTTTCAGAGCCTTTTATGTAAAGCTCACTTCTAGCACCTGCTAGGAATATAAAGCCCTAAGCACATGGATGTATTTTTTGGAAACAAAGTTTCTGTTACTGCTCTCCTCGTTCTGAAAACATAAAGGTAGGCTTAAGAGACCACCATGCTGTCTAGAAGTCTGTGTGTCTGTGAATCCCCCACCCACACCCATCAACTTCTGAATGCCTCAACCAATCTTTATTAATGTGTTATTGCAGCTGAAAGCTTGTATGACGTCTGCTGTATCGTAAATATTGGAAAGCAGCAATTCCAATTATCGAACAGTCGTAAATGTATTCTGCGGCAATAAAATAGCTCAGAAGCGCAGACGTGTAGCATGCTGTTATTCATAACCCGTGGACATTTCCAGCAGGTTACGATTCGTAATATTCTCATATTATGACGAACAAGGAACATATACGGATATGCTGAATAAGCATTAGCAAACAAACTCCGTGGCTGTAGTCCGCAAGCGAACTACGCCGACCGCCTCTGTGGTCTAATGGTTAGATTTCTTGGCTACATATCCAGAGGTTCCGGGTTCGATTCCCAGCGCTACCAGATTTTTTAGAAGTAGCGGGTCTGGAAAGGGGTCCACTCAACCTCGTGAGGATAATTGAGGAGCTATTTCAGACATAAGCGGCTCCGGTCTAGAAAACTGAAATTAACGGCCGTGGGGATTCGTTGCGCTGATCGCGAGACACTCTCTATCCGCTAAAGTTGGCACCATCTTCGCCGACAAGCGGTGGTCGCTCGGTCGGAATAAGCATTAGCTCTTTATTTAATAATTTTAATTGTCGGAAAGAAGCCCGGATGATTTTGAAGACTTATATTAGCCCCGGAACATGACTTGGGCTCAATTCTTGCCACGGAGGAAGGAGAATTGTCGAATTATACCACAGAAAATATCAAGGAACAAATGGAGAAGAGAATTAGAAGACCGTTACAGCGTAAACACCCAATGCAGAATCCAAATAATTAATGTAGTTTCATGTACAGTCGTGTCAGAATTTATTACCCAAAGAGTAACGACACAGCACAACAAATTCTCATTTTATTTCGATAATATATACGAAATAGGTGGCCTTTGACTAAATGGGTTGGGCTGATCATGGAGGTGACCCACAGAGAGTTTGTAGCGTGCGCAATTGGGGGTTTCTTCCGCACGCAAGACATGAACGCACATAGGCCAAATCGCCTATTACGCAAACTTAAGTAATTGTATTTAAATCACAATAAACTCTCATTGTCCGATAAAATGTATTTTTTTTTCACATTAAGGTCGACAGAAAATTTAAGAACATTAAAAAAAATACATGCTTCTCTGACACAGAATTCACAGAACTGTGACGCAATACAAATTTGTATATTCAGATTTGGAATCAACGTATAAAAATTAATTCATAACTCTTTTATGTTGCCATAACCTTGTTGACATGTGCTGTTAACAAAGCAATACCACTGGGCATGATAATGCTGTAAAGATTTATTTCCTTATAAAGCATAGAAGCAGGGTAAATGTATAAAAAAAACGTAAAGGTATCCCTGTAACAGGCCCTGGAGGCCCATAGGAGTGTGAGATGTTGAGGTCCCTACATTTTCTAGACCATCGGCTCATAGTTGGCTGCAAGGTTGTCAGCCCTATGCGCCTGCCACCCTTTACCCCCAAGAATATTCCTGGTACTCATTTCTGTTAGAGGCTGAGTCGACCCCAGGGCCATTGTGCGGCTGGAAGGATTAGGTCAATTAAAAAGATTCCAATGACCTCATCGGGACTTGAACCCGCGACCTTCCGGTTTGCAGCATAGTGCCTAAACCAACTACCGCGTGCCCCGTAGAAAGACGATATACACTAGAATAAACTGATTCATCTGAGTTCAGTGTCAAGGCTTATTCATTGCGTTGATTAACCTTCAGGCTCCATACCACAGGGGACATCTTGACTAATTGACGACAGGCTCTGTTCCACTATTCTGTGCGCTTGAGCGCTCTGATAAAGCGGCCGCCCCATCTGCGGACTAGTGGTCTTATTTCGTCGTCCTCCACCGCAGATCACCAGCTGCTGTACGCACACATTGTTCCTGCAGATGCTGTATGATTGAAATATTCGTGTTTACTAATAGATCTGAATCCGATGAAAATGAGGTTTTTAAATACGAATTATGCAGACCAGTCAGTTGTTTGTAGCTCCAGGCCCATCGTGTGCATGTTGTCGCATGCAGGGGTTGATTGTATATACATTACAACACTGCTTGAATCTGTACTCAGCTTGATACCCAGAGAACCAAATACTTCATCATAAGCAGGGGTTCCGTGTGATGTGTTAAATAATTAGTATGACACTTTTGGCGGACCGTCGTTTCTCATTTCTAAATACAAGCTTGGAGAGGGTTACACGTAACTTCCGAATATTTTATTTCCAGTTTCTTAAATTTTGCTTTCATTAATGTTGATTTATTGAGTACACAAATTTATTGTTGCAAAAGTAAACGTAAGAAAAAAAGTAAAGATGTCTCTGTAACAGACCGTGGAGGCCCATAGGGTTTAGAGACGTCGAGGCTGTAAACAGACGGCCCACGTATGGCGGTGAACTTTTCAGCCATAGCGCCGGCCGCCCTTTACCCCAAGGAATATTCCTGGTACTCGTTTCTGTTAGAGGCTGAGTCGACCCCAGGACCATAGTGCAGCCGGACGGATTTAGTCAATTGATAAATCCAATTACCTCATCAGAAATCGAACCCGCGAATTTCCGGCTTATAGCATAGTGCCTCAACCAGCTACACTACCGCGTGTCCCTAGGCTAAACTTACATCAGAAATCTAAGTACATAAAGGTAAGTTGTCCCTTTGCTGAACTAATTAGGCACTACGCCATAAAGGCTTAGGTGGGAGTGGATACATAGATCTGAGTATTACTGACCTCGGCACTAGCTGGAGGTGAGTGGTTTTGCCTTGATACCCCGGCCGCTTTACCACCGAAAAAGAGCACCCGGTACCCATTGGATAGGAGGCTGAATGGGCCCCAGTGCCGGTCTGGACGATATGGGAAAAAGAAATATCTCGACCCTACCGGGCCTCCAGCTCCGATCTCTTGGCCAGTCACTATACCGACTGTTCTGTCTCGGCTCCTTAGAAAAGTGGACAGACTAAGAAACTGTTCATTTTTGTATCGTTAAAGAGCTGCGTCAATTGTTCCTTAACTGGCCATAAGCTGGATCGGAGATGAAGCCCCTAACTTAAAGACTGAAGATGTGATATTTTGCTGCCTGCCACGGCTGTCGCACAACTTCGGACCAGTGATAAATGTGTTTGAAGCAGTGGTGGAAAGGTGACTAGCATGGAGAAAACGAATGATCTCGGAGAAAAAATATCCACTCCATTGTCAAATCATCTACCACGAAACTCACATGTCACCTAGATTTGAACCCGAAGCTCCACTATGAGAAGCAAGCGGCTGCCGCCCGACTTGTGATAGGTATCCGTATATAAATTTATATATTATACACACTCCTGAAATCCGGAATAGCGGAGCCAGAGTAGACGTTCATTTGCTAGGCAACGACTCGGTAAACAGGTTCCCGCGGAAATTAAGACGCACACAGCAATAGAACTGTCGTATCTATGCAACAGCGTTGTAGGTACGCCTTTTGTAACAATGGAGGAATTGTTAGGAGGCGATGTTTTCTGTTGGGGCCACCCCGAGTCTATATAACGAGGATCTCAGGCCAGCTGAGAGATAGAATTGAGGGAGTCTCTTGAGACTGCAGTCTAAGATGATTAAAAAGAGATGACAAGAAAGGAATGGGGCTGTGCAAAGAAGACTTCATGTGTGCTGCAGTTACAGTGCGACTGGTATAATTACTGTGTTGAAATCCGTTGCCAGGATACGACTAGTGAAGACAGAGAACTGTGTAGATCAGCGATAGCGCTATATTACTTGTAGTTACGAGTTGAGTGTACAAGTGGAATAAATCAATTATCAATCCAATCCCCATCAATAGTCACACTCGAAAACACGTGACATATATATATTGTTTGAAATATATTAAAAGTAATGAATATTCAACGAGGGAAAACTATTTTGACTCTGTTTTATTATATGTATGTTTATGATGTGATTACATTTCTAAGAATAGACTTTCACCAATAATTGAAAATCACGGTCAGCAAGGCATGCAAAATAATGAAGACCATATGTAAATAATGCATGTGATATTTTCGAGTACGCCTTTCTTGCTCTTGTTCTTCGTAAAATAAACTGCAAGATTCAATTCAGGCACCTAACACGCGCTTGGCACCCTGTGAGGTGTTTCTCTTGATGACTGATACTGCATATATCTCGTATTTGTTTTGTTCTCCGTAATTCATAACGGGGAGGTTGACTCGCTTTCTTCTCCACAGGAGTCATCAGATGAGTTCCACTCCCCTGTGCTCATCTCCCTCCGCAGTGCTGGAAACTTCTTTTCTGGGGCTATTTATCTTTATCACTCGTTCTTCACGAATGTTCTCTTGTAGTTCTCTCTCCCCTTCATTATCAAGATTATCTTTGCGCGCTATTCGTCGAACAAATGGGTAGACATGCTTTTCAGCACTGTAAAAATAGTCATAATTCTCCTGGAAGGCTTGGAAAAATAAAATTAATGGAGGACAATTTAGGTAATAGCTTGTCGACTTGATGGTTTCTTGTATTGTGTTGTTCCACTAACATATAAGGGTTTCCTTATTATTTTTTTCCCCTTCTGCGAAGTTAGGAACACAAATGTATTTGCTGAATAATGTTATCTCTGTCCTACTTAGCACTGCCTTGATGCGGGGGGGGGAGTGAAGCTACACACGCTCCTTTTCTTGCCGACTCCTCCATATTTTTCGTCTTTTTTCTCGTCTTGTCTTTTATTTTCTTGTCTTCCTTTTTATCATCTCGAAGGCCTTCTTCACTTTCTTCTATACCTTCCGTTCTTTTCTCTTTTCATTGTTCTTCCTCCTCTTGCATCGTCATACTTCTCCTATTATCGTTTTCTCCTCCACTTTATCTTCTCGCCTTTCTGTCTTATCTCAATCTACATTCCTTCTTATTCTTCTTTATATTGTACTTCATTATTTCCTTTGCTTTCTTCTTAATCTTCCATTTGTTCCTTTTCGTATTCATTCCTCTCTTTCTCCCCACTTACCCCCCTTTTTTTTTGTTTTTGTTTTTCTTCTCCTAATCCTACTATCAACAAAAGTTTGATATCTTCCTCCCAGACTTCTGGTACATTGCAGGTCGCTTGGACTGTTTTTTACCGCCCCTGACCTCAATCCGATCTGTTTGCCACGCTCAAATAATGATTCTGCTTTTTAATGCAGCAGAATCATAAAAGGTAATCCTCATGTAATTTGAGTGGCGGGCAGATGTGTTCGAATACATGGGGAGTAAATTAAATATTGCATTAACCGTTTCTAGATTCACGTTTAAAAATTTTAATTCAGTAATTCAAGTTAAATGGAAATGAATGCAGAATGTTAATCGCCTTGTGTAAAGATGTACCGTTGAGGCTCTGTTAGCCGGCCTCTTTGGTCAATTTGAACTTTATAAAAATCCAAATATACGATATGTTTATATATCTTGTTTGTAACATTGCTCACATTAAGGGGAGGGGGGGGCAGTGTTTCGAAATGGCATGTAAGAGGCATGACTTTCGAAAGCATAAGTGCATCGTGTTCTTCGTTTTTCTAGTGTCTTTCTCTTTTCCCTAATTAATACATAAACGAGGAAGGATTTGCTGAATAGTATGTAATATCCTAGTATCTGACCCACAAGCACAATTCCATCTTTTTGTATGTTTCAAATAAAAATGAACCCCTAAAGCTATCTACTGTGGAGTTGACCTAGTTAGTCAATAATAAATGATGTGTATGTATTACTACCTGTTTTGAAAACATCTCATAACTTTGGTATTTCCTATGAAAAGATTTCTGTCTAAACAAATTAACCAATTTACGCCTAAGCAGTTACACAATAAATTGACTCCCTAATATAGAGACATCTATGGACAGTTAAAGCCATTCAGCTGCTCAAGAAATTTCCTGACGTTAAGGAAGACGAAAGGTCTGACATCGACACCAGGAAATCCGCCGCTGATCATCGTTGCAAACCATTTCAGTCTCACAATTGTTTTCAGAAGATCCATTTAATGAGCCTGGATAGTTATTCAGTATAGTGACTGGTTACGGGCTGGGTGACAATTTTTTTTTCTGCAGAGGTATGGATTGTTCAGTCTGTCCACACGGTTGTGACTCATAACCTATATCCCATCTAATGTGTACCACAGAATCATTAAAACAAGCAGATCGGCCGGAGCATTCATTTTCGAGGTAAACTCTTCCTCCCCTATTCACCTTAATGACATGTTGAGTAGCTAAGGACAGGACTGTTACTTTCTTAATTCTGTTTAGATTCAGTATTGTGTTATCTTGCAATGTGTGTGCCGTTGTTTCTTGCCAGAGATATAGTACACTTTTGTTGCGCACGCATCTCAGCCATCATGGTTTCTCTTTGTTAGTTTGTTTATAATATGTGTAGTGCAGTTAGACTTCAAATTCTTACAGGTATTTTCAATATGCCGAAGCTTTTGAAGATTTCATCCAAAAGTCAAAGTCAGAGTTACTTTACAACTGGCGGTTTACCGCCAATCAGTTCGTCTGGGCTTTAAGCCCCTTGATACTCGCGAGCAGAGATTTTTTTTAATGAACTCTTGCAGTCATAGTCCTTATGTAACATCCTCTCTGAAGAGAAGATGCGTTGGTCTCCCATGAATATGCTTGGCCTTTCGTTTCGTCTGCATTCAGATTATATCCGAGTAGGTTGGTGTGTTTAAATATTACGTCACTTTCAGTGTATAAAACTGGAAGAATGATTGCTGAGAAGTAAATTGGGAAGAATTTGAAAGTATACATGACCTGATCGAGTTACTTTATCTATATTTGCTTGGAGGAACTGAGGAGGACCTTGCACGACCTCAGGATAGCCTGTATCCTGGCCGAGATTTCAACGGAACACCTCGGTGAGCGAATTGGTATATTGTAGTGCTCGGTAGACTTGCATTCGTGGAGTACATCCTGGGTGAGGAGTATGTGGGTTTCACCACTACTTCTAACCTCATGCCGTGTTATGAAAGGAGACTTTGACTTAGGTTCGAATTGTTTCTGTTATTTGTTTGTTAGCTTTATATGCTTCCTGTTGTACTAAACCAGAGGGCTTACTTACCATGTTTAATTAATATGGAATTTCTCTATTATGTTGTAGGGTTTCAACACTGAAATTTCATTCCACGAATTACAGTTTATACGTTTTAATTAAACTGTATAATAACTGAATTATAGTTACTACCTCTAATGCAAATATCTGTACTTAACCTGCTTACATTTCCCTTCTCTAAATCGGCTATAAAGCTGGCTAGATTGTAAGTAGTGCTTATACAACTACCGTTTAAATTTATAATTTTGTTAATATCCATTTACATGGAACATTTTATGAATACATAACTCTCTCGCGTTTTACTGATTTTGTGTCGTAAACATTCCTGTTGTTGCATTTAGGACCGTAAAAATACCCTATAATTTTGAACACATTATGCAGTCGAAATTTATGGATCATAGTTTTGCCGGAATGTCGCGGGTTCGATTCTCGATGTCACTGGATTATTCATTTGGCCTAATCTTTCCACCCAGTTTCCTATCCAATGGGTACAGGTGGCTCTTTCCCCGGGAGTAAAGCGGCAGGGTCGTGAAGCTGATCACTCACCACCAACTAGCGCCGAGGTCAAAAAAATGTGGATGTATACATCCATTTCCACATACGCCTTCATGGCGTAGTACTTAATTAGTTAAACACAAGGGTAACTTTACCTTACCTAATCCTTCCAGGCGCACTGTGGCCCTGGGTTCGACTCAGCCTGTGATAGAAACGAATATAGGGAATCTTCATGTGGATAAAGAGCGGCCCGCGCGTAAGGCCGACGTCACCGCCATCTGTTAGCCGAGTGTAAAGAAAATGTGGGAGCCTCGACGTCTCACAACCTTATGGGCCTTCACGGCCTGTTTTACCTTACCGTACTGGACCTGTATCGGGCTGTAAGGGGTTCGTATATCGGTTGTTCACTGATGAAGGTGACAGACTGTGTTTTTTTATGAGGGAACATGTTTTCAGTTTAGAGGGGCAGAATCAGAAATATGAAATCATAATTGGGGCAGGACACAAAACTTTGTGATTAAAGCGTCATGTGACGGTAATTATCGATACCATTAAACTACCGAGCAGACTCGTGTAGCGTTAACGATCTACACTTGTGATCCGGTTCGAACTTCGAGGAGCCCCCAGGCTGCTCTAACTGATATATTTTTGTGATTTTCAGCAGCACTTCCAAGCAAATGCTGAGATAGCACTTCGATTACATCATGGCCACTTCTATGCAGATACTTTCTAATTCATCATTCACGAATCATCCTGCAATTTGATGCTGTACAATGCGGGTAATACTAAAACGAACCATAAAGACAATTCTCTTGATCGGCCTTCCCCCATTCCACCGTTTTTAGTGACGTCCTTGTTAATTTATTGTCATGCTCGGACATAAATTTTACTATTATGTGGTCAATCATTTTGTCACACTACCGACTGAGTTAGAAAAATGTATGAATGACGTAATAATTTAGGCGCTTGCGCTCTCTAGATTTTGTAGATCCCTTTTATTTAACTGTTTGGAGAGCCGAGAGACTTACGGAGAGTAGCACAACGCGTGTTTCGTGTTTATTTATAACTTATGTTGGAAGCATGTTCTCCCCGAGAAGTATTTAGCTATTTACCCTTGAGACACTATAGCAAAAACGCGTATAGGTCCCCATGTAAAATTTTAATTTATTTTCATCTGATTTGAACCAAAAATTATAACTCATCTTTAAATTTTTAGCAACGTTTCCCATTATCAAGTATCATTAAAAATTTGTCCAACTGTTTTCGAGTCTTAAATCCAACCAGTCAGGCAGACAAACATAACGAAACTAATCGGCGTAGTTTTTGTTACCAAAATCAGAAAGGAAAGAAGGAAGTAATGAAGAAAGGAGCAAACAAAACAGAGAACTAAAGAGAAAAAAGGAAGGTGGAAAATAGCGACAGACGGAGACGACCTTCGTTCCCATGTTTCGATGACAGTCCTACAAAAAAAAAAAACAAAAAGCGGTCCGTGTAAACAGATGAGTCGGGTGTCCACTGGTCTTACGATGAAAGATCTCTGGCATCACGGCCGATAGGATCTCGTGTCCTACACACTGCTAGTAGCTGGCAAGAAGAGCGGTCTAGGGCATCACGGCCGATAGGATCTCGTGTCCTACACACTGCTAGTAGCTGGCAAGAAGAGCGGTCTAGGGCATCACGGCCGATAGGATCTCGTGTCCTACACACTGCTAGTAGCTGGCAAGAAGAGCGGTCTAGGGCATCACGGCCGATAGGATCTCGTGTCCTACACACTGCTAGTAGCTGGCAAGAAGAGCGGTCTAGGGCATCACGGCCGATAGGATCTCGTGTCCTACACACTGCTAGTAGCTGGCAAGAAGAGCGGTCTAGGGCATCACGGCCGATAGGATCTCGTGTCCTACACACTGCTAGTAGCTGGCAAGAAGAGCGGTCTAGGGCATCACGGCCGATAGGATCTCATGTCTTACACACTGCTAGTAGCTGGCAAGAAGAGCGGTCTAGGGCATCACGGCCGATAGGATCTCATGTCTTACACACTGCTAGTAGGTGGCAAGAAGAGCGGTCTAGGTAGATATTCTGACCTCAGGCGCCATTTATACAGAGAAAAAGGTAAATGTATGTAATTTGGAGCGAGCTAACGAGGGATGATGTAGTCGACGGAGAGTCGGCACATAACTAAAACCGCTGTGTAGGCTAGCCTGTCTCCACATCTTGCCAGTAAAAAGCGAACCCCGGATTGGAATTTCGTAAATAGTGACGCTAGAACTTTCATGATTAGGGGTTTACTTTGCCGAAATTCTGTGTTTGCTTCACAGGGCCAGAGTTAATTTCAAAAGAATTGATTTATCTCTTTCTTATACAAGAATACGGAAAATTTTAAGAAACTGAGTCATTAACTGGTGCCTGGTTGCAGCGTCGCTTGTTGAGTGCGTAATTCAGTATGGATAGAAATTATAATGTAAATTATGCCTCTAAGACGAAACAGGCCAGAAGGACTCGGTCGAGTGGTTAACACCTCTTTCATATTCAGAAGGTCCCGGCTTAAAATCTCGGGCCGCAGACTGCCCATCCTGATTGAAATTTTTCGTGATTTTCCACAGTCCACACAAATACCAAGATAGTATCTGAAATGAGGTCACAATCGCTTTCTTCCCTATTCTTTCCAGTTCATTGGAATGTTCGACGCTGTGAGGTCTAAACTACAGGTATTTCCTTTAATAAACTATAAATAAAGAAAACGAGGTCAGAGTCATGACCCATTTCCAAGTTTGAACTGGCTATATTGGCATTTCTATCTGACTTCCTGAGAACCTGCATAGCGCAGTCGGTATAGCGAGTGGCTAGGGGCTGGAGAGCGGAGGGGCCAGAGTTGGAGACCCGTTTGGGACAAGATTTTCTCCTCTCAAGCGTCTAGACCGGGTTTGGAGCCCACCCGGCCTCCTATCCAGTGGATACCGGGGTAAAGCGGCCGGAGTATGAAGCTGACCACTCACATCTAACTACTGCCGAGATCAAGAATACGTGGATCCACTCCCCCATACGTCTTAATGGCGTAGTGCTTAATTAGTTAAGCACATCAACAACATTACCTTAATCTGCCTTCCTACTGAACATGCCTGTTTAGTAATCAATACTTCATATTCCAGGAGCCCTGAGTTTGAATTCTGGGTCGATACATGTTTTCTGTTGATATTGAGGTTATGCATTTTTGTTAATTTTTAAAGTTTCAGAGAAAGGGGAAGTATAACGAACATAGCCAGGAGCTAAACGTTAGGATATTTTGATGTGGCGCCCATTCTGAAGTGACAGACATTACCGTTGTATATCAGAGCGACCAGAAAGTAGTTTCTGGGGCTTTGCGTAGGAACAGGCTTGTAGTACTGTGGGTAGCTCAAATGAGTGCTGCTGCTCTGGATTGGTCACCCATTTAAGTCAGGCCATGACTGATGTTGCTGTCATTGGCACAAGTCCTCAAGTCCCCTTCCAAACACTGACCACGAATAATGTTTTTGTTAAGACAACTTGATCTCTGTCGTGATTCCTTCTCTGCTCTTGTAGTGTGTTGATGGCAGCTTCCATGGTTTGCCCACATAGAAATTCCCCTCCATTTTCTTTAATTCGGAATGGGGCTGATTCTTGACAAATTCCCATATAACGCGCGTCTCATATCTTAACATCCTGGCTAGGATGCTTGCATCTTGTATGATACGATGCACCAAGGTTAACATACACAATACAGAAGACTGCATTTTAATTCTTTGGCCAATCCTGATGCCTGCGTTATGAAACTCACTGTACTTAAAACCCACGCCACTTGCGCCGTGGGATGTTCATCTCGGGCTGCGGTTTCGTTGGGGTCTATTCTAATTTACATATAATTTAGAGCTGAGGAAATTAACCATTTAAGGCACAGCGATTACTTTTT
This sequence comes from Cryptotermes secundus, assembly GCF_002891405.2. Taxonomy (NCBI): domain Eukaryota; kingdom Metazoa; phylum Arthropoda; class Insecta; order Blattodea; family Kalotermitidae; genus Cryptotermes; species Cryptotermes secundus. The sequence goes on from NW_019738354.1 coordinate 2,081,256, forward strand.
GTACCACCTGCTTTAACATTCAGAACCTTTGAATTTTACCCACACAGTATATTTGTGTAATTCTCAGAATTAACATGGATTATTTCTCTAAACGGCATGAACCTGATGATGGCCTTTAATTGTGTTGCAGCATGTGGTAAATTATATTGTATTTTCTCAAGATTATGTTGATGTTTTTTTATTTATTAATATTGGAATTGCATCAGCAACAAAATATCTCATATCGGTATAACATAATGACACTTGATACCAACGATTGATGTTATTGGCTGAGATCTGTTCTGACAGAGATGTAACGGTCAAACCCATCCATTCCCTGTAAGTATCCTAAACAGCTTAGAAACAGTCACGGCTTTCTCATCGAAATTCAGACAAGGAATGGTGCAGAAGGGGCCATTGTTTATGTATGCTTCACAGCTGGTTTGTAAATCTGTTTTATTTCTCCGAATTATGTTTTAATAACATCCCCACTGCTCTGAATTAAATTTCCTGCATATTTCAATCAGTGTAGTGGCTAGGATACCGACTGGATCGTCAAGGGTGAGATTCCCGGCAAGAATAGATTTTTTTTTCTTCTCCAGAACGTCAAAACCTGTTGTGTCCCCCCAGCCAGACTTCCGTCCGGTGGATACCGGGGATTCCTCTCTTGGGGATAAAACGGTCGGGACGTGAAGTTGACCACTTACTCCATCTAATACCGAGGTTAAGAAAGAATGGACCTGTGGGATTCCTTTCACTCCCTGGGCATCTTTTTATAGCTTGTTGCTTAATTACGTGAATAGTTTTCCCTTTGTAGTTGTGTTGATCAACTTCAAAGTGTTGAAGGGTAAATGTAGGTAAAGAGATTTGTTTGGTGCTGCCATCAAATTAGAAACTCCTCTGTGCATCGTGATTCTGTCCCGGGAACAATTTCAGACCGCATTTGTGACCAAGTACGTAAGAATATTGGGTGTCTGTGCTATATGATAAAGTTAAACAACTTCAGAAACTGCTGAGTGCTAAGCAAAGAGATAAACTGCCGTATATTTGGAAGATATACACGTAATAATATGTGCTTGTTAAGCACGGAATGTTTAGCATAGTTACCACCTTCTGAACTCTCTCTAAAATGTAATTAAGTAGCTAACCAGCGAATTAACCAACCAGTTAACAAACTTACCCACTAACTCCACTTTCTTCAGCAGTAAAGCCTATTTGGACAACCATACAAGCACTTCCCTACTTCCATGGAACCGAATAAATCATCGCCTTGCTCACAAAAGCCTGGCTGTGCGGTAGTTGAGTCCTACCAAAATTTTATTAACATTTCCTGTTCCATGTGTATTAATCGTATCGTGATAAATTTCAGATGGCCCTGTTAGCTATCAGTTCCGAACAAGTTGAAAAGGACAAAACCTATTGTTACACTATCAGGACAAATATTTCTGGACCGTCCTATAAAACTTCACCTATTGTGCCCTATAAACGGTTTTAGCATGAAGAGTCCACACTAATTAATTGGGTTGTAATATAAACTGTGGTTCGAGGGTCGCTGATGTCATAGTTTTGCCTGAACATGGTAAGAGGAACATATAAATGCTACAGGAATGTTTAATATTAAGTATGCAAATTAAGACCAATATAAACTTTCAGAAATGTCTGTGTTCTTGTACCAAACTACACGGCGTTGCAATCCGGAAGATCGCAGTATTCATAATCATCGCTGTGAGGACCTCGAATCCAATCGTGGTTACTTCAGATGTGCCTGGAACAGGGTCCTTTGATGCAGAACTTACTCTGGCCCTAAAGGCGGTGTGCATGTGTTTCGAAACCAACTGTAACAGAGCCATGAACTCGATCCGTGCCTCCGCATCTATTGCTGGATTCGGGATGCCTGTTTTGCCGCCTCAAGAAAAATGAAATAAAAAATAAAATATGCCGTATCTCAGCGTCACTCCATTTTCAAATGAGGAGGAGTTTATAAGACTGGCCGGCCGGCCGTCATGTCATACACAAGACGCCCGTGACGTAGGCATTCCAATAATTTACGTTCCTACGTGGTCACACCCAATTTGAGTTTTTGTGCTGTGTCAAATAACACGACTTGATCACAGAATTGGTAGCTTTACGCTGCTCTGCCTCCGCTAAAAGAAGTGGATGGTGTCGTTTTTACCCAGATCTTCGCATTTATTCGGGATGATGCCCTCTTCTTCCTTCACCGGGTGTTCAGAAGTGTGTTCCCAGTTGCAAAGAAGAGATTAGAGAGAAAGCAAAAAGGACAGTAAACGGAAATGAGAGAAAGAGAAAAGGAGAATTATGATGTTAGAAAGAAAGGAAGAACGAAAACAAGAAAGAAAAAAGGAGCAAGAAGTGGAAGACAACGAAGGAAATAATAGGAATTATTTTTATTATTATTATTATTATTATTATTATTTGACAACCTTGCCGCCATCTGTGAGCCGATTGTCTTGAAATGTGTGAACCTCAACATCTCACAACCCTATGGGCCTCCACGGCTTGTTATAGGGATACCTTTACTTACTTTTATTATTATTATTGCTAATATGAAAGGCACATGGGAGAAATGCGACATGTATGCAAAATTTTAGTAGGAAAATATGAATAGGTGGACCACGTAGAAGACCTGAACTTAAATAAGAGGATAATATGTATAAGAATGGATTTTAAACGAATGGTGTGTGGGGATGTGATCTGGATTCATTCGAATCGACATAACTTGTGGGGAGGCTCTTGTGAACATGGACATTTGGGGGTCATAAGAGGCGAGGAACTTCTTGATCGCATAAACGACCGCCAGTGCCTAGGAATCTGCCCAATTGAACTGGCTGTTGCGGCTGTTGTATTCTTGTTCTTGTTGTTGTCTGAAGTCATTTTCGTAACGTGTGAGAGATGCAGTAAGTTGTTTTATTTTGGAACATTGTACACCGTTGTCACGTAGCGAAACGTTTCAGCTGAAGTACATGTTTATCCTCTATTTGTTACAGGTGAGTGGAGACCCAAGTAACGAGCGAGAGTTCGATAGCTATCGAACTGATATCGGTATCCACTATGCTGTGTCTTCTGATAACAGGTAGCGTGTGTGGACTATTCATTTAGCAGCATGTGTTAACTAAGAAGAAGGCTGTGCCTCTTTCAAAGACTAATCTCTCGGCTCGAAAGAATCAAAACAACTTCATGTTTTCAGTTTTTCTACAGCAATTTTTTTCATCAAGTTCCTTAGTGCAGTGTATACTGAAACCTTCAGCGGATAAATATTCATTTGCTTTGCGTTTTCACGATAAAACAATTTTAAATTTTGTAAATGCTGTGTATGTGTTTTTAAAGTGTCATCAGATCTCCTTTTACTGCAGCATATAGAAGAAAGACACGCAGAGTGGCCCGAAAGTCAGTTAACTCTTTATTAAAATGTATAATAATATATGTACATCATAAATTTCCTCATTACTTACTGAATTTTAAATAATTGTTCGGAAAGAGATCCTATGTGTTCAGTGTACAACTCAGAATGCTGTAATACCGTTCCACAAATTAATTGGCAGTTTTAAATATGAGAGAATGTTTTAGGTTCACTTACTTTTTGGGCATGGGCCGCGCCATAGCTCAAGCGGTTAGTCGCTGGCTTCCCACCACGGCGGTCAGGGTTCGATCCCGGGTCTGGTCAAGTGGGATTTGTGGTGGACAAAGTGGCGCTGGAGCAGGTTTTCTCCGAGTACTTCGGTTTCCCCTGCCAATCTTCATTCCACCAATTGCTCCACAATCACCCTCAACTATCATCTGGGGTTGGTACAATAGGCCAGAAGTGGCAGAACCAAGCAGAGGAGATATAGCACCAGAGAAAATGAAAGTAACATTTTCAATAAACATAAACCAAACACTTTGCTAGACATAAAGGCATGAGGTAACAAAACGTGAATGAAACATCTAGAAGCATCGAATACATCAATAGGAAAGTAGAGCGGACTCCTTAAACGCATCTACACGCCTGATGATGGCAGTTAGGCCGAAACATGTTGTGAAGTAAAGCAGAAAAAAGAAGCATGGAAACGTAGCGGATTTTGATTGGGTTGCACAAGGACAGAACAGCATTCACTACGTAACATACACAGGCGAGAAATCTGATTGGGCCTGTAATTGTCGATCGTTGGATAGGAAGATAAATAGGTAGACAGACAAGCCTATGTATTCGTACTGTGTATATGAGGAATGTTTCCAAGTGGATATTCTTGTAATATAATGAGAGCAGGAATATCTCAGTTAGTATAGTGACTAGACTCCAGACAGGAGTGTCACGGTTCGATTCATAGTATGGGCAGAGTTTTCTTTTCTCTTCTCCACAGCGTCCAAGCCGGTTCCAGGGCTTATCCCGCCTCCTGCTCAGTGGGCGGTGGGGCATAGCGACTGGGGTGTGAAGCTGACAAGAGGCTTTCATCTGGTGCCGATGTTAAGAATGCGTGGAGCTACACAATGATTCCTCAGTTCGACCTCGTGATGTGGTGCTCAGTTAAACACTGGGACAACTTTACACTCATAATAATCTGGCCGATCACAGTGGCCTTGCGGTCTAAGGCATGACATATCTTCGCTCGCTCGAACACTGGGATCGTGGGTTCAAATTCCAATCAAGGCATGGATTTTTGTGTCTGTTCGGTGTGTGTGTTGTCTTGTGCGGGTAGCATTGGGACGGCCTGATCCCTCGTCCAGTGAGCCCTGCCGACTGTCTAAGATCAGGAAACTGAAGTGAAATGAAGCGGTTCGCGGATGCCGTATGATCCAAGGACAAACAACGGATAAAGATAGATATAACAATCTGAGAATGCTTTTCAATTATCGCTTGTATTCGTTTATGTGCTTACCATGCGAAGACCAAGTACAAGAAATTAATAAAATTCGCCGGGAATTTAATATTCCTGTCATCATATCCATCATCTGTTTTTCATTAGGTCGTGTCTCCGGGTATCTTTGGCTTCTCCCACATGAGGTCTACAGTTCAATACCCATTTTGAGATCAACCACTTTCGTTCTTCTGAGATGTTTACTCCAGTTTTACTCATAGTTCTTTATGCTGTTCCTGCTACATTCATCAAGTGTCCTGTAAGTGATGGCCCCACGCCTGCGAACGAGTTGCGCCAGAATCAAACAGCTGATGGATTACACATGGTGTTAGTACATTGACTTCTGCACCTGTTTTTTTGTGCTTTGGCACTCATCCATCCCGTTCCGTCCGTTCGTCCAGTATGGCAACGAACTTGTAAATCGTACAGAATGCTCTCAGCGTAGATTAAGGGGGCTGCCGGGGATAGTAGATAAATAAACTTACATTCCAAGACATCCTGGCCGTAATTGTTCAGTCAGCTTGTAGAAATATTTGCTGTTGACTCCGTTCCTAAACTTAGCTGATGTATGTGAAAAGAGGTCTCCAACCTTCCGTTATCTACTAGCATTTACGAGCAACAGCAGCGGTGTAATAGTAGGGGTAGTGGTTGTAGCTGCCGCAGCATACGTACTAGTAGTGCTCGGAAGATCAAAACTAAATTTGCGAGATTAGGTTTGTGGGGCAGCGACTGCAAAAGGTTACTGTTTTGTGGCGCCATATAGTCTCGTAGATCTTTACCAACCCTTCCGAGGAACATACTGCCCCCATCTTGAGGTAGAGGGAGACACCTGAAGGTAGAGGCACCTGCAAGACTCGATGACTGTCCTGAAAATGCGAAAACATACAATTAAAGCAACAATTTCAAAATCAAGATGTCAGTGTTAGCTGTCATTTGGAATACTGAAATGGGTTTAATATAGAAGTATCTTCCGACCTGGTCTCAGTAGTTTTCATGTCAGTGTTGCCTTCAACTTGCCAACAGCTGCATTACCCCCCCCCCCTCAACTCTAATATGGCCAAATCTGAAGCAGTATTGTCACCACCAGATGTTCCTCAGGATTTCCTTGTTTTGTAAGCCTTCTTAGAGATGCGTTACTGTTTCACGTCGGATTCTGATGCTGTAAACATCCGAGAGGACGTCATCTGCGTATAGATAGCCCCATCACATGGGCCGTCATGTTGTGAATATTGCATAGCTGTCGTCATCAGGAAACAGAGCGTGCTAAGACTGCCGATGAACGCGGATAGTAATCTCCATTTTGTCTCAGCCAAGACGTTTTATGCTATTGGTTCGCTCCATCCTCGTGTTCAGCCCGCGTCGTAGTTAAGGATTGTCACCCATGTGCTTATTTTCTGTTTTTATTTAATGACGCTGTCAGACTATAATGAATTGGAAGCGATCGTAGTGTATTTTGGGTACTGCCTCAATATTTGCTTGGAGAGAATGGGGTAAACTATAAGTCAGGATAACGTGTCTATGCTGAGATTTGAGCCCGGTGCCTCCAGAATACATATCAGAAACGTTACCTCTTGAGTCATTTTCGTCCTTCGGACTGCTCTCCTCATTCTGGTACATCAACATAAAATAACGACATATAAAGTGGACGGGACATGTAGAACGCATACTTTATGTTGAGACCCCGAAGGGGAAGTGGCCATTTAGGACACGTGGGTTTAGTTTCTTTCTTTCTTTCTTTCTTTTTTTAATTTTTTAGTTTTCATGGGGGTGGTGTGAGACAGCCCGCTTAGTACGTCGGCCACTAACTGGCCTATTGTAGCAGCCCCGGATGATAGAAGATGAGTGTGGAGCAGTCGGTGAAGTGAGTATTGGCAGGGGAAACCGAAGTACTCTGAGAAAACCTGCCCCAGTGCCACTTTATCCACCACACATCACACGTGACATGACCTAGGCTCGAACCCGGGCCGCCGCGGTGGGAAACCCTCGACTAACCGCCTGAGCTATTGTGCCGCCTCACTTGAGCTTAAATTAATTAGCGATCCTTCTTTGATACTGTAGCTGTTGATCTGATCAGGCCATTGGATAGGGTGGTTGGGCCCGAGCGCCGGTTTCGTCGCTGTGAAGAAGAGAAAAATCTCATGCCCGTGCCAAGAATCTAACCCCGGACATTCAGCCCGTAGCCTAGTCTTCATGCCGACTGATTCTTCTGGGTTCCTTGTGATCGGCCGTGAGAAGCCGAAAGGGAGACTTCGCAGTGTTGCCTATAGCTTCGCCTTTGTTACTGGCGACCGCAAGTAAATCCTTTGCTCCGGTGGTGCTATCATGAGGACCCAACACAACCAGCCTTTCATTCTGAGAGAAGGGCGCAGAATAACGAGTGAATCAAGAAGGGCGGAGGACGAAGTAAGATTATTTTACGTAGCGTTTGGCGAACTCCCTTGGACAATCTATATCTATATAGATTGCTTGGAGAAGAGCCATGCTTACCTCTGCTGTATGAGCGAAGAACGTGGGCAGAAAAATAATGGGATGTTTGCGGTATTAGGGATGCGGGGACGTCTACTTTATTTCTATCATAGAGGTCGGCCGGCTCGGTTATTGCCGTCACCATGGACCCAAACACTCCCTCGCTCATATAAGTTATATATTTTATTAGCAACTTTCCACTAAGTGCCTCTAATAGCCCGCAGTCCCCGTGCAAACCCCGCAGCTAGTTATGAGACACGAGGAGAACTGACCAGAATCCCAGATGTTGTAGGAGTGATTGTTTGCAGAGGGAAGACACTTGCAGGAAAACTTTAGCCTTATATCAGCCGCGTCCAAACTGTTTTGATGTTCATAGTTTGGGAGGTGGGGTTGCTGGAGGTGAAGATTTAGGTTCTAGGCATTGTTGGCTTTGGATGTGAGTTATGAGAGGGCTAAAGTAAATAACTGCCCGTATCTCTTGTTCCTGGAACTCATTATATGAAACTGAGGTGATGGTGGCTGAAGATGTGAAAGAAGAAGAAAGTGAACTATATGGAGCTTGCTGGATTGTGTATAGAGATATAAAACGATGCCGGGAACAATAAACAAAATTTTATGAAATTTATACTTATAAAATGTAAAACAACGTGAAGTTATCCCTATGCTTAACTAATTAAGCACTACACCATGGAGACATATGGTGGAGTGGATGTATATACCCACATTTTCTTGGAGGTGAGTGGAGAACTTCACGCCCCGGCCGCTTTATCCCCGGNCTTTTCTTGGCCTCGGCCCTAATTGGAGGTGAGTGGAGAACTTCACGCCCCGGCCGCTTTATCCCCGGCGAAAGAATCCCCGCTAACCACTGGATAGGAGGCTGGGTGGGCCCCAGAGCCGGTCTGGATGACATAGAGAAGTGAAAATTCTTGACCGTTCCGGGTCTCGAACTCCGACCCCTCGGACGTCTAGCCCATAGCCAGTCTCTGTAATGACTGCGCTATCCCGGCTCTCTGAATTTGATGCCTGTGGAAGTGATAATTAAGATGTTTGTTTTTTGCAATGTGGCGTCGCATACGTAGATAAGTAGACAGGTGTGGACGTTTAGGGAGACAAGTTCTTTCGAAACATGGGTGCCTATCTACCAAGTTACACGGCATCACTTCGTGAAGATTGTTTTATAGAGCTGTCATCGCTTAGAGAAACCGAAGACCGAAGTATATAAATTATCACCTTCAGGGATGCAACGTTGTGTAGTTTGGTACATTGGTGCCAAACATTTCTTCGTTTTAGTCACTGAAGATGGAGGCAGTATGTAGCCACGAAATATTGATACCCATCTGTAGGACAACACGATGGAACATCTCAGAAGACCGTTACCTTGTTACTGCCTGTCGTGGGAACCTTAAATCTCACAGTGAAGCATATAGGGCCACAGATTGAAGGCTGATCTTTTGTGGGATTGTTACTAGACGAATAGCTTGACGACACAATTGAAAATCTTTTTGTTTTACTTGTACTGAAATTCTGTGACCTGAAGTATTCATTAGGTAGGGGTTTGCGACGAGCTGATCACCCGCCCAAGGTGTCCTACCATATGTCTAAGATCTAGAAAAACCGAAGTGAACGGAGAAGTTCATGGAGGTAGGCCTAGGCCCACTGGGGCTGCGGTGTCAAGGAAAAAAATAGTATTCATTATGCTCACCGATGGATCGCGAGCCAAAGTTCGATAACCGTCGGTTTATGTTACATCCGTAGTCCGAGACCAAAGTAATTTCCGTGAGACAACCATTGATGCCTTTTATGGCAGCTGACATATCCACATTATAAGGTACAGGGTACCAGAAACAAAACCTTGATTATAAATTTTCTCATGTTTTAGTGTATGCTATAAACGTCAACATTAACAAGCAAGAAGAGTGCGTTTATTATTCGCAATATGCTAACGATTTCAGACTAACAGGCTTGGTAAAGTGAATCCCCATAACATCCATGTTGCTTTCAATTGGCTCTAATCCTATTTAATTGCATCCGCTTTCGGAAAGGAAAATGCATCACTGAATATTCTTGGATTATGCAAATTGTGATATTTCACCCTTTGTTCAGCCCACATCCCCTAGCTCATTCACGTTTTGAAGTACAGGTATTCGAATCCAAAGAAGGGCACACGGTAGCGTAGTTGCTCAAGGCACTATGCTACAAGCCGGAAGGTCGCGGGTTCGATTCCCGACGAGATCATCGGATTTTTCAGTTGACCTAATCCTTCCAGCCTCACTATGGTCCTGGGGTCGACTCAGCCTCTAATAGAAATGAGTACCAGGAATCTTCCTGGGGATAAAGGTGGGACCGGCGCGTAAGGCTGACCTCACCGCCGCCTTTGAGCCGGCTGTCTAGGAAATGTAGGAGCTTCGACGTATTACAACACTACGGGCCTCCACGGCCTGTTACTGGGATACTTTACCTTTTTTTCTTTTTCGAATCCAGGTATGTTCTTCGGTTTTATGAAATGGAGAAAGAAGTGAATTAGCTTTTAAGGTTGTCCATTCTTTGGAGAATGCTGTTTTATAGTGTGTGACTCCCGTATAGTCTGGTGCGAGGTTACAGATGTTTCGGAGAAGCGTATTGGCTCCATCTCGATGCATTATACAATTCTGCCATGAAGATAATGACAGCAAGTTTCTCCGAAACATATTTCAGACTGCACGGTGTTACATCTCAGAAGGGAGTATTGTTAAGAGAGACCGCCATGAGAATCTCTGTTCCCTTTATTTATAACAGTTCTGCGTAACCCGTGGCCTGTCGTGGCCCAGGACTTATTTCACTGAAACTTCAACATTAACATTAAGAGGCGTACAGTGTTGTCGTAGGGGCACGCTGTAGCGTAGTTAGTTGGGAAACAGTGCTAGAAGCCAGAAGGTCGCGGGTTCGATTCCCGATGTCATTTGATTTTTCAGGTGACCTAATCGTTCCAGCCGCACTATGGCCCTACTGTCGACTCAACCTATAACAGAAATGAATACCATGAATCTTCCTGGGTGATAATTGGCGGCCAGCACGTAAGGCTGACGACCTCACCGCATTTGTGAGCCGATTGTCTAGAAAATGCGGGAGCCTCGACGTTTCACAACCCTGTGGGCCTTGACGGCATGTTACAGAGATAGTTTTACATTTACTTTACCTGCATGTTGGTATGTGACGTTGTGTAGTCTGGTAGAAGCCTACGGACGTTTCGGAGGAAGGTGCCGCCTCACTTTACTTGCTGCATGTTTGTCTGGTCGTCTTACTCTTTGACCCCCAAGGTGAAGACATTACATTCTCTCAAAACCCCGGACCATAGTACTCTTCATAGTCACTGCAGCAGGAAGCTCAGTTCTCGCGTAATAAGAACATTACAGGCTCAGTGCGTTGGTTCGTTATATAGAAGTTTTTGGGGCATTACATATATTTTTGTGAACATGGAATTTTTTTTTCACTTAATTTTGTTTATAAAAGCAAGAGTAAGGTAAAGTTGTCTCGTTGCTTACTTGATTGCAGCGCCATGGAAACGTATGGGAGGAAAGGAGATATAGCTCCACAAATTCTTGATCTCAGTCATAGGGATGTGTGATCAGCTTCACTTTCTGACTGCTTTATCGCAGAAAGAGACCCCGGTATCTATTGCGTACCCGGAGTCGTTGGACGCTGTGTCGAAGAGAAAAGAAATTGTCCTTACTGGGAGTGGAATGTATTTCTTCCAACCTGATTTTTTTATTGCTAGTGGGGTGGGACTAAGTCCCTTGTACTGCGGCCACTTCTGGCCTATTGTACCAGCCCCAGATGATAGGTGAGGGTGACTGTGGAGCAATTGGTGGAATGAAGATTGGCAGGGGAAACCGAAGTACTAGGAGAAAGCTGCCCCAGCGCCACTTTCTCCACCACAAATCCCACTTGACCAGACCAGGGATCGAACCCTGGCCGCCGCGGTGGGAAGCCAGCGACTAACCGCTTGAGCTATGGCGCGGCCTTCCAACCTGATGATTAAGCTACCTGGTGTGCTGTATATATCTATCTCTCTGTGGCTGTACAGCCCTTTGTTGAACCTTGGCCACTTTTCAGTTTCTTAATCTTTTTACATAGTCGGTATGACTCCTTGGACGGGGGATGAGCCCGTCGAAAGTACGCTGCCTACAGACAGGACAGCACAAACACAGACGCAAACACACAGACATTCATGCCTCGAGTGGGATTCGAACCCACGAACCCACTGTTCGAGCGAGCAAAGATATTCATGTCTAGACCGCGTGGCCACTGTGATTGGCCCTGTCCTGCATATAGAAGAAGTTATTTATATTTGCTATTAATATGATGACTTGAGTAATGCGAATATTCGCAAGAAATACTCGTATTTATGATCAAAGGAACACGAAATGAGCCTAATTTGACTTGTCATAAATTTCCTTTTGTTGTAAGGAACGATGCAGAATGATAAATAATCTTAATTCGTTTTACCTAAAGGGACTCTGTGCAAAAAGTGTAGTAGTATTTAACAGAGCCTGTGTAGTCGCCGAAAGGTGAAAAAACGACAAAATGGGTCGGTACTTATAAAATAGTAGTTTTTCCTGATTTGGCAATATATGTAGCCTGTAATGTAACTCCAGTTATAATTTATAGAGCAGAGTGAATTTATCCATGAAGTAATGGTTAGAAAACACTGCACTGAATATTATAGTAGGACGGCCGGTCTGGTCGGTTCCGTGACCCTGCATCGCGTCTGGTTTCAAGGTTGACTGCTTTGATTTCCTGCTAACGATTGTACCGCGATGCTAACCACTGCATGTCTTGGGATTCACTTAGTCATCATTTGGCATTGTGTTCGATTATCGCTCGTCATATCGATCAGTTCCAAGGATTAATGGGAGACATTCTGGCGTGTGAGCTTCAGAATGTTACTTACCGCACGACTGCTGAAAAATCGCTTTTTAGAATCGGTCACTTGAGAATCTATTCCAACTTTCTCCGTTATCTCCACACAGTGGAAGTTATGTCTGTCGCTATTGTTCCGGCGACCGCGAGATAGGCGACTGTGCAGCTGCAGTTGCCAGACACTGGCCCGCAAACAGCAACAGAGGAATCGTGTATACTGCGCGGTCTGCGGAGCAACAATTGAATAGCTACAGAGGAACAGAGTTTTCTTTGCTGTCCGTGCCGAGATGTTATAAGCAGGACACAGTCAGAGAAGAGTTGGTTGGTGAGTTAGTGAGTGTGATAATCACTGGGATTCAGTCATTGTGAGCTGTTGCTGTGAGAATCTGGTAGGCGAGGCCGGGACAGTTCGGGAGCTCATAGGAAGGGAAACTTCCGCCGTTGGAAGCCGATACCAAGCAACGGCTTGTGAAGACTGTAAGAGACTGAGAAGAGCTAGTGTGTAGAACAGTGAGAGCATAATTTCAGTTGTTACGAATTGTAATAGTTCAATAAATCCGACTACCAATCTAAACCCCGTCTGTAGTCACTAGAATCGTGACAGTATTATGGGTCCACGTAAAGGTTGACGTAAGAATTGGCCCTGGTTCAAACTGTTGAAATATACAGCCCAAATCCCTCATCGAGCTCAAAGAGATGAAATTACTGTGAAAATCTGAACTACGTCCCCATGAGTTGGTGCTTGTTGGTTTATTTAAAATAAGCTTTTCAGCTGTTTAGGCTGTGCGGCGTTGAATGATAAGAAGATTTGTAAATTGTGGATTACAAAGATACGGAAGACCGCGGTCGTGGCTTATTAAAGGCACCATGTAATCGTCTACGCAGAATGAGTCAGGAAATCTACGAGAAGCCTCGGTAAGAATAGCCCGTCTGCGAGTCGAGATTTTAACCCGGACCTCCAGAATACGAAATAGGCTTGTGGGATTTTAACTTCTCACTACCGCGACCATGAAGATTGTTGTATATGGGTTCTAACGGTATCTATGGTAAGTCGGTACGATCTACCACATCCCGGAAGACATTACTTTTGACGAAGCAGAATTGTCAACTTCTCCGAAGCGATGTTCGGTAGTTTCGTGGGTAGTTTAATTCCTTGAATTTGACTGCTATGACTGTCACACTTGATGAATTAATTATAATTAATAGGTAAATTTATCCCTGTGTTTAACTAATTAAGCACTACACCATAAAAGTAGGTGAGGGAGTGGATGTATAGATCTACATTTTCTTGACCTCGGCACTATTTGGAAGTAAGTGGTCAGCTACACGCCCCGGCCGCTTTGTACCCGGGGAAAGAGCCCCCAGTACCCATTAGGTAGGAGGTTGGGTGGGCTCCAGAGCCGGTCTGGACGACGTGAACAAGAGAAAATTCTTGACATTCCCGGGACTCGAACTGCGACCCCTAGGTGGTTAAGCTCGTACCCAGTCGCTATACCGACTACGCTATCCCGGCTCCTATAATGGATACTAATACTTGGTCCAATTAGTAGTAAACATTAATATGTTCTGAATTAAGTTTCGGACCATTACAGTATTACCCAACAATTTTCTTTGCGAAATCATAGTGCTGTATTACATGTATATCTCGCGGCAGACGAATGAGGAGCACGCACGCAGTAAACCACTTCCGGTATGGCTCATACCATTCCTTTACTCGAGTCTGCCTTAGGAACTCAACTGAGGGTAAAGGAATTTCAGCAGGTGTCACGTGCAGTCCAGTATTATGGATTTACAGGGCATGGGGCGAACTTGTGGGCCCCGAGGGGAAGTGCAGATTGGCCAATTTGCCCACACCAGTCCATCTACGTGACTGTAAAATAGTGCTCATAGGCAAAAAGAAAGGGGGGAAGGACAAAGAACGCATTCCAGATGGAGTAACGTTGCCTGGCGACAGATAATTGTACGGTAACATATGTGTGTAGGTATAATAGTGGTACAATTGCTTTGAATCCCTCGGGTCACTTTTTCAAGCATTTGTACTGACTAGCATTAGGAACGAACAAAACTCCTGTGAGCAATTGTCAGCTTTCCAAGAAAAGCTGCACACCACAGCTTTCGTTAGGTAGGTATGTAGGTAGGTAGGTAGCTAAGTGACACGTCGAAGAAGTGCGTCTGCTGGTGGTACTACAAGCTACTCTGACTGTTCCTTTGGGACTTAAAAATGCATAACACCAACAGCGAGATTTTTAATACTTGCTAATTATATATACCTTGTCAGTAATGACAGGTTTCAATTATGCCATATCCCCAGGGCAAATAAAGCTAGACTCGTTGTTCATAACAACGCAACATGTAAACTATGCAAATGGAAAATAAATTGATAGAAATAGTACAAGGCACTAGGGCACAAAAAATAAAAACATGATAATTTTGTTGGAACGACAAGCTAATAACACGAATTGTTAATTTGTATGCGAATTAAATGTAATTGCCAGGAGTCTGAAGAATAATGAAACTACAGCTCAGTCATTATAGTGACTAGTCTACAGTCTGAGGAACTGGAGAAACTGGGTTCGATTCCCGGCATGGGCAAGGTATTCTTTTCTTCCCCACAGCATTCAGACCGACTCTGGGGACCACCCTACTCCTTATGCAATGGGTTCCGATAGCTGCTTCCCCAGGGATAAAGCGGCCAGGGCATGAAGCTGAGAACTCACTTCCATCTAGTGCTGAGATTAAGGGTGATGGAGCTTTGCCTCCACTCCCCTTTCATGGTATGGTGTTCAGTGTATCACAGGGATAGCTTTAGCTTTTAATATAATGATACTCAGACGTTAACACGTGAGTACCGCTCCAGAAATGATTTATGTAATGGGCCGTGTGACGGAAATTATGGACTTCGGAGATCTGCGTATAAAATGTTGGTCGGGAAATTTTACGTAGGGAAATCAGCTGGGATTTCTAGAATAGGCGGAAAAATAATATTGTGATCCTTCTTTGACAAACAGCATCGTTCAGCCGGTACAGTTTGGAATTGTCTAGTGACTTTTGTAAAAACTACTAAACTGTGGGGTTCTATAAGCGGAAGAAATAACTCGACCTGCTGATTAACAGCCAACGTCAAAGAAAGTACCTTTACACCGTAGAGCACATGCGCAGGCGATGCAGTAAACAGGAGCCCCTCTACTAGAAGGCCCAAAGACGTTTCTGTTATTTCTCATACAAGTTGCAAGAGCTCGTAGACTCGAGGTTCTCGCTGAGATGAGTGTGAAGAAAGCCTTCTTCCGGGATGTGAAGCCATGTACTCGTAGTGTGTTAGTTAATAGACTTTTCGGTGGAACGTGATTCTTCTATGTTCAAGGTTGAAATGCAACCGAAATATTAATCATGAAAGCAGGAAGCAGTCCTCTTTGCCTGCTTACACTTCAAACCTAAAGATGGAGGTAGCACATTCCACCGAAACGTCTGCAAACTTCTGCGGCGTCACATCCCAGAAGACGGTAGTCCGCAAAACCCCCGCCTTTTTAAAGCCATCAGTTAATTTAAGACCGTGCTTTGCTAGCCATTCTGTTCATTTTGCTGTTCTAGCAGCTGATATGAGTGCCTGTGATTCTGTTTGTGTAAGGCAAGTAACGCAACTATGCGGGGTCATGCGTTTTTCAGCCGATTTCATGTGGAATTCTTATCCATGTTGTTTATTTTACGACATTGTCAGTATCGAGTACACTGTCAGATGTTAGTTTCAGACTGTACAGCGTTGAATAGTAGGGTGATCGGAGAATAATGAATTAAACAAGAGTTTCGAAGGAAGCCGGAAAACAACGGCCGTGGCGATCCGTTCCGCTGACCACAGGACACCCTCTATCCGCTAAAGTTGGCACTAATTTCGCCGACAAGCAGCGGTCGCTCTGTCGGTATAGTTCGCTTGCGGACTAAAGCCACGGAGTTTTTGTTTGTTTCGAAGGAAGCGGTTATGGCCTTCAAAACCCTCGAGGACCAGAGGAAGACGACGAACCCCCACAGACAGGATCTGCGGTGTTACGGTCGGGATTGGACACAGCATCTTTCGAAAGCGAGTATTCAGAGCTACCGGTACACGGTCCTGCTCGGTGCAATTCTTATTTCTCGTGCTAAATCGCGACATGAATCCACATGAGACATTTGCATAGCGCGATACTGCGACTGTACGCTCCCAGTTAAAATTATACTAACATTTTGGCCACAGACATTTAAAGCGTAATGGATATATATTAGAAAATTACCCGCTTGGTGCTCTGTATATTAGAAATGTGGAATACGGGGACCCAATCATCGTCCTTGCTCCGAAGACCGACAATTTCAGGAAAGCATTTTCTTTCCGATGTTATCTTCGTCGATAGTAGTTGTAACCAGTTGGGTTATGGACCGGTCGCTTAGGTTTGTACCTGCTGGGTGTTTTTTTTTTTTTGCGCTCTCGTAAAAGAGAAACTGGTTCTCGAAACTTCTCTCAGTATGTCTCGCTCTTCTTTTTGCTCTTATTAAACATTACGCACGTGTCTAAATGTGGAGGAATTCTATTCCATCCGTATTTCACATCTCTGTGTTGTATTGTGCCGAATTTGTACAATTTGAGGAAGGTACTGCTGCTTCAGGGGACACGTAGAGGAGCCTGCATTATAAACACGGAATTTATGGTACGTGAATTTGATTTCCCTACATTTCTTTCGATTTTTTCTACATATTATTTTAAAATATCTCAAATTAATTGAACATGCTTCTTTAACCACTAATGAAATATTAGTTCAGAAGCAACAGATAATGGAATTATCGCGAATAAATTGTTTATAAGAAGACAGTGAATTTTCTCAACGCATTTCTCTTTACATACATAGATAACCGCTGTTCGTAACGAGGTTGAACTGTGATATGTTCGTAATATGGAAATCACTTCAGAAGAGATGCGTGAATAATTGTGACAGGAAGGGGACTGAAATTTGTAGATTTTGATACCGTTTTTATTGGTCTGTACTGAATAGTAAGTGTAATGCATTTGAAAGAATGAACGGAAGGACCCTATTCACTTCGACCATGAAAATGGAGGCAGCATATACCTCCGAAATCCCGTTAACGCTACCCAAGATCAGAACCATTATGTATGCAGACGGTGATTTCAGTAGTACAACCAACCACAAGGTTTGCATTTTACTTTAAGGCTTCTGAAACCAAACCTAGACAGCCCTGTAAGTGGAAATTTCTTATTACTCTTCGGAAGAAAACTTTTGAAGTTGGGTCGTGAATGTAAAAAGAAGTTTTTTTTTTCTGTAAACTAACTTATATATTGCTTCAGCCATAACTGCACTCCGAGGGATGGTTTTCTTTTTCAAGAGCTCCCACCAAATCATTCTTTCTACCTGAACGAAATTATATGACTCTGGGGGAAATATTTGGTAACCCCAACTCTGCTAACCTGTTGGAACTATGAGGCTCGCCATGCAGACCTTCCATTTTGTCAGGCAGTGGTTGAAGGAATGGATCGAGAATTGTTTGCAACGCTATGCCACATAAGAACGTTGTCTAATTTCCATAAGATACTTGTGAGCGAATGGTGGATAGTCTTCATGGTTTAATTTTTTCTTTTCAAGCTCGTAGGTTGAATAGAGTCGAATGATGACGTGATTGTGTATGATGAACTGGAAAACTTGTGGAAGGAACCGACCATGATCCGTATTAAGTAAGTATCCAAGGGCCGCGCCATAGCTCAAGCGGTTAGTCGCTGGCCTTCCACCGCGGCGGCCCGGGTTCGATCTCTGGTCTTGTCAAGTGGGATTTGTGGTGGACAAAGTGGCGCTGGGGCAGGTTTTCTCCGAGTACTTCGGTTTCCCCTGCCAATCTTCATTCCACAAAATTCTCCATCATCATAATCACCCTGGCAGGTACAATCGGCCAGTCAGTGGCTGCTGTTCCGAGTGGACCCGGCTGGACTCCACCCCCCACTAAGTGAGAACTATCCAGATATTTGCTTGGACGGGCTAAGAAGAATCCTTTTCTTAGTTTACCCGCTTCTTAGGTCCACTGTCCACTAAAAGGCATATCCGCCTTCCTAACAGAACCGCGTTATTCATTAGTATTTGCCTTCCGCCACCTCCTCTTCATTGTCAGCTCTCCTAAATCATTCTCTGCATGTTCCAGCCATTTCACTCTTATTCTTCTCACTTTTCTTATGCTAGCTCTTAGTTAACCTGTATAGCGACTAGCTACGGGCTGGGTACCGAGGATTCGGAGTTCGAGTCCTGGTAGGGTCAAGAATTTTTTTTTCTTCACGTCGTGCAGACCGGCTCTGAGGCCCAGCCAGCCCCCTATCCAATGGGTACCGGGAGTAAAGCGGTAGGGGCATGAAGCCGACCACTCACCTCCAGCTAGTGCCGAGGTCAAGAAATGTGGATCTATGCATCCACTCCCCCCATACCTCTTCATGATGTAGTGCTAAATTAGTTAAGCACAGGGACTACCGTTTCATGCTATCTCTTATCCGGACGAAGTTTGTACCCCCAGGACCGAGGAATGCCAACCACTACACCGCGAGTTTTTATGTAAAAGGTTAGAAAATTGTCGGAATGAATGGTACAAGTAACGGGAGAGTCACGGAAAATCGCGCCTCTTTGTATTGCTTGGAGAGCCTGCAAGCTGCATTGAGAAATAACTTGTCTATTTAACAACTGGTACAGGTTTAATGCATACCTACCACAGCAGACAAAACGATTCAGTGTGTGGAGTCCGTGTATAAGTGGTGGTATATGTATTACATGCTGTAATATAAAGCGAGTTTTGTAGAGAGTCCATCCGTGAAGCGAGCTCATTGTTTTGTGGGTCAACCCGCCATGAAGGCAGGAGCATCTGTCTGCTCTGGCAAAATGTTTCACTCTTTAAGAATTTCGTTGAATATTCAGCGCTGTTTGCTCTTCTATATGTAATTGGATACAGTTTCTTTTAACCTTTCCTTTTTTTCAAAATACCTCTGGAAATGAAGTCATTACGTCAGAGCGCTCTTCTTTTGTGAGTGTACTAATTAACCCTATGAAACATGAAGTTCATCAAAGTAATATTTAAAAAATCAGTTCCTGCGGCACAAAGACACTGCATGCCATGCACAAAGACCGTTCGGTTAATTCTGTGGACAGAAATAATCGCTGTATATTCTGAGAATAATAATAATAATACAGCCCACACCCTCACACCCTTGCGCTAACAGCAGTTCTGTGACTCTGTTCTGCAACGTGCGCTTAGATCCCCTCACCAACACCTTCCCTTCAGGCTTTCCAGCTAAAATCGGTATGCATTTCTTGTCAATCATGGAGCTGAGGTCTTCTCGAGGAGCCGCCAATTATGCAGCTACTCAAGAACTTCCCAGCATTTTGTGGAACCCAAAGGTTCATTACCGTGCTTACAAGAGCCCTCTACTGGTCCTAACCTGAGCCAGATAAATCCAATTCATACCATCCCATCCTATTTCTTCCAAATATGCTGCATTTTCTACCCATCATGCCTCGATTTCCCTCCTGCTTCTTTACGAAACACAGGTTGTTTCGGAGCTGTTTGCTTCTTCCTAAGTTTATTCTAACCCATCCATGTGTTTGACGCATGCGTACAGCAACTTTAAACTCTTCACAGAGGTAGTGCTGTTGGTGCTCGTAACGTTGAATATTACGATAGCACGTTGTTACCGCATATAATGTGTTGAATATAAGTACGCAGCGGTTTAGGTTATACTATTATCATCATATCATCGTGAGGTGAAAGGTCAGGTGGGGTTATGGAGGGCGGTAAATGTTTATGGCCCGTAGGGGCTGTGTAGGCAGCCACTTGTTGCATGTCACTCTGTAGGTGTGCTTCAACGTGTGACATGTGTACTCTGTTATGTTCTCTTGCTGCCGCATTTCTGAACCTCTTTCCTGTCAGTCTGCTGCTGCCTTGCTGAGTGAAACCTCTACAGTGATTTAATTTATTCCGTGCGCATTGTAAGGTACAGAAACAAAACACGTCATAGACCCTTTCGACCTTTGTTTGATAATATGTGACGTGTGTAGTGTAACCCGTTATGAGGCTCCACGTACCCCTGATTCAGAGCCGCTGTTGTGCTGAGTAGGAAAATGGCCTTAGGCGAGGTGGCCGATCTTCCCAAGAATTCGTCGTAACCGAGAGAACCTATCATATTCCCGTACGTCAAGCAGTTAGAAGGGCCTACATTGTTTCAGCGTTCATACATAGCACCAGAGTCATTTTGGTTATTATAATTAATAAATGCAATATAAAATAACAGTATAATAATATATTACTTGGAGCCGGGATAGCTCAGTCATTATAGCGACGGGACATAGGTTGAACGGCCGAGGTTCGATTCCCTTCAAGGGCAAGATATTTTTCTCAACTCCACAATGTCCAGGCTGACTCTGGTTACCATCCAGCCTTCTATGTAATGGGTACCGGGAAATCTTCCCCCGGGAGAGAGGGGTAAAGCAGCCGGGGCATGAAACCGACCACTCACCATCTAATGGTGGAGCTATACCTCCGCTTCGCAACACATCTTCTCGGCATGGTGCTTAATCAGTTAAGCACAGGAACAAATTTACCTGTTTTTAAGTTGTAGTGATATATAACAAGAACTCACGATTTCCTTATTGTGATCCAGTTTTCCAATGCAAGTTTATCCCCCCGAGAAAAGGAATGCATATAGGGTATTGGTGGGAAAGCCAGAAGGAAAGAGACCACTGGGAAGACCAAGGCGCAGGTGGGTGGACAATATTAAAATGGATCTTAGAGAGATAGGATGGGATTGTATGGATTGGATCAATCTGGCTTAGGATAGGGACCAATGAAGGGCGGAACACGGTAATGAACCTTCGGGTTCCATAAAATGCTGGGAAATTCTTGAGTAGCTGCAGATTTGGCTTCTCCTCAAGAAGGGCTCAGCTCCATAAGTAAGTAAGTCTATCCCCAACTACTGGCCAGGTGTTTTTACATCAGCTGACTTTGCTGATATAAATGCTGCGACATTGCCCTCACTACATGCATTATTGTTGCTGTTTCATGCGTCCGGTCACGATAGCTGATCCTGCTGTTGTTGCCGCAGGTGCACGTGTACTTCTCCGCGTTGCCAGAGGACAAGGTGCCGTACGTGAACTCCGTCGGGGAGCGGTACCGGGTGCGACAACTGCTGCACCAGCTGCCGCCCCACGACAACGAAGTGCGCTACTGCCACAGCCTGTCCGACGAGGAGCGCAAGGAACTGCGACTGTTCTCCGCGCAGAGGAAGCGCGAGGCCCTGGGTCGCGGCTCCGTCCGGCAGCTGCCAGCTCCCATGACGTGCGATGCGGTAAGTACAGGCACTTGGACTGCTGTCCCCAATGAGGAGACGTCGGTACCTATGTACCAGGCCTCGCGGCAACGTATCCCAATGGATGGTAATTTTGATACTGTCGTGAGAACCCGAACACAGACAAACGATTCTGAATAGTAATGTTGAGATGGGCAGGGCATGTAGCACGAGTGGGGAAGAAGTGGAATGCATGTATGATATTGGTGGGAAAGCCAGAGGGAAAGAACCACTAGGAAGACCAAGACGTAGTTGAGTCTTAGATAGAATGGGATGGTATGGACTGGATTGATCTGGCTCAGGATGAGGACAAATGGGTGGCTCTTGTGAATACGGTAATGAACCTTTGGGTTCCATAGAATGCTGGGAAGTTCTTGAATAGTTGCACAATTGGCGGCTTCTGAAGAAGAGCTCAGCATCATGAAATTAGTTATATTATTGCTGTTATTATTATTATTATTATTATTATTATTATTATTATGTGCTGGGAGAGCTAATTCTGTAGAGCGGCGGCCTATTAGCTGGACTGTCGGGGTTCCGTTCTCAGCAGGGACAAGAAATTTTTCTCTTTTCCGCAGTGTCCAGGCTGGCCCTGAGGCCCACCCAGCGTCATATACAGTGGGTACCGGGACCTCTTTCTCCAGGGGTAAGGCGTGAAGCTGTTCACTAACCTCTATCTAGTGCCGAGGTTAAGAATAAGGGAACATTACCTCCACTCTCCCATACGTCTTCATGGCGTGATGTTTCATTAATTAATCGCAGGGAAAAGTTTACCTTCTACCGTTATTATTATTATTATTATTATTATTATTATTATCATCATCATCATCATCATCATCATCATTATCATTTCAATCGAGGGATATGTTGACGTTATGGAAGTAGTTCCCTTTGGCATAGGTTTCTGTAAGTGTTCTGTTTGAGTTTCCATGCTCTGAAACAAGCTGAAGGAGTCCCTCACTTAAATCCAGGGACTGTATAATAAAGCTTTGCGAATGCTCCTTTAAGCTCATTCCTCTAAGTCGGAAGCGAACTTTGAGTGGTTTCGAACCTACAGATTAATTCAAGTGGAATCTTCTTAGGGTGTGTTCTCCCTGCATGAGCACCTCCCCAGCTTATCACAGGCAGAGGCGGACGAAGTGTTGCACAAATAAAACACTTCATGTCGGCATATTCTCTCGGATACAAGATTATGCACAGATCAGCGGTTCTTAAACGGCCGACTCTTTGGAATTAAATCCAGGGAAGCTGGGTATGAGGCTACGAGTAGGATTGGCCGAACTCAAACCAGAAAATACTGATTTCTGTTGAGTTCTGGAATAATACACCCACTTGTTTTAGAACAGGATGCAGAGGGGAGTCTTTGGACCTAAGAGGAAGTGAAAGGAGCAAGGAGAAAATAAAGTGCATAGTGAATAGCTTGATAATTTGTACTTTTCTCATTATTCCATTAGAGCGATCAAGGGGAATGAACCCGGGGGGGGGGGTTATGTAACAGATATAGATGAAGCGAGGAATGAATAGACAATTATGTTCTGAAAACCTCGATAGAAGAGATCACGTGCAATACCTGTTCATAGACAAAAGATTAATATTTTAAACAGACTTTGAGGTACTGTGCAACATGCATGAAGGTCGCGGGTTCGATTCTGCACGAGACCATTGGATTTTGCAGCCGATCTGATCCATCCAACCACACTATGGCCCTGGGGTCGACTCAGCCTCTAACAGAAATGAGTACCAGGAATCTTCCGGGCGGGTAAAGGGCGGCCGGCACGTAAGACTGACAACCTCACCGTCATCTGTTGTCCGATTGTCTACAAAATGTGGGAGCCTCGACGTCACGTCCTGTTACAGGGATAGCGCCATTGTCGGGCTCTTGTGAACAGTGTTTAGTTTTAGAGTCCAACAGAAGGTGCTAACTCCTTGACGAGTTGAGGAAAACAGGATTTTTCTGGAACGTGACGTCGTGTAGTTTGGTACGTAGGAACAAAATTTTCTAAAGGACCTGTTGTCTCCATCTTCAGGAAAGAAGACTACCAAAGTGCATGGCGTTACAGTCAAGAAGTCTAAATATTTTATGCCGCCATGATGGCCTCAGATCTCACACAGTTCGGGTAAAATATATGCTCTTCAAGGGAGGCTGTATCATGGAGCGATTTCGTTCATTTTTACATTTTGTTATAGAACAGAAGTGACTAATTATATTCTAATATGCATGTTTATGTTATTGACGGTTTGCAAAGACGAAGGAAAGAACAGCATGAAGCGCGAAGGTGAAAGCATACCTTGTTTGAGTACATTGGTTCTTAACGTGCTAATTTTTCTCTTACCTCTTAAATTTTTAGTGTATTGTACGACGTTATGATTGTCTGAAACCATGTAGCGTCAGATGGTGGGATGGCGAATGAATGCAAGGAAGCGGTTGCGGCCTAACTGAGAAACCAACCTTTGCCTTGAGGGACTGAGGAAAACAGCGAAAATCCTCAGAAGAGCCGGTGTCCCGGCCGGGATTTGGAGCAAGGACTACTCGAGTACAAATCTAGATCGAACCTCTACACAGACTTGCTCTATGTACCTCATAAGATTATACTCGGGGTTGCAGATTATGCTCAAGAAACATTCCTCCAATTCGGGGTATGAAACGGCTGGATGTTATCTTAACCTTTTTTTGTGGCGTAAAGAAAACTTTTAGAACATCAAACTGTGAAGATGCATCTGTGAATATTTTATACCAACCGTTATTAAAGTGGGGCTAACTCATAATACATAACAGTTAGGTCCCATGAGAAGGAAATTAGTTTTTGTCATTTTAATTTCATCTTGTCCCTTCCGGACGTTGCCTTATTGACATGGATAGTAGTCCTACAAAAAGTGGAAGGGTAAGATCGTAGGGTTGAAAGTTTTCAAAGAGGGGTGAGATAAAATCACAGGAGAGACAGAGATTTAAATGTGGGTCTACTGCATAAACGAAAAAAAGTTTCTTACATTTTACTAGGTCCATTAGCATTTGACAATCGAAGCGTGTTGTCGTTTTCATAGTAAGGCGAGCATTTATAAGCACTGAACCTTAAAGCATCTCTCAACCCACATGTTAGGTAGGGGATTCCCAGAAGACAAGAATTAACATTATACACAGACAGATGGAGAAAACAGGATGTTAAGGGGAATGGGGGAGACTTTTTGAGTCTTAATTTCCTTCTTCACTAAGTTTTCCTTTTTAAGCCGTTATCTCTTCCGCTACGTTTCATTTCTGTAACTTAAGAGCTACAGAGAGGCATAGTTTAATTACTTTAAAGGCGTTTCATTTAAAAGTAATAAAGAAGACTGCCGCTTCACTCACTTTCCGTCTTCTGGGCTTAAGGGAAGAGATGGGAGGGAATGTTATTGCACTGGAATGGCCACGCTCTGTAAATAGCAGTGCAGTCTGCGCAGGTCATATTCATCAGCAGGAACTATTAGATGCAATTGGGAGACCAGTGAAAACTATAAATTAATAATTATAAAAATTTCTGCTCTTTTTCTCTTCATAGTTTTTGACAGTATATATTTGTACAGCCTGTTAAATTCTCACAGATACTTGTAAAGCATTGCAGTGTCGTCTTGATTGGTACAGTAAACGAAAAGATTCGTTTTAAATGTGTAGGAATGTTCATGATATAGAATACTGATTGACTGACTGACTGACTGACTGACTGACTGACTAACTACGAGTACATGGAGCTGAGTCCTTGAGAAGCCGCCAGTCTCTCATCTACTCAATAATTCAACAACATTTTATGGAACCCGAAGGTTCACTACCGTGTTCACAAGAGCCCTCCACAGGTCACTATTCTGAGCCAGATCAATCCAATCCATACCATTCTATCCTAACTCTCTAAGATCCATTTTAATATTGTCCACCCACCTACGCCTTTGCCTTCCCAGTGGTCTCTTTCCTTCTGGCTTTTCCACCAATATCCTATATGCATTCCTTTTCTCCCCCATTCGTGCTACATGCCCTGCCTACCTCATCCTCCTTGACTTGATCATTCTAATTACGCTTGGAGAAGAGTACAAGCTATGAAGCTCCTCATTATGCAGTTTTCTCCAACCTCCTGTCACTTCATTCCTCTTCGGTCCAAATATTCTCCTCAACGCCCCGTTAATTAGGCCTGTATAGATTTCATATTGTTATCATATTTCTGTAACGAGGGCACGCGGTAGCGTAGTTGGTTGAGGCACTATGCTACAAGCCGCAAGGTCGCGGGTTCGATTCCCGATAAGGTCATTGGATTTTTCAGTGGACCTAATCCTTCCAGCCACACTATGCCCTAGGTTCGACTCAGCCTCTAACAGAAATGAGTACCAGGAATCTTCCTGGGGGAAAGGGCGGCTGACAACCTTACCGCCATCTGTGAGCCGATTGTCTAGAAAATGTGGGAGCCTTGACGTCTCACAACCCAGTGGGCCTCCATGGCCTGTAACAGGGATAGCTTTACCTCTTTACCTTTATTATTGTTCTAAATTCTGCACAAAAATTGTTTTGACAAAATTTAACTCATTTTTAAAGGGTTTTAAATTATCATACATAGTACTTTCAGGACCCTGCATCTAGCTACAGTCGTCCTCTATTTCGGAATGTGAGTTTCAGGTAATTCATTGGAAGTTGGTACGCATCGTTTGTAAAGTTGATGGGAGCAATCTCTACTCTGTGCTCCGTATTTTGTGTTAAACGAATTGCGTGAACTAGTTAAAACTGTATGCAGCTTCCAACGAAACGAAAGTACAGTATACAATTTATTAATACGTATTTATTTTATTTGTAAATCTTCGCTGTTGATGATCAATATTAGATTGAAATATGTCGTCATTTTAATAGAATGAAAACAGTTGGTTGGCTATAGTTCATGTATATCATTTGTGGACGTTGTAGACCGTTAGTAAAACAGAATGGCACAATAGAAGGAATATTTAGAGTGCAAAAAGCCCGCCTACTCATAAGCCATGACGACGATATCAAATTTCGTAGCAAGAGGTCAGATGATTCTGAAGTTGTTAGGTGGGACACATTCACAAGGACACAGAATGATAAACCACCACAGTAGTGCAGGTAGTTGCTTTCATGCTTTGTATTCTGAAGTCCTCAGATTAGAATCTTAGTTCATAAGCCAGCTATCTTGACTGAAGTTTTTCGAGATTTTGAGTTACTCGAGGCAAATTTTTAGGAATATCCTTAACATATTTGTCACAGTATATTCAGTTTTTTTAAACCATCATTCTGCTAGCGGCAGTTGATAAAATGTCCTTAAATACACCCAGAATCAGTAACGAGAGGCTCACTATTGAGCTGATTTTTTTTATAAAACAAAGGAAGGACGACAGTGCTATCATCATCATCATCATCATCATCAGTAATCTGTCAGACGACAGGTCCACAGTCTCTTCCAAAACAGTTCCTCCACTTAATGCGATCTAGAGCTTTCTCCTTCAAATGACAGCCAGCATCTCTGTCCCCAAGGTCATCCAGCATCTTCTTACGTCTTCTTCCTCGTCTTCTTGTCACTTCTATCCGCCCCTCTATCTTTCCTTCAGTAAGTACAGTGCTATCATAGGAAACTAAAGATACAGACTCTCAGTGCCAAGCCAATGCCCAGCCCTGAAATTTTTCATAGCGTTCTTGAAATAAAAGCATTATGTTCAGAAAGTGTTGTCTCCCTCTCACTGTGTAGCGCCATGTAATTGGGTGAAACTGCAAAACACTTCAAACTGGTTCCTATGTTCCGTTTTGAGTGACAAAAAACGCCTCTCCTAATAGAGTTAGAGCTCAGAAATACGTGCAGCGCAGTGCGCGTGGAGAGCAGGTACTGAGGGTGGGGGCATGCTGCATCATTTTGCAAGTCTCTCAACTCTTCTGTGTTGGAACCCGAGCTTCATTGTTCTCACAAGCGCCGCATGAGAGCCCTAGGGTTGTCCAATCCTGTGTCTTTGTCTGCTTTAACATTTTTTTTTCTCTCATCATGGTGATCAAGGGGTTGATTAGCAGCAGGAACATGAGCCTTCGCCTATGCGTTACATACAGACCGTCTCTGAGGCGACATCTCACGGGATTAATTTGAATGCCCTAAGAGAGTAAGAGAAAGGATACACACTATGACTCCATTCTCCTCAGCACCCTTCTCTCAGGTTACAGTGAATTTCCTCGCGTGATAAAGCTTTATCGCTGCCAGGGTTTCGGGGACTGCGTTTCGTCCATCATCAGGGAACTGATGTGATGGTAACTCGCAGATCTTATGCCATAAATCTGCTTGTATCTTGGAGCTGAGGTTCGCGGAGCAAGGGCTGTGAGGATTACTGTCTTTTACGATGTTGCGCCATGTATTCTTGTAGAAATTCTGACTTCTAACAGACTACACAGCGTCGCTTCACAGAAGATAGTACTTTTAAAAAAATATGCGTGTTTTAATCATTAGGCTGTTAAATGGGACATAACATTATAAACTGAAAGCATTTCCCAAATTTATTTTACTCTTAATTTAATCTTTTTAATGCGTCATTCTGGGTCCCGTTTACTCCCACTTTGTTACGTTTCGAAACGATTTATTGGCTATATCTCTGTTACGGTCCTCGCCTGTATTATGTCGACGCGACATGGAAATATAACCTATACATTTTTTCTTGGTTTAGTTGTAAACAAACTTCTTTACAGCCTGCATATACAGTGTTTCTGTCCTTCTCTAAAGTTGTAAATTGAACATTAAGTTATGAAGATATGTCGGAAAGCGGAATTATAGCTCCACGTGTACTGACCTCGTCATCAGGTAGAATTTAATGGTTGTCTTGCTTCACGCCTCTGCTGCCTTATTTTCGCCGAAAAGCCACTCGATATCCACTGGACAGGAAGCTGGGTTGGCCCCTTGAGCCTGTCTGAATATTGTAGAGAAGAGAATAATCCTAGTCCCTGCCAGGAATTGAACCCTAATTCCTCGGTCATGGAGAATGTAGCATAGTCGATAACCTGCTTGCTATATGCCGTCCTTTATACCTGATTAATGAATACACGAGCGAGAAGGTAGACGGTGCTGAACTGAATAGCAGAACGCATCTCCTCAGCTCATTCTGGCTCAAATTTATTATCTAATGCGTACACAGATTTGTTTTAAATAATATCGTCTTCCTCATTACGAAATCCGAATCCATGAAATGCAAATGACGCCACTTTGGCACGCTGTAGCAGTCAGGGAGTGCTGTTAGGAAGATGGACGTGTTTTCGCCTCTGTTTTAATGATTAACCTCCAGCTAGCAACAACAATCTGTCAATATTTCGCTCCACCCTCCATATCGTCTTCCCTCTTGCTGCCTTGTGCCAAGTCTGAAAGCCATTTCCCATTCCTTTCCAGCTCCACGGACCAACCACAGAGAAAAACAGGCAATTTCAATGCAAATGAAGGCAAGGAGTTCTTAGAACAGAACTGAGTTCGGGTCCCTCAGTGTGTTTTGTTGTGTGTTGTTTGGGAGTCATAGTCTCACTGATCACTGTTTTCCTTGGATGAAATGAAAGTGCTATGAGAAATCGTGATTTTCGAATCAGGAAGAAGCAAGAGCGTGCTATGTAACACGTCACTTCCGTACAAGACCTGGTCAGTGAATTGGTATGATAATCCAAGTACCGTTGTAGTTATAAATATCTGTGACAGTGGTCTAGCGTCAATATGGGAGGTGCTTTATTTTATTACCTGAACTATATGAACCAGATGCTTACTCTTTAAGATCCATTTTAATATTATCCTTTCATATACACCTTTGTCTCCGAATAATATCGTCATCTACGAACAAGTGTTCTTCTGGCTTCTGTTTTATGTCTTCTTGGAGCTTTTTTGTGGGGACCCGGTAGTGAGACGAGCGTGTTTCAGAGGAAGTTCCTGGATATGGCATTAGGACGACGTGCAAGTTTAGAGTCTGCATTTTATTACATCCAGTTCCTTGACCCCAAATTCAAAATAATGTTAGCGTTTTTAATACTTCACTTTCAAGCACATGGGAGCATTTACTCTGAATCTTGATGGATTCCAAATTGTTTAATAAAGTGTTAACTGATTCTTGTTCCAAACTGAGTTATGCCCTTCTGACTGACACATCTGCTGCACGTAACGGACTTTACGAGAGGAGACAGTAGATGGTTCAGGCTAGTAAACAGAAGCTGAAGAAGTTACTGAACATTGTAAGCTACAAGGCTTCAGTGTTTCCGGCCATGTGGTCAGATACTTACTCATGGTCCCCTCCCACAACACATTTTTCCAGATATTATAGCATGTAGACCCGTTGCTAAGTAATGACTGTAAGTAACGCCCGTTACTAGGCAACAGATTCCTAACACACGCCAGTGGACTAACCAGGAAGCGGTGATCCCTACATGGCCAGTGCGACAGCAGCATGAAGCAACAATAGAATTGTTGGAAGCGATGTTTTCTCTCCGGTCCGTGCCGAGGTGTTATAAACAGCTAGTAGACCTTAATGAGGCATGCATTTTATTTCACTCTTATCTATATTACAAATCTTTTTGAGATAATCGGCGAAATTTTGTTTGAAGATGATGCACAGATTGGTCCACATTTGGCCAATGAAAACCAAAATTACTTTCTCCTAATATATTTTAATCCTACACGAAATAAGAAAACGGATGGCTAATTGGATTGGTCATGTTTTACGCAGAAACTGCCTTCTAAAAGAAGTTATCGAAGGAAAGATAGAGGGGCGGATAGAAGTGACAAGAAGACGAGGAAGAAGACGTAAGAAGATGCTGGATGACCTTGGGGACAGAAGAGGATACTGTCATTTGAAGGAGAAAGCTCTAGATCGCATTAAATGGAGGAATTGTTTTGGAAGAGACTGTGGACCTGTCGTCTTGACAGATTACTGATGATGATGATATTTTAATACAGACCCTCAGATACTAAATTCTATCCAAATCCGTTCATACTTTCGGAGATGAAACATGCGATCAGACGGACAGACGAAAATGACCTTCCTTATAATCATTTTCTGAAAGCGCTTTATATAAGGAAACGGCTGGTACTGAAAGGGAAATACGCAGTTTGAAGGAACAAATGCACAGTGAGTTTTGTTTTAGACTTCTCCAATGCGGAGAGGGTTATCTATTGAATGCCGTCGTTTCGTAAACGCATTTACTTGAAAAAAGAAACAGACAACTTTTTAACAACTTCAGTTAACGTTGCTGATTAAATATTAGGTTTTCAATTGGTTTTATATCCTTTGATCGCGAACTTGGTACGAAGCAAACTAAACTAATTAATCGGGTTTATAAACTGGGGTTAATTTCGCTTTGAAGTTTAAAATACACGGTACTAGTAATTGGGAGGTCATTCAGCAGAGCGCATGACCGTCGAATTTGCAGACCCGGTCCACGGCTGGGATTACTGTCCAGGCACAAAGTGGAAACGTTATGCTCTGAATCTAACGTCCAGTTAATTGGCAGCCCCCATTCTCGGATTGATGTTCCGTGCGGCCATATTTGTTTTTCCTATTATTTCGTGTGTACGACATTTCTCACTCTGTGAATCTAGTTTCGAGTGTAGTGTTCCGAAGTCATAAATTGAGGATGGTCACAAAATATTGTCAGGGACTTTCTAGCTTCCGATTTTCATTCCACAAAAAAGAGGCAACAACAATGCCACATAAAACAAGAATATTTACTGTACTGTACTCATACCTACATAATTAGAATGATTAAGTCAAGGAGTATGAGATGGGCAAGGCATTCAGCACACGTAAGGGAGAAGAGGAATGTATATAGGATTTTGGTGGGAAAGCTAGAAGAAAAGAGACCACTAGGAAGACCTAAACATAGGTGGCAGGATAATATTAAGATGGATGTTAGAGAAATGCAATGGGGCGGTATGGACTGGATTCATCTGCCTGAGGGCAGGGACCAATGGAGGGCTCTTGTGAACACGGTGGTGAACGTTCGTGCTTCATAATACGTTGGTAAATTCTTGAGGAACTGAGAGACTAGAAGCTGCTAAAAAGGGACTCAGCTGCACCGAATTAGTTTCGCTTAGTGGGGCGTGGAGTCCAACTGGGTCCACTCGGCACGGCGGCCACTGATTGGCCTATTGTAGCCTTCCCCGGGTGCTTATGATGATTGAGAATTTGGTGGAATGAATATTGGCAGGGGAAACCGAAGAACTGGGAGAAAACCCGCCCCCAGCGCCACTTTGTCCACCACAAATCCCACTTGACCAAACCCGGACCGCCGCGCTGGGAGACCAGCGACTAAAGGTTCGGCCACACAGCGCTACGTACGCGACACACGCTATGTTCGCTATACGAACAGAAAAATATCTCCCTTATTGCCAGTGTGACTGGCCACACAGACTTCCGTACGCTACGTACTCTATGTTCCCTATGTTAGCTGCGTCGCAGAGTGTACACAGCGTACGTAGCAAACAGCGTAGCGCTCTGTGTGGCCGAACCTTAACCGTTAGAGGTATGACGCGGCCTTAGTTAGTTGGCTAACTAGCTAGCTATTGTACATAGTTGTAGAAAATCTATCTTCTTTTATTTAACGGATTTTCATCAACTGCTCAGCCCATGTGGACTAGAATAAGAGGTTGAATTTACTGGCATGGATGAGGACTGAAGTAACCGTGACGTATGAGTGTTCTCTGCACAAAGTAGGCGAAGTGAACGCCTGTAAGGAAGGTCATATCCGTTCGTCTGTCCATGTGCTCCATTGCCCGTCGAAGCCATTAGATCTTTTACATTAAACTTGATGTTTGTGAGGGTGTAGCAGCAAAAGTTTTTGAGTGAATTTAATTTTGGTTCTTGCCTGTATAACCTTTATATAATGTCCATCACAAAACGAAATCGAACGTTATCGATTTTATGAAGAGCTACTCATAAAAGGACTTCGTATTTGGCGTAATGTATGCCACGTGCCGGTCACGGTAGCCCGGATCGTGGGTTCGAATCCCATACAAAGCATTGATGTTTGGTGTATGTATGCGTTTATTCTGTGTTTGTGTTGTCATGTGGTTAGGTAGAGGCCTTGCGACAAGCTGATCAATCCAAGGAGTCCTACCGTCTGTAAAAATGATCATGTAACTGAGAAATGAGCCCCTAAGCTCCAAAGCGGGAGCAAGAGGAAAATAAAGTCACTAGTAACTGTGACTTGTTCTTGAAACGTTTTCGATGTCATTTCTATTTAATGACCTGCTCTGGTACTACTTCTGTCTCTGTGCAGTGATATCTGTAGCCTGATTAGGTTTGCAGTTCTTGAATTAATGAATATTGGTGAGTTTGCTGTAAATAAGGGCGCACTGCATTGAGAGAAAGAGAAGTACGTTATTTTCCTAATTTTATTTATTTTTTAATTCTATGTTGGCCTTGATTTTTAATTATTACAGACTCAAACGCAACCTCCCAAGACAACGTGATGTAAAGGTAGTTCTGTATTTGTCTGGAACTTCATGAGTTAGCACCGCTTTTTCTTTGCCATCACGACAAAACACTCTGGGATCGACGAATCTTGTCCCGTCACCCTTACAAGCAATGGTCATAGCGACAGGGGGTTGCGGAGGGTGAGATACATCAGAAGAGAACTCCCGAGCCACTTAAAAAGTGTACCCCTTCCCCATTACATTGTCGTCGTCATAAATCTTTGCGTGGAGCTTGCCCGCACTTTCGCCCTGCCCCGTTTTTATGTGCACATGAAAACAGCTTCCATCCTAGTGGAGCTAATGGACATTTATTTCAACGCACGACCTGCTTTTCTTTCTTGTAACAGGGCGAAAAAAAAGGAGAATTGTGTCGTCATACGTAAACGGTTTCGTATTAATCAACAACAAGAACAGTAAGGGCTCCCTGTCTTCATTACAGAATTTTCTTAAGTTGATTTAAATATGTGTTGCTATATGAAATGGCCGTACGCTTATTTGCATGTCTGTAACTGCTCTCCGGGATAGCACAGTCTGTATAGCGACTGGCTGAACGACCAAGGGGTCGGAGTTCGAGTCCCGGTGGGGGCAAGAATTTTCACTTCTCCATATTATCTATACTGGCTCTGATGCCCACCCAGACTCCTATCCAATGGGTACCGAGTAATTTTTCCCCCGGAGGGTCAAGCTTACCACTCACCTGCAAACAGTACCGAGGTCAAGAAAACGTGGATCTATACATCCACTCCCCCATACGTCTTCATATCATATTGCTTAATTAGTTGAACACAGGGACAACTTTATAACTACTGTCTCTTGAAGGTAAAATGACATGACATTCGTCTCATATTTCCATAAAATGGTGTAACTGATTTATTTTGTATCAGTAGCCAGTAAACTGAATTCGTGGGAGACGCGAAGGAAATGCAAGTGAATTGTATGGGGAGTCTTGTAAGCCTCTGAAATGGAGCGAAACCCCTCCGCAACAGAATGCCGAGAAACATGCTTTCGTTGTAGACACGTTTCCATGCAACACTGGTTCTTGTAGATTAAATACTGGTAGGCTACTTGTAAATTGAATTGAGGAAGAGTCAGTGAGTGAGAGCCAGTAGAGGGTGAGTGACCAATAGTAGTCAGACCCTTCCTGTCGTCGAAGAGGAGGCCCCATTTCAAAACACATAAAAGCCTGGAAAATATCAGAAATATGATCATGGGTCCCGACAGGACCCGATATCAAGAATGACTGTGCTGGCGAGGACCAGCAACAATACAGGAAAAAAATAGCCAGTGGTGCAACAAACATAGCCCCTACACAGACAGACCGACCCCTCCCCTCATTGAAGAGGAGGCCCAATTTGTAAACACGCACTTGTCTAGGAGAGAATAAAAATCTTGGTTATATATCACGACGACCTGAAGGCAAGAGTGACTGTGCTGGCGAGAACCAGCAGAAATTTAACCGACCGACCGGGGAAAGTTAGGGACTGTTAGACAGAAGCTCCTCAAAAGGATTCGACATAGTTTGAAGGCTCCCAGAGCCATCAGGCAGTGAAATTTGGTCATGAGTCCCATGGGACTAGGAACCAAGAATCTAGAATCACTGTACTGGCGAGGACCACAATCAATTTAGGAGCAAGTAGATTGAATATAGGAGACAACGTAGGCCGATGTGTAGGTTGGATTTGAGATTCACACGCCCTGTTTTTGTAAGGTTCGTTTTAGTATTGCCTCGCACGTCGCCAGCAAAGAGTTCCACTGCCAAGGCCATAAGAAATAAATAACATTGTCGTCTTATTGATCTGCGGTCAGTTCATTCTTTTAATTTCTAGAATATAATATGAGACGCAGGGAGCTGATATTGGTTGTGGGTCAACGCTGATCTGCACTCGGGAGCTTCATGACTCGTCAGCTGTCGGATAACAACTTAGAACGCACCTGCCATGCCAGGAGACGAACGTGGTTCATTTACCTGAAAATTTTTATAAAATGACAAATCTTTTCCTCAAGAGTCACAGAATATGTCTTCTCCCCCCCTTACAAAAGTGCTGATGCTTGTAATTCTTGATCCCAGCTCGAAGTATCTGTGTTGTTGTGTATGGAACATGGACCTCTGTGGAAACAGACAAAAACGAATCGTTTATAATATTAAGACCACTCAGTTTTCGGTGAACAGATGTGACTTTATTTATTCTTTTACTCTCAAGAGATGGCAGCGCACCAGGGAATTACATGTAGAGTTAGGGGTTTCCCCGCAGCTGGGGGACATAGAAATGGCTCCGTAACTTTCTCGGCGCAGGCCATGTGTCACCCAAAGGGGAGAATCCCT
Source organism: Cryptotermes secundus (assembly GCF_002891405.2). Classification (NCBI taxonomy): domain Eukaryota; kingdom Metazoa; phylum Arthropoda; class Insecta; order Blattodea; family Kalotermitidae; genus Cryptotermes; species Cryptotermes secundus. The sequence goes on from NW_019738354.1 coordinate 2,116,563, forward strand.
TCTCCAACACTGCCAATAAATCTGTCGGGGACAAGTGGCGCTGAAAGATGGCAATGGAGCAGGTTCCACGATCAATGGCGCTAGAACAAATGTGCATCGACCCGTGAATTATGGAGGCCGTCGTTAATAAGGGCGACTGCTTTATAAAAGTAAAGGGGCGGCACACATGACCACAAACAGTGGCCTTTCAGTCAGCAGGCTGAGTAACGGTGTAATGGCGCGCGCCGGTCCTGCTACTTTCTTTCTATCACTTTGCTTATCTTTTGTTCGTTCTTTACTTCCTTGTTTGTTCTTATGTCACTTTCATTATCACTCTTTAATTCCTCAGTTTCTTTTTCTATTTCATTCCCTTTCTAACCTTCGTTTTATTCTTTTCTTCCCATTATTTTCCATTTTATCGTGTCTTTTTCTCTGTATTTTATTCCTTTATTCTGTTCTTTGTCCGGCGTTTCTAATTTTGTCTCTCCTATCACTTCTGTCTTCCGTTTTGTCGAGAAACTGTGATAGGAAAATATATTACGAAGTGAATAAACCCGTAGAAACATCATACATGAAGTAAACGTAGGGCCGCGCCATAGCTCAAGCAGCTAGACGCTGGCTTCCCACCGCGGCGGCCCGGGTTCGATCCCGGGTCTCGTCAAGTGGGATTTGTGGTGGAGAAAGTGACGCTGGGGCAGCTTATCTCCGAGTGCTTCGGTTTCCCCTGCCAATATGCATTCCACCAATTGCTCCACAATCACCCTCACCTATCATCTGGGGCTGGTACGATAGGCCAGAAGTGGCCGCAGTGCAAGGGACTTAGTCCCACCCAACTAGCAATAAAGAAAAGTAAACGNCTTAATGGTTGATTCAATCATAGCCCCTTGCACGCTGATACAGATGGGATGTTCCTTTTAAAGCCCTTTCAGATGAGTTTTTAGCAGCCTAATGTTATGATTGATTTTGTCACACCGTGCAAATGTTGCTAATCCGTCGCCATTATTCAAGCATATGTCAGGCATGCCTTTCATCTCCAAGCTTTAACCCACTAGAATCGCCTCTAATGACCTGTTCGGAAAACATCTTACATGTCGGTGACACGTTTAATACATAGGACACTTTACATGCGGTCGACCACAAAGAAAACCAATATCGCAGGGTGAGCACATGATCACCATGGCGCAGATTTTGGTTGGCTGGTCCTATTGAATTCTCGAGTGAAGTCACATCGTACCTTGTGACGCAGGGATCATGGATCTGCTGCAGCGATGGCGGTGTCAGGCGGTATAACAAGTGGTACCATAAATGTTTGTCTCGGCAAACCTCCAGCTGGACCCGCCTACTCTATCCTGCCCAGCCTCCATTCACGTGACAGCCGTTAAGAGGGCAAAGTGTTTCTGTTTCTTTGTGGTGCTACTGTACTGCATACATCAACACCCAGCAGCTCAGTTACGACGAACCACGGACAATTTATGCTTTAATACTACTAAATTGTGCCTCATTCCTGGCCTTCTAGGAATTCCAAGTAATCATCTTTTCATTCGTTTTTCTGGTTTTGCAGTGAGGTCGCATTTTATGCGAATTTCAAATAGTGCGATATGAAAGTATTAATAAAGTATCAGTTTATGCGCAAACTTTTAAAAAGTGCGAATTCCAAAAATATTCAACGAGAATATTGTGTATTTCAAAACAACGAGAAAACTTCTCTCAAGGAAAGCATCGTCACATAAAATGCTGCCGCACTGTACTCTGCTAAGGTATTATTTGTCAGATTTCGAATGTTCAGCAACCACACCTTGGAACATTAGTACACATTATCAATTAAAGTACTTGCTTGAAGAAGACCATTGTCGCCATCATGTTTTCTACACCGCCCTTGCAATTAGTGCCGCGGTCAAGAATACGTGAATCTATACATCCAGTCCCTCCATACGTTTTCATGGCGTGGTGCTTAATGAGTTACCCACAGTAACAACTTTGCCTAAGTTTGTCAGATAGGAAGAATATTTAGATAACTTTCGTGTAGACTGGGGCACCGTGTGGGCTTATAGGTACATGCCAACGTTTCGGAGGAATATATTGGCCCCACCTTCAGGGTCGAAGTTGTGGCAGTATTTTCCTCCGAAACAGTGGTATCCTCCACCAAGAATACATAGCATCACAGCCCAGGGAACAATCACTACCGTGAAAACGTCACAGTTACGAGGGAGAGTCAGTAAACAGTTCACAAACGGATGTGCAACGTAAAACATGTGATATTTGAACCTATGAAAAAACATTTATTTCTCGACATATCCTCCACCAACATTGATACACTTAACTCATCACTTTACCAGTGCACCGAAACCCGCAGCACAGAAGTCTTTTGGCTGTTGTCTCAGCCGCTTGTCCACCTCTTATTTCAACCTCTTCATCATCAGCGAAAAGTTTTCTGCCAATCTTTGAACCGCTTTACGAGACAAACACTTTCCACCATAAGTGTGAAACATTTTCTTATTAATGTCCCTTGCATTGAACCCTTTTGCCCACAAAAAACAGAACGCTGTTCTTCGATAGTACACTCCTCATACATTTTGACTACTGAAACCAGCTTCTGAACATGCGCATGCACATCTGCTACCTAGACTGTCGTGAAGCTGAACTATGCTGCTACCTAGTGATACACATAGAAATCCCATTACGTCCATTACCGCAGTTTTAGTTCAATATGTGACATATTTACTGACTCTTCCTCGTATGTAGGAATGACATTATTAAGATCACTATCTCCTCGGATGTGACCCGATGTACGTAGCTTAGTAGATGGGTACGAACATTTCGGAGGAACTGCTACCTCCATCTTTATTGTCTCCCTTGAAGATAGAGGCAACATGTTTCTCCAAAACGTCGGTACCCCTCCACCAAAGTACACTGTATCACATCCCAGAAGACCGTGGTCTGGATAGTTTGAACCGTGAGAAACCGGCCCCATACAGGAGGAACATGAGGGTTCGTATGGACCTGCGATTCTCCCAAGAAAGCGAAATATGTTGCATCTTCTTTTGTTTTAAATCCTGGACCTTCCTCTTTAGCTGTTGAGTGGTTTCGGAGTACGACGAATGACCCCCTTGGCAAGATTGAGATGAATGATTTAAGGAGTTGTCAACCTGGATCGCCTGTTCACTGAACAAGAAAACGAACTCCGGATAATGAAGTTTGGAGGGAGAAAAAGTAAGGAAACGCGTCTTTTCCCCTTTCTGCAAACTCTTGAGTATGTACTGGAAGAGCAGGGTAGCATTATTGGTAATTGTCTTGGTATGTTCTTCCGTTTGGGATGAATTTAAGAAATCATCCAACGTTGACAGCGACAGCGGTAATCATCCCTTCAATTCCCCTTTCTCCTTATCATCTCACTTTCTTCCGTCCTTCCAATATTATTCCACTTCTTCTTTAACGCGTCTCTTTCCGTTATTTTCTCATCCTCCGTTTTTTTTTCTTTTTTACTTTCTTGTCTTCATCCTAGCTGTATTGATCCTTCTCATTTATCTTCTTCTTTGAGTCTTCTTTTTTGTGTGAGGTTCATGATGCTGTCAGTATGTTAGAATGTGTAGCGTCGAATAGCATGATTGCCTTTTGCTTTGAGGGACTCAGAAAAGCAACGAAAAATATCAATCACTATAGCCAACGTCTCGGTTTAGATTCGAAGCAAGCAGATATCAGACTACACGGTGTCACATGGCAGAAAACACTGTTCTCCCAAGCAACCGCCATGAGAAACTCAGATTTAATTTTCTTTTTCCCTCACCATCTTCCTCCTGCTCTTTTTATCTTTCGCGGCCCCTCAGATGCGGAAGCTAGACCCGTCTGTCCTTCTGGCGTTGGAATTCCGTTGTCTCCTTAGTCTTCCACACACACTTCGCCTTACAGGTTTCCAATTTAATGTTGTTCTCGGCCACCTGTATACCCCTGTAGAGTGATCTCTGCAAATGCGTTCAGTTTCTCACGTAATTCCCAATTTCCTCCTATTCTGTTTTTTTTTTCAGTCCTCTAGGGAATCCTGGGTTAGTACCTTAAATTAGGCGGCCGCCCCATCGTTTCATATTCTTTCTAATTAATTATTCGTTGAATAAACCATTAACACTACGATCGTGTCTTACCATTTTAGACCCCTTTGATCTTAATTATGGTGACCCCGTATTTATTTGTTTATGGCGTATAGCTCAGATTATATAGAATTAAACGGTATGATCTGCGGTGAGCAATGAATGAGAAATGGTGTGGGAGGAAGTGCTTCTGTCCTGATTTGAGGCATTATCCCGCCGTTTGGGGGAGAGTCGGAGGAAAACCACGAAAGAACTCAGAATAATATATGTTCGGCCAAGGTGCGAGACAAACACCTCCAGAAATCGTTAGCTTTACAGCTTGAGCGAACTTGCTGGGTCCCATGTTTGTGGTAGGCTTATTAAAACACGTATTGCGCTTGCGGATAAATTTTGTAGTTTATTTTTGTCAGCATTTGCATTACGCTGATTGGCCTCCTAACAGCCCTTCGAACCTGAGGCCCTTCTATTGAACTGCCTGCTAGAAACTCCAGGGCAACTTCGAGGGTAAATGCTGTTACTCATATAAACCGACAATCCTTCCACAAATTACTTTCAAACTGATCTATGTCATGCGAGGCCTGCTCTTTCCTATAAACACCGGTATATAACACTCGAGGCATTCTGCTGGAGAAAATGTTCCGTCAAGGAACTAACGCCGAGCCGATCTTCTTTTTCGGTTCTGACACTTGAGGCAATCTGTTGAAGAAAGTGTTCCGTCAAGGAACTAACACCGAGCCGATCTTCTTTTTCGGTTCTGGCAGTTGCAACCCAAGTAGACAGAGCCGGTCTAATTAGGTCGTGGTGTGCGGAGGGTTAAAATCCGATCTTGTCAACTCGTGCCCATTTTCTGTTATTTCATGTTCCGCAAACCCCATTTGTGTCGATATGGATATTTACCTGTCAGGAGCGCACTTGATTCAAACTTTGAAATTGTTAACAGGGCCTTATGATGTCGCCGTATCGAGAGGTTATGCTCGGGCCTGGTTTGTGCTGGGAGCAGGTTATGATAAACTGCTCAAGGTTATCCGACCCACCGTTGCATTCCTCACCCATAGCTAGCAAAGTAGGTTTACCTGCATCGTGAACGGATTATTTTTGTGGCAGGATATTCCACTCATCGCAACCGAAGGCGGTTTTGAATTCTTGGAGTCTATATTGAATTAATTCCTTGTACGAATAATAAACTAATAATCAGTTTCTCTCATTTTTTAACAAATTACTGCGATGTTAGGTACTGATGTTCTCATTTCTTCAAACTGATCATTGCGTTCCAAAGGGTAGCATTCCTCATTTGTATTTCCTAGACCCCATGGTCATATCTCTGTCCGGAAACCGAATATCCTGGTAAGTTTTTCTGGTTTCCTTAAACCCTCCAGTGAAATAACGATAATCGCTTTGTCATTCGACACTACATAATCTGTGCTACTGCATGCGTCATAAAATAAACGAGATTGAAAATTAAAAAATCGTTATTGCTTCCAGTAATTCATTGCTGGTACATGGGAGAACCAGCAGCATAGTAGCATATCCTCAATCTTTAAGTTACGAGCTTCAAGTTCGACCTGGCACATAGCTGGTTACAAAGTAACGAAGCGAAGTTTTTATTACAGAGAAGTCTGCTTGATAGTCATGCTGGTGTTAAAGTGTACTAAGATGGTGAGGCCACCAATGTTTGCTGCCATGTAAAACAATGTTTCTTGTGGCTGCTGAAGATATAGAGTTTAATTGTAAACTTAGGTGCTAATGCAAGAAACATATTTTCTGCTCAATCAGTTAAAAGTAATGACTTCATTAATGGTAGATGGTAACATTTCTGTTTGGTGTTGCAGTGTGAGGAGGGCCTGTCGAGTGGTGATATCTGTGTGTTCGCGTCACGCGCAGGACCCAACACATGCTGGCATCCAGCGTGCTTCACATGTTGCATCTGTAAGGAGTTACTTGTGGATCTCATCTACTTCTATCGGGAGGGTAAACTATATTGTGGCCGACACCATGCCGAGACGCTAAAGCCGAGGTGCTCTGCTTGCGATGAGGTGAGTCTCCTCTCCAGGCTTTCATAATAAAATGTTGTGTGCATTTAGTTGCTCCAATCGGCACCAAACATTTTTCTGGATATTTTACTTTGAGCGAAAACTTTCTAGGTTTCGTGACCGTGGCTAAACATTGTGCTGGGTGCTGAAGCCTCAAGTTGCATATTGGTCGGTGTAATGACTTTACCGAACATTTTCTTAAGTGCCCTGACCTTACATAAACCTTTTCTTGAGACATGTAATTTAATCTAATACTCTCTGGATATTCAGGATGTTTTGGGTGCAGAAGGTATTCAGGATATATTGGCACCTTCCCCAACTTTTTGGAGACTGTGACCTCCCCCTAACTAACGTCACCATGAATAGCTGTGCCACATCTGTACCTGTTCCTAGCCGAAATACCCTAGAACCACAGTTTCTGAAGACAAATTTGCTATGTACCTATTCCCACATCAGAGTTCACGAACCTTTCTTAGGACTGACACGGATTATGCAAGTTCCAGCTATTGTTGCAGATCATTCTTGCCGACGAGTGCACAGAAGCGGAGGGTCGTGCCTGGCATATGAAACACTTTGCCTGTTTTGAGTGTGATCGGCAGCTGGGAGGACAACGTTACATTATGCGGGATGGCAGGCCCTACTGCCTGCACTGCTTTGATGCCATGTTTGCGGAATACTGCGACTCGTGCGGGGAGCCTATTGGTGTAGATCAAGGTACCATATTCACCTGAGTATGAAACTGTTCGCCCTTTTCCGTGTTAAGTGAATTCCTTGCTCCAACAGCATATTGCTGAGTCAAGTGACTGAAGGGATAGTGCTTGTGTCGTGTATTCAGGAGTTGCCGAGGTCACATCTTGGCCAGTATACCAACTATCCTAACTGGGGTCTTTCATGGTTTTCCTTGACCAGTCCATGCAACTTTTTGGATTAACATCAAATTAGGTTGCAGCCGCTTCCTTCAGCATCCATTCCAATTCATTATTCACCAGTTATGCACAGTCTGAGATACTGACAGCATTGTTAAATAAACTATAAACAAAATAAAACTATGGCATGAGATGTTACTAGTTTCAAGTGCAGGAGATGATACCAGGTGTACAGGGTAGCTTCAGATGTATTAAAGAAGAAAGTTATGACAGCCAACAGCGGGTGGTCACCCAGTTTAAATTGTCCCTTTTCCATAAGTGTTTATGTTTAATGCCAGGGTTTAGTATCATGGATTTCAGACCTCTGGATTCTGTTAGCAGAGTTAATTTGTGATTGTAATTTATACTATTTACCAGATATTGTTCATGTGATTACATCAAGGACGATGCAGTGGGCAGGATGTGTAGTGTACTTTATGTAAAAAATAAATAATGATGATGATGATGATGTGAATCTGAATGTTGTGGTGCAGGTCAGATGAGCCATGAAGGACAGCACTGGCATGCCACAGAGCAGTGTTTTTGCTGTCATACCTGTCGATCTTCCCTACTTGGGCGGCCCTTTCTACCGCGTCGAGGTGCCATCTACTGCTCGATTGCATGCAGCAAAGGGGAGCCCCCGACACCATCTGACAGCTCAGGGCCGGGCCCACGACTAAGCCACAGTGCCCTGAGACAGCAGCGCCACCAGCGAGCACGACCACCATCAGATGCAGGCTCTAGCACACCTCCCACCTCACCTGGACGGGCAAGACGAACCCTTGGACTACCAGGTTCACCCGCCTCATCTTCTGCACCATCTTCACCACCCGGCCAGCTCCAATGTGGGAAGTACAGCCGGAATTACAGGTAACTCCTTAAAGTAAAGGCATTCAGTTCCTAATTATTTATTCAGCGGTGTCTCCACCAAAGTCTGTCTTCCTACATTCCTGTCATCGTTACAACCACCAACACTCCTTCCTGCTTCCCCGTTCCTCCTACTAACCCTGTTCTGACTTCAATGCAGTGATTTTCAAGATATACCAGCCTCTCTTTTTCCAAGTAAAGGTAAAAGGTAAAGTTGTCCCTGTTGTTTAATAGGCATCATAACATGAAGATATATGGGTGAGTGGTAGTATAGCTCCATGCTGTTGTTCTTTTTTCTAAATGAGGTAATGACAGATTGATAATATTTCTTGTGCCTGTTGTCTATATGTTCTGTGTCTGTTTGTACTCATATGTATGTACTTTGTCCCCTTTAACACATATAGTGTAGTGGGTCTTCTCTAATGTCATCATTCATCATCCTTTACAAGAAAGTACATCTTTGGCACTTATTAAGAAGTTAGTTTCAGTGATTTGTTTCTTGCTTTTATATCTCTATTCCTATCTACTTGCATAACAACTTCTTACTGATCATTTTTATTTAAGTGATATTTGTTTCACTTTTACTTGTTACTTTATTTAGTAATGTCTTCTTAGCTGTATTCATTGTTTAGTTTCAAATGGCAGGATATTGTTGTGAATGATAAATTGGAAAAGATATGGAAGGAAGCAGTTTTGAGCAATCTTAAGGTATTTGCATTAGTGTGGAAGAACTGACGAAGAACCATGAACAACCTATGTCAGGATAGCTCGCTTGAAGACTGAACATCACATCCAAGACCTCCAGAATGTGAATCAGGAGTGCCAACTGCTTGACTTTGACATTTTATGACTTGTCTACAGAAGATATCAGCTTTGAATCTTGTCTGGAGTACCAGTTATCCTGTAAGCTATAGCAGTTAGCTAATTTCTGTCTTTACTTTCAGTTTACCTCATCAACCACCACCATCTGCCATACAATCTCAACAGCATCAGCAGGTATTGCGAAGTCCTCCTCCAGTTCGTTCTCCCAAGATGGGACGCCGGGCACTTCAGCGAGGCTCTAACAAATCCCTCCCTCCTACTCCACCACCCCCACCATCCACAGATCCTCTTCCATGCTCACCACCACCTCCCCCTCCCCCTCCCCCAACAGTACAGGGTGAAGTAACCTTATTACAGACTGAAGAATATGTCCTAAGAAATCTTCCCCCAATCCCAAGCAGCAGCCATGGTGGAAGTTTGCAGACACTTTCCCAGCAAGCAGCAGGGTCTTCACAACTGAATATCACCTCAGCAACTTGTAGCAAAGGTCTGGACCGGGTTCTTCTAGAGAGGAACTTGGAACGTCTGTTGTCAGAGCATGGGAGCAGTGTTGCAATGGCTACTGAGATACAGGCAGCCAGTCCAGAGCTAGAGAGACTTCTCCAGGCAAGAGATCGTAGTCGAGAGCCCCTTCACCTTGCCGACCTTAACTTGAGTCTTGATTCTTGGCAGCCTCCCTCCATTACAGCCCACTCCTACCTGAACAACAATGTGAATGGCGCTGCCAGCAACAACATCAGTACTCATAACTGCAATGAAAGTCTTTATGGACATGCTTCATCGATGCCAGAGCTGGCAGCTCATCAGACAACGCCACAACATCATGCTCAACCTCCAGCGACACCAACATCACCAGTGCGGAAAGTGAAAGGGAAAGGGCAGCTGAGTGTTAGGTTTGAGGGTGATCATGGTATTGAGAATGACATTGTTGATGCAGAAGAAGATGAAGCATGTGCCCCACCAAGACAAAGGACGTTCCCACGTAGCCGCAGTTACTCTGGACGTTCAAGACATCGAGAATTTGATGAAGAATATGAAGAAAGAAGGACTCGTCTGAGAGGTCCAAGGAAGACAACTTCAGAAAGTCATGTCCCTAGTGGCAGTAGGGACAGTAGGGATTACAGGGATTCAAATAAGGATGATGTAGATAGTTACTGTTCAACTTGTTCATCAAGTTCAAGTAGTGATGATTATGCGTATGAACTTCCACCTAGAAGGGCTTATGGGGGTGTTAGAATATCCTATGTGCCGAATGATGCTTTAGCTTGTGCAAGACGACAACAGTCAGCAGCGGCAGCAGCAACTGCCTCAAGCAGTCCACGTTCGCCAACAAAGAAAGTGGGTGGTAGCAATGCAGGGGAAGATAAAGACAAAAACTGCATAATCTCCTGATCCATGATGTTCTTAACTCAGAATTTATTCCGAACTATAAATGGAAGAATTCATTTGGGTATAAAGTTCCCTCAAGAGAAAGTGGAAGGGCCAAAAAGAAATGAACAGTGGAAGTAACAGGATATATATTGCTTTTTTTATACTCACTCCAGATGGATACAATAAATGAGATTCAAGCAATAGGGCTGTGCATGTCAGAAATTCTGGGTTAAATAAGACTTTGTGTTTGGATTCGTGAATAGGCATGAATAAATTGCTGAACTCTTTCTGTTGGCATTCTCAAGTCCTTCAGAACCAAACAGTTATTATTGACAATATGTAGTATCTAGACAATAGGTATTTTTGGAGATAACAAAATTTGGAAAGTTTGAATTATGATGAATGTTGGTAATATAATTTTATTCCTATTATATCTATCTGTAAAATGTATTTGAACATTAGTTGAAATTTTCGCTCAATGTTGTGTACTCTTCACATATTTCCAAGAACCTTCAGTTTCATTTTTGCCTAATGAATAATTCATTTTTATTGGCTAAAGCCTTTATTCCTGAGGAGTCTAAATGAACCTAATAATTATGCACAGCCCATATACGAACATTAATAGGCTGTTAGACAATCTGCAGATATGTTTATCTGCAAGGTAATACCAATAACTTTCATGAAATAGTGAATTGTTATACTTTTATTTTCTGTCCATAAAATCAGATCAGAAAGTAACTCAAAGGAGATTACACTTAAAAAACTAACTGAATTACATGATCACTTTCTCAATATGTATTTTGATGAGAAAAGGTCTTGCTGCAACAAATGGGAAAGATAACATTACAAGAATTTATAAAACCATCTGTATCTATGTGACCTGCAAAATGAAATGTGTCAAGAATGACAGTAGTAGCGCCTCACTGCTTATGTGATCTGTGACTGATATTTCCTAGTATAGAAAAATTAATGCTTCAATACTATTTCCTTAAGGGGGCACATGGTAGAATAGCTGGCTGAGGCACTATGCTACAAGCCAGAAAGTTGTGGGATCAAATCCCGATGAGGTCATTGGATTTTTCATTGTACCTAATCCTTCCACCCACATTATGGCCCTGGGCTCGAGTCAGCCTCTAACAGAAATGAGTACCAGGAATTTTCCTGGGGTGTAAATGGTGGCCAGCGTATAAGGCTGACACCTTTACCACTATCTGTGAGCTGACTGTCTAGAAGATGTGGGAGCCTCAACCACTCACACCCATATGGGCCTTCAAGGCCTGTTACAGGAACAGCTTTACTGTTTACTTAAATCATAACAAAACTGTTTATCAGTTATGCCATGAACAAGTAAAGAGCCATTCTCCATTTTGGTTTAAGAAGACAAGACTCTTGGGGTATATACACAGTACAGTCTTGAAAATGCAGAACTTCGGAAATCATGGATTAAACACTGCTTAATCTACGTTTCATATACAAATTTTTCCAAATGGGTCTATCATCAGTCATATGCGATTCATTGAATTGCTGTACTGTGTTATAATACTACATTGCATGGAAGACTTAAAAGCCTAAAAGTTTCTTAAAAACAGTCATTAAAATAATTCAGTTTAAAATTTATGTTATGCATTTTTTTCATATTCTTCGTCATTTTGTACTTGTATCTATGCATTATTGGCAGTGATGTGTATGTTTCTTTGATGTTTTTTTGGTTTTGTTTAATATATAGAAGATGTTATATATTGTATATTATATGTGTGACTGTCACATTTTACATGCTGTGAAGTATTACAGTACAGCATAGCATTTTAATAAATAATAGATACCTGATGATGGCCCCATATGACAAAAACATTTTGTAATGTACTACACGAAACATAGATTAAGTGGTGTTTAACCAATGGTCTACAAATTGTTCCATTTACAAGACTGGTTGATATGTATATCATGTGCTCAGCTAATGCCACATGATGCTACAATATTATGAATATAAGACTATGTTATTGCTGGGAACTGAAAAAAGAAATGCCTGGTGAAAACTAGAAGTGCCAGTTTTTGTATTTACTTATTTGAATGAGCAGCATAAATTAAATTAATTCTTCCCTCATGTACAAACAGACTGAGTATTAAAATTACTTTCTTTAGGAGTATGATGCTGTGTAGTTTGGTAAGTAGGTGCCAGTGTTTCAGAGGAACCTGCTGCCCACATCTACAGAGTGGTATTACTCTCAAAATGGAGACAATAGGTTCCTCTGAAATGTTGGTGCCTATCTTCCTTACTAGAGAATACTAGTCCATGATTTATTTGATCCATCTTGCAGTGCATACACTCATTTATCTCCTTCTCTCCCTCGCACTACATGTTTCGGCATAATAATGCCATCTTCAGGTGCTTACTTATCCACGTCAAACCAGTTCATTGCATGCCATGTTCACACATTAAAATAACTAAAATATGTATCTGTTATATACATTGTCAAACGTTAAAAATATTAAAATTGTTCAGGATACCACATCGCTACATCGCCCCTCACTACGTCAGTCACGCCCATTCTCCTTTGTTGGAGCACTCCTTCACTATCTTGTGTGTTGTGCTTTTGTTGTGTCGTGCTCCTGCGACTGCGTGTGTTATACTGTTGGGCTTCCTGGGTATGTGTGTCACACACATGTAGAGTATTTAGAGGTGCCACTCTTGGTATGTTTACTTTCTGGTCTGATGATGTAAGTTAAGGTAAGGGGAATATTTCCTCTGTTGACCCAGCATGTGCCATTTTCTTCAAATAATGTTATGTCAGTAGTTTCCATTACTGGTACTAATACATTGTCTTCCAGTGACAACCCTCCCTTGGTGCTTCTTCCATGTATTTAAGTTAGCAAAAAATCTTGACCATAGATGCAAGTATAAGTTCAGATTAATTGGGTTGAAATATAGGAATATTTGTTCACATATATCATTCTGATTCAGGTGTTATATTGCAATGAAAGCAATATGTATTCCTTTCAATCTGCAATGCCATATCTGAAAAGAAAAGGCTATATACACATCCTTTAATTGTCAGTCATGTGCGATTTAAATGTGATATTTGGTACTTATTTAGAAATTACATGTTCTTTAGACACAGGTTACAGGGCAATGCTATGAATTTAGTGGTTTTATTGTGTATCAAATTAGGCTCTTCATGATGACGTCAAAAAGTCAAAACATGTAGGGTGAACTTCCAAATGAAGTGTTGAACTTTCACAATATGAATGTCCCATTGAGTTGCATTTGAGGGTGTCACCTCATTTATTGGCAAATGGAATGCAGTGGGAAGAAACTCAGTTGTAAGGTTTTAGAAATGTCTTATTTCCTGGTCCGTGTTTGCCATGCTAAAAAGAATAATGTTTGTAGTCACTGCCCTGTTGAAAGATCTTTCAGTTACGGTAGAAGGTTGAATTCAAGTAGCATCATGTCATTGAGTTTCAATAATATTCCTTAGCTGGCTATGTGTAGGGTAGATAGAGAAATGTGAATGCTCTATTAAGCTGAAGAAACAACCATAAAAACAGATATTCCAGTTATTTCAACCTAACTTTCTAATAGTTTCTCCTCTTACAGGGGAATATAAATTATGTGCAAATACTAATTTAAGACTCATGAAAAAGAGGTTTTGATATTGTCCCACAGTCATCAGTCATTATGATATCATGATCTTTAAATATTTCCTGGGGTTTTACTTTCAGAGGTATTTAGTTCTAGATTGTTTGGTATTTCCATTATTAGGTAATTTATATAACTGCAGTTGTTTCAGTCTTTCTGTACACCCTTGTACATTTTCCATCCTCAAACTCTATTTAGTGAAAATTGTACATCACCAGTATTTTGTAATCCAGCCAAAATACTTTATGTAACCAACAATGTAATCATTATAATGTAATTCTACTAGCTGTTAATTTTGAAATGAGATAATAAAAATTTATATGAAACGGTATACTGGCACACATAAATTTTTGTAACAGAAATGTATGCAAAGTTAGAAGTGCTCAGAGAAACATTAATTATGGCATAGTTGTGAGACTAATATAAGCTGGTGATGTCTGACCTTTTATTTTGATTACATTGCATGTTCAACTGCGTAAGTCCCTCCAAGTTTTTATAAAAAATGTAGCAAAAATGTAACATATTGCTCCAACAGAACGAATTATATATCATATTTCATTCTCACCCTGAAGAAAATGAATAAAATCATTTTGTGCTCTGCAACTTGTTTTTGATACTTTAAACATCTAATGTTGAATTGTTGATGGTTCTCTTTCTTCAGTTATTGTTCTTAAACTGTTACCTGGAATTCTCCAGCCTTGTTATAAGTCATTAGCTTTTTGTTACTATACCATTTATTATAATTATTATAAATATTCAGTGCTCTAAATTAATAAACTGATGTCTACTGCCAGATGAATACTTAAATTATGTGAAATGTAGACAGCCCTCAAGAATATTGTAGCATGAATTAATATCATGAAATATTCTGATTTAACAAAGCTTGACAAGGTGCACTTTACAAGTTCACAATACAGGTTATCCATTAAAGACTGTTTTGTGTTTCATTTTTACAGAAGTGATTGAAGTTCAGAATTTTTATTAATTCGTAACATACTGATCTTTAAATTTTTATAATAATTTAATATTTCGTGCTTTTGTAATTGTCCATGTTTGTTTAGCCTTTGCAAATTAGACTTTGTTGTATACTTCAAAACTCTGTATGTTTCTGCTGAGCTACATAGCAAGTAACTTCTATTTTAATGCTATACTCATTTCTTGGAATATTCATTCATTTTCACATTCACAGATATACTTTCTTCATGTGATCTGAATTTTTTAAACTTTCAGTATATGCGGTGATACAGCTGGATGCATGCAACTCAGAGACCATAATACAGGCATTGAATACTGTGACATAAAAGTTGCAGGTCCTCAGGAATGTCCCTAACTATTTTGTTCTCAACTCCATACTTGGTAAGCATTTTTGAAGTGTCATGCATACACAGACATATTACATACATATTGCGATGCCAGAACTTAAACATCAGATAATACTGTAACCATGATAAATATTATGTTCAGTACAAGATGGTACATACATGACTGATGCAGGATGTGAGAGGTCTTAGCACAATTCTAATCATGTAATTTAACTGGAATTTTTTACAAGATTTGTGAAGATGATCCTGGGAAATACACTGAATGGTGGCCAAAGAAGAGTCAAGTAGATAATCACCTAAATAATTAGATGTTGCAGTTACAAGTAACAATCAGGACAAACAGTATGATCTAACCAGAGACTGTAAACATCAAACATGCATTTCTACTCCTTATAATTTGTAATATTCCCTTTGTATTCTGTAAATTATAATATTCCCTTTGTATTCTGGATTTTTCAATCAACATTTCATGCCATAAAATGCGACATCAAATTTAAAATTGGATGCAAAATGTAGGCATTTTGAATTGATCATGAGTATCTGTTTCATTAATTTTGAGCACTGATGATAATAACAAGTTACAGGCTCCTGAATCCTGAGTAATTCATGATTTGTAATTATATTGGGTAACATAAAGAACTTCTCTGTTAGTTGCCAAAGCCAAATGAACCTACAAGCCTTGTATATATGTTATGTAGATAAATGAATTAATGATATTTTTAAAAGTACAATTAGGTGACTGTTATGTCTCCATTATTAATATGTGCAGAATAACAAGTGAAGACTGAATATGCAGCCTTCGCTCAGAGAATTTGTTTTGTTTTTTAATTGTAATTAAAACTTTGCCCCAGTAAAGTGTTCTCTTCCAAAGATATTTTTTTAAGATTCTTTTTAAGGTTGTAAGAAGAGTGTTAGTGTTGTGGCAGTTTACATGCTTTGTGTATGCTTGTGTATAAATTGTAATATATATATAACTTTCTTTTTAGGAAATTGGGATTTGTAATCAGAATAAAATAGATTATCCATGAACATTTATTTTTGTTTTCATATTTCTAACCCTTAGCTGCCTGCAATAACATGTCTTTTCCTGTATATCTCAACATGTATTTCATATTGAAACAACCTGTTACCGTTCCTTATGAAATGACTTCCTACAGTCAAATGTTTCTTTCTTAGGTCACATAAGATGGCACATTAACTTCTGGCGATAATGAGAGATTTGTAGAAGAATGTACATGAGGAGTACTAGGCAGGGCTCTTTCCTAGCTTGTGGAATTCAAGTAGATGGAATTTGCTTAAAATCAGCCCTGTTCTCCACCAAAATTGAAGCAGGAAAAAGATTCTTGAAAGTCAGTTATAATCAGTTGTTTAATATAAGATTGCCAATGTCATTTTGAGTGGGTTTTTGGAGGATCATGTCAGAGGTAAGAGTTTACAGCAGAAGCTTAACCTGTTTGAAGCATGAGATTCATCATTATAGTACTTAAAAATTTTCCATCCCTGCAGGAAACTCGTTGCTCTCTGTTGCAAGCATCAGTAAGTTCATGCTGTGTAGCAAACTGTAATTCTCTGTGTTGCAAATGATAAGTCCATAAACGGTCTTAATTTTTCACTTAGAATGACCTGGGAATCACTCTCTGAAGTTGTGATATAAATTTATTATTATTATTATTATTATTTGGAGGGGGTGGGTTTCCCCATGCACTGCGACCTTTTGTTGATTTATTGTGCGTCCCCCTTTAATTATTCTAACTAGTCGCCATGCCCCTACAGTATTGGTGCTCGCTATCAGCCCCGTTCAGCCAGCGAGGTCGGCCCTCTCTGGCAATGGTCCCCGATATTTCTCCATCTACCGGATGAATTGGAAACTACTTGGGTCGGAAACTTTGCCAAGAACACTGTTAGTAAACTTATAACGGTACTGCATGAGATTATGAGTGTATGAATTCCAGTTGCAGATACAGTAATATTAACTGTACCAGTAGCCAACTCAACCAAACAACTCTGTCATTGTTGTGTGTTATTATTTTCGTGAAAAGTGCTTATTTAAAAGAGTTCCTTTGTATGGTATATTTTGTATTTGTTAAATGTTGGATGTTATGATTTGATTGTGGTGGCATGAAGTGGAACCCTTAGTCTGTAAGTAATGCAACATTTCATGCGATCAGTACAACAAATTTTATTAAAAGCTACAAGGCTGACAATATTTTTCAAGTTTGTACATATTATACACGTATGTTCTAATTTGGGTAGTAGTTTTATGAAACCTTTAAACAGGTAAGGACTCAGATAAAAATTATATCAAAATCTGTTGCTCTCTGCACATAATTGGAAATTCCGATGTGCCAGGCAAATTTGTTTATATGTGTGCTGTTATGTAAGACACAAATGTGTCGGACATATGTATGTATGTAATCGGACATATGTAATGGGAGTTTGACTAATGATGTGTTTGGAATCCAATTTCATAGTTTTATGAAGATCTTTACGTCTTAGTTACATTCATTTTAGATAAAATATGACGGAAATAAAATTATGTTTTATTAAAACATAAAGAAGTTTGGAAATATGTAAATAGTGTAACAATCATGAAATGTTCACACTCTCAATGTCTCTAATTTTAATGTTAATTATCAATACACGTTTATAAATAGCATAAAATACGCAGGGCAGAACGGCAAGACTTTCGAATATAATATGTGACCTAAGGTTTGTACGGTGTGAGGCTTACATAAAATATTTAATATTTGAATGTTATTCATACTGCCAGTAGAATGCAGTACTATCCACGGGTCATCACATAGTGCCATCTGCTCGGAAGTCTTGTGAACTTCACTTGAATATTGGGTACTCATAGATTGGAGTCAATCAATGATATAGAACTAGAGACCCTCAGAGAGTGGAAACTTTGAAACTAGAGGGTGCTGTGGGCGTAGAAGTGATTCATACGATTCGTTACAAGTAGATGATTAATTCAGTGTGATGTTGTGCAATAAGATTTGTTGTTTATACAGTAATGGTATAATGAAAGTGACAGTGAACTCAATAAAATAACCGAGAATTCGTTAACTGGGTAGGTTAAGAGAGAAAAGGTGTAGAAATCCCGTGAGGTAACTTCAGTCAAGTAGTGTAATTCCTATGTTTTGTGATTTAAGTTCATTGGTTGTCAGTTTTAGCAAGGAAAATGGTGAAAGTAAACGAAAGTAAGCCAGAAGACCAGCTTGAACACAGTCCCCAGTCGTTTTTGTCCATTGACGAATCGTTCGTTGTTTTGGAGAGATCTTCCCAAGAATCGAATGATCAGTTTGCATCTCATATGCTTCAACAGCCACCGGTTTACTCTGCAGTTCCTCCCCGTAACAGTTATACCGGAGGTTTATCTCGCCTGGAAGGCCAGGTTAGTATAATTTTAATATCCCCACCTGTGATACAAGGTAGGTGGCTAAGCTGGCTGATTGCATGTTACCTAAATGAAGATGTGAATTTCAGAATTTTGGAATCAGAAGTGTAGTCAGTGGTCAGCATAAAAATATTGACATTGAGTGCTCCCCCTCATTTTCTCAGCGCAGTGAGTGTACAGTCTGTTGTGGAATGTGTAATTTCTTTTTTCCGTGGTCATGTTGTGTCATCCCATTTGTCTCAGCCAATTGACTGACTCTAATATAACTCAGTAATTTAAATGAATTTTGTGTTTGTTATCCTTTCTTATCTTAAGAAGGAACATTTACAGGATCACATCTTTCTCATCATACACATGCATTTCACTCCATTCACCCTACATTAATGCATGTTTCTCTGTAATCATAATAAAAAAAAGTAAAGCTATCCTTGTAACAGGCCGTGAAGGCCCATAGGGTTGTGAGACGTTGAGGGTTCCACATTATCTAGACAGTCGGCTCAAAGATGGCGGTAAGGTTGTCAGCCTTACGTGCTGGCTGCGCTTTACTCCCCAAGAAAATTATTTATTTAATTAATTCCTGGTACTCATTTATGTTAGAGGCTGAGTTAACCCTAGGGCCATAGTGTGACCAGAAGGATTAGGTCAATTGAAAAAAATCCAATGACCTCATCGGGACTTGAACCCACGACCTTCTGGCTTGTAGCATAGTGCCTCAACCAACTATGCTACCACATGCCCCCACTTAATCATAATACCTGTTATAATATTCAACACATACACAATTGATTTGTTATGTTATTAACTCACTACATATTAATAAGTTTAATTCGTGGACTGGTGGCAGATCAGTGAGGTGCTACATGAGTCTGATTAGTTGACATGTTTCTGAGATCTCTGAAGATATCTTAATCCTGTAGCCACTGACATATATTTTAGTATGTCTTGTAAAGAAATATGTAAGTGATAAATCAGTTTATACATAATAGTGCAGCAGTTGGAGGGCACATAGAGCATTTATAAAAAAAGTTAACAAAAACTGATAACTTATTAGAACGTTTGTGACCTTTCCTGTAATTGTAGCATGTTGTCATTGTGAAATATACGACTCTGAAATTGGGTCCATCATTTTGAAACATGGTGTATGATTTGAATGGGCTCAGGAAAATTAAAATGTGTTGTCCATATGTAAAATCATAATTCTATGACAGGTTAGGAGGCTAGGTAGGTCAGAACAATTTGGATGAGAGCTGGTACAATTTCTTAGAGATTCATTCACATAGTTATACCAGTAATGCACTGTTAAGTCAGGACAGTGTGAAATGATTGATATACTTGAACAGAAAATTAGTAGAAAATTCGAAGCATATTCAGTTTTGAACTGTATCAGTCCATTATTATTACCATCAGACAAAGGCCAAAATTCACTATTGCATCTTTTAATTTCTAAACTAGCAGCATTCCCATAACTTACCATTCCTCAAATCCCTTCTAAAACTGGAATGCATACCCCCCCCCCATTTAAAATTATGTTTTTCCCCCAAATCTTTTCATGTTAGAATTCATGTTGCTTTCTTTTTGTGCAGACATGTGTTTAGAGTAGCCTATCCCCACTCAACTGATGTTTTACACACTCTTTTCAGAAAGGAACTAAGTTTGGTTTTAACTATAGTCATCTATTGTAAGAATTTTTGTCTTCTGGGATGTAATAGCATATAATCTTTTGAAAATCACCCAGCATTCTGGAATAAGGAAGTAAGAAATCAGTCTTTGCTTGCTGCCTGCTTCATGCTGGTTTCTTGCTTCACTTGTTTGTTGATCCTGAAGGTGGTGGGTATATTTTCTTCTGAAACATCACTTGAGTTTCAGCGTACTATATAGGATTATATCCCAGAAGATAGAACTCTTCAAAACCACTGCTGTGAAAATCTGAAATCTTACCTTTGTTATAGTTAGAATTCTAGACTGCATACACAAAGGCCATTACTCAAGTTTGGTGGTCATTGTATAGAAGTCCTTAATATCTAGCTGGATAGTACAAAAAATATGATGATAAGAAGCATTCCCTTGCAGCATCATCAGTCTCTGACACTGTAAAATGATAGAAGCGGAACACATGTAGAACAATAGTGCTTTCTTTCGCTTATCTGTCAGTGGCTTCAAAAATAATGTTGACATAAAAGTTCCATCATTAATTTTTTTGTGACAACTCCAGTGAAAGTCATGTCTACACCTTAGGGACTCTTGGAAATTCTGTGTGAAATTTAACTACACCAAATGCATATGTGTGTGTATATGATGCCTGTTATGTTTTTTCCCTTTCTGTTGTAGACTTCACAGAACTCCAGCTATATACCAGATGTAACAACAGATTTAAGTCCAGAAGAAATTCAGAAAAGGCTTCATGAATTGTTGCAGGAAAATCTGGAGCTGAAAGGTAGTTTTTGTGTTCCAGTTGTGATGTATATTTCATGGATATCTGCTCTCTGTCAGTCTTAAGATATCCTGAAAGTGTATATTATATGGTCTGTCCAATATTAGGAGTAGACTGTTGCTGATGTGGTAATGGCATTGCAGTGCATAGTAAGATAATACTCTCTGTCCCAGTACAGTACAGACCACAAGTTAAACATATGGCCAATAAGGATGTGTTTTGAGATAGACCTCTTTAATATTATAATGATGATAATCTATATGTATTTCTGTCAACATCCACTCATTTTTTTATATCCCTCATTACATATTTTTGCATATTATGTGTGCGATCATCGGACATTGCATAAACTTGGAAGTGTATCATACGTATAAGTATAGTGTCATTTATAAAATCTCATTATGTAGCACGCGGTAGTATATTTGGTTCAGGCACTGTGCTACAAGCCAGAAGGTCGTGGGTTCAAATCACAATGAGGTCATTGCATATTTCAATTGACCTAATCCTTCCACCCGCATTACGCTCTGGGATCGACTCAGCCTCTAACAGAAATGAGTACCAGGAATCTTCCTGTGGATAAAGGGTGGCCGGCAAGTAAGGCTGACAGGCTCACCACAATCTGTGAGCTCATTGTCTAGAAAATGTGGGAACCTTGATGTCTCTTCAACCCTGTGGGCCTTCACAGCCATTTAAAGGGATTGCTTTACCTTCTTTTACCATTATTATTAAATCATATGCAACATTATTGTCTGTGATTCATTTTCACTACAACCATATAAAAAATGTTATGTAACATGGCTCATTAAGAAAATAGGAATTGTAGAATTTGACTTGTTATGGTAGTGCTGTCACAGGTAAAAGCCACAAGACATCACAGTGAATACTTATTGCTAATTGCATCATAATGCACAGACAAATCGGAATTATTGCTTATGATACATCTTTTCTAGCATTTTTTGTACTTTATGTTTATAAACTTAAAAACACATGATATATCTGCATGAGATTTAGTTTGTATTTGCTCATATTCTACAGGTACAATACTTCTTATCCGGGAATTATGGATTCGCCAAATGTCTGAATCTAGGCCTTATATGTTGGATGTACCCATCTCAATCTGCGCTTAACAGTTTACCTGAAGCATCTATCTTTAATTTATACATAACTCCACATTCTTAATGCTTATTACAAAACACTTGCTTTTAGCCCTCTCGCTTTTCATAGGACTCCCCGTTTGGCCTTTACACATGACTTTGATAAAAATAGGAGAAAGAGTAGATACCACAGTAATCATGGAGAACAAGCATACATACAGTATATTGTTTTCAAATGATACTAGTTGGACATTGCCACCAACATGACAGTTTGAAAAACAGCTAAGTATCTGGACACTGGATAAGAAGTAGTGTACCTGTACTATACCAGTCTGTTCAATACATCAGTTAGAATTTTCTGAAACAGATAATTTGTTTTTAGAAACTTTGCAGCAGAACAACTTGGCAATGAAGCAGCAGTTCCACACACTTGCTATGTGGCAGGAGGAGGTGTTCAAGGTTCACCAGAACCACAAGGCCAAGTTTGCCGAGACCAGGGAGTTAGTTCTTAAGGTATAATTAACTTGTGCTTAAAATTGGATGTGTCCACACTTTTAGAGTGTTCACTGTGTTGGTTTGAAGTCCTAAATGTTAGGTTTGTAAACCTAAAGCTATGTCTTGGTAGATTCACCCATTCCCTTCAGAAGAAGAAATGTTATTTTGTGCATGTGTCTTATTAGTGGTGTGAGATGGAAGATTGTCAGCCCCACTTTGAAAAATTGCTGCCCCATAGGTATTTTAAGTTTCAAGTAACCAATATGAATGGTCTTTGAGCAAATCCATGATATAAGTAGTGACATCAAGGGGAGTAGTGGTGCCTTAGAATTAATTAGGGAGACTCATGTTCAATTTCTGAGGAATGTTCCAAAACAGTCATATTTTTGGACTGTAATAAAGTGAATTCAAGAGGGCAGACATAGTTGAGAATTCAAGAGTCATAATATTTTGACTTGATGGCAGAAAGCCAGAATTGTGGAGCGAGAGGAAACATCCATTCCTAGGCTACAGCTACCTAAACAACTGGCAATTGCTAAGCAACAGCTCTGTAAACACATTCCTGTGGCAACGAATATTTGCACAACAGTGGAGGAATTGTTGGAGAATAGACACAGTAATAGAGAAAACATGAAGACAGTGTTTTCTAGCAGTCTGCAGGTAGTCTTCAGTTAGTTCTGAGTTGGACGTGAGGGCTAGCCTTCAATAGCCAGTGGTGGCCAGACATGGCTAGCAGTCAGTGGCCAGGAGTACTGACAGTACACAACTTACTAAGTCCATCAGTTCAGTCAATCAATCAATCAATCCCAATCCTATAATCTTATTTTTTACACCAGCTGTCACAATTTTAGTGACTATAGACGGGGTTTCGATTGGTAATCAGTTTTATTGGATTCACGTAGCTCGTAAGTGCAGAGAACTACAACAGTTTCATTAAGTTCCCTTTAAGGTCACTGTAGCGCACAATGAGCCTTCTCAGTTTTGTTAGGCACCGTGTGGCAACAGCTCAGCTTCCGTGTTCCATGACAAAGTCAAAGTCAGAGTCACTTTATGACTGGCAGTTTACTGCCAATCAGTTCGTCTTGGTTCGAAGCCCCTCGAGACTCACGATTTTTTTTTCAGCAGAACCCTTGTAGTCATAGTCCTCATGTAACATCCTGTCTGATGAGAAGATGGGTTTGTCTGATATGAATATGCTTGACCTTCTAGTGCTAACACCACATCTTAATAGCACCGATATCTTGCTGTAGCTTTCTAAGAACATAACGCTCTTTACAGTCTATCGCACATATATAGGTGTCATCAGCAAAGAGACCTAGATAGACACCAGGTATTTGAGGCATATCAAGGCTGGTGCACGGACCAAACAGAAAACATAGCTTTCCACAATTCCTCTGTTGTTGCTTGCATAATGGTTGCTGCACTGATGTGCTGT
The DNA here is from genome assembly GCF_002891405.2 of Cryptotermes secundus. Classification (NCBI taxonomy): domain Eukaryota; kingdom Metazoa; phylum Arthropoda; class Insecta; order Blattodea; family Kalotermitidae; genus Cryptotermes; species Cryptotermes secundus. The sequence goes on from NW_019738354.1 coordinate 2,140,433, forward strand.
TTACCATGGTGTAACCTAGCAGCAGGTGTCTTTTCTGATTAAACTATTCTGCCTTTCAGCAGACATGCCACAGTATTAAGAGTGACAGTGGTAGACCTAGAAGTATCCAATTAATGCAGGATTTCTGAGTTTCAAGACACCGAAGTATGCTGTTGAAAGCTAACTTATGAATGATCATTTAAAAGGCCTGTAGATTTTATCTGCACATTCAGACTAGTTCTGGGAACCACTAGATTGATACTGGGAACTTCTTGGAAGTAAGAGGAGTGAATGGAGATACTCACTCATATTCATCTGGTGCTGATGTCTAGGTTGCATATAGAATCTCCTCTGTTTCACATGTACTCTCTTGGCATGGCTCTTAGGCTAAGAGGCATTTATGTCCTTATTTTATACATTATATGTGCAGCTGATGAGCCAGGCTAGCTCATTCAATAAAGTGACTGCACAGGATGGCTCTTTTTCGCATTACATTCTAACTGGACATAGGGCCTGTTTACTCTCCCATCCAGTTGAGGGTAAATTGACCGGAGCATGTAAGCGGTCCGTTCACCCCTGTCTAGAAAGCGAAGAGAGGGTTTTAACACATGGCTAGTTAGAAAAAGAAACATTATTTGCAATGTTTAGCATGTCAAAACTGCATATTTGTTCATGACTTTCATTTTGACTTGTTCTGTATCCAAAGGTACTAACCTATTTAGGATTTATAGAATGTAAATAAATTCAATTCAATTCAATTAAAAAACTTTCCATGTGGAAACTTGGCTTCCTTGTACAATATTATACATGACGTTATCTGTCAACAGGGAATTATCTGTGAATTTAAAACGTGTGTATATAGTCTTAGAATCTTTGGTGACTGGCAGTGTTCAGAATCGCTTGAAGACATCAGCCTCCTGGTTTATAATGTATGAAGATAAGGAGCTTAAGTAAACACTCCAATCTGTTGATTTTAAGGTGACTGTAAAATGAACTACAGACTTGAATTTATCCAACACAGTGTGATTTATATCTCTGCGTCAAACTGGCAATGAAAACATTGTTTTTGAATTAACATCTTTATGTGTATTTTCTCAAATTTTACCAGTATGGCCAGTACAGTTTTCTGTACTTTGTGATTGTATTCCAAGCGGTTCAGCTACACAGTGTTTTAATTTTATTTTAACTTTTAATGATCATAGATTTTATTTTTCTAATTTTTTATTGTTGTTGTTGTAGCCTTATTGTGAATATGTAAACTTATACAGCAAGGATCATTCAGTTTTCCCCACATTTATACAAGTAAGAGTGTCCTACTTTGAGTGAATGTCCAACATTTGTATAAATATGAAAAGTGTAAACAACAAGAACATGTTCCAAATCATGACTTAGTATTATTGTTATTGTGTTTGTAGTTGAGAGCTGAGAATACAGAATTGAGGAACATTTTGGAAGAGAGTAAGAAGACAGGGTCAGGGATTCCAAATGCCTCAGAAACAAAGGTAAGATGTTGGGGGAGGGAGGGGAGGGCAAGAGAAAAACGTATATGTACAGTTGGAACCCTCCACAGGATAATCCCAATTTTATTCAATCATGAAAAGTTTGCTTTTTTATTTCTTGCAAACTTGTTCCTCTCCTCTTGATATCTTCCAGTACCTTAAACAGTCTTGTTATAGGTCATCTCATAGGCCACGTTCCTTTGAATTATAAATCTATTGCCCTTTAGACATACTTGTTATATCTTTTTTTTTTTTACATGGCCAAACCATTGTAATTGTATCTTCTCTAACTCTTATTAACAAATTTTGAATTCAGCTATTTGTCAAAATTTAATTTTGATTTCAACCATTTTCTGTTTTATTCTTAATACATTTGAAATATTTTTTATTGCTTATTATTATTATTATTATTTATTTATTTATTATTTAATTACATTCCATTAAGCCATACAAGGTCAAAGACCTATAGAATGTAGAAACTATCATTATAAATATAAAACAGTAAGCATTGTTTGATTTTGCTTTTGTTTCTTCTTGTAAGAGCTGCATGTTGTTAGCAGTTTAAAATGTACATTATATGCTATTGTTTTGAGACCTTTTTCTTTCATAATATTCCTTTTTAAATCTGGTAAAATTGATAGAATTTAGAACTGTTTTGTATTCAGTTAATCTCTGTATCATTCCCTTTTAAATTTGTTTCCCTTCCCAAATCTTTTCACCTGTTTAACTGCTATATCCTTAAGTTTTATTCTGAGAAGTATTGCTATTTACAATTATATATTATTGGTGTTGCTGTTGCTGTCTGGGTAACATTGCTATTTCCATTTTTGTAGTTGATGATGGAGAATGTTGAACTGGTAGGTAAAATTGCTGAGCTACAACAGAAACTGTCAACTCCAGTGCCAAGGAAAGAGCAGCTTCACAGTGGACCTCCCAGCAAGAAAGAGCAAGAGTTGAGTGCACTGTTGGAACAAGTGAACAGACAGTTGGAGACTGCAGAGCGTTCTAGGCGCCAGCTGACTGTAGAGGTAGAACATCTGACAGCACAGAGAACGCGGCTTGAACGGGATATGGCAGCACAGAAGAAGGTAATGGAAGAACAAAAGGAACAACTTCAGAAATCACAGAAAGAGAAAGAAGAACTGGAACAGAAGATAACACTCTTAATGGAGCAGGTGAGTTTGTGTGACATAAACTTAGGTGGACCTTGAGTCACAGTGGATATAGCCCCTGTCCTATTTACTCTGGACTGCCCAGCAAACAAAACGGTTAGCTGAAGCTTTGTTACTGAGAGATATGTTGTTCACAGTGACCCACACCTTGCACAAAACATGCTGACCAGTAGTGTTACAAAGCCATTGCATTCAATAATTACACTTTATGCTAACATTAAAGGCTGAAACCAAGCTAGCTCCCTCAAATGTTATCTCTTCTGGCATGTATTCAGTATTTCATTTCATGTATTCACCTGCCCAGTTGTATCCCACTATTATGATTGGTGTTCTTCACTGTTTTCCTTTGTTACTCGATGCATATCCTGAGATGGTATTTCAGATTAGGCAATGGTGGTAATCTTCCATGGCTTTTAATTTTCATTTTCACCAGCCATCCTATCATTTGACACAATGTAGTCTGTGATACTGATATTATCATTAAATATACCATGCATAAGTAAATAAATTACGAGTTGAAAGCAATATTCTAGTGAAGAACTCGTGTTTCTTAAATGCATTCTTTGTGATTTTACATATAAGCTTGTTTGAAAAGCTAGGCACAATATAGGTATCACATTGCATAGATCATAAGTTGGATCTCCTTGTATTTCATTTTGTATTAACCATATTAAAATATATTTTAATTACAAGTTTTGGCTTTTAATAAGCTCTATATTTCATGCCTTACAGAACTTTCTGCTCCATTAGCTATTTTTGAGAACCATAAATTATTTTGTTAAGAGTTTCATATAAAGTATTTGACAGTTAAATGCTTGCTACAATATTTAATATAGAACCAATACTAAATTTAATATAAAAATGTTGAATAGTTAAGAGATGTAATATGCAGACAGGCATACACTGTCATCCAGTGTGTGTTCCTTTTAAGCACTTGCCGCAAAGAACATACTAAACCAGAAGTGCAATAAAGATTCTGAATTAAAAATACAGACAATTTTGCTGCAAAAGGTTATCTAACATTGTTGTTATTACAGAAGGTTTAGGGTTTACAGAACTGTATGAAGCCTTCAGAGGTACAGTCTGACAGAGAATTTTGGTAAGGAAATATCCTGAGAAACAGTGGAATTCTGAAGAGAGGACAAAAAGATTTTAAGGATGTAGGTAGCAGGGGATATAATTGGATTGTGTTTAATGGCAAGATTTTGCATTGGCATTGTAGTAGAACCTTTACTTTCTGCTACCATAGTGTTAAAACTTGTAAATTATTGGCACTGTGTTATTTCCATAACAGTACCAGGAAGAACTTTCCCTGAAAGATCAGCAACTTGTTTCATCACCACCAATTAGTGGCCAACAGTCCAACACACAGGAAATTCAGAGGCTCACATTGCAGCAGGATGATCAACTGGCTCTAATTAATTCCTTAACACATGACCTGAAGAAAGAAAGAGCTAAAGTAAGACTGTGCAGGGCAACCACTAAAAATATTGTCACATGTTGGGTATGTCACATGACAAATAACTTCACGTGGGTCTCGGATTTAGTGAATCTTTATTGGACACTCACTCTTACACACCTTACAATTATTATTACTTGCAGTATCACTTGATTTCTGGCCCAATACGCTAATACTCAACTTCCATTCGAGGCCAGGCCCTTTATATAAGGTGCACGCAGACTCAGTAGAGGACCCCCTCGCCAAGGTTTGATCTCACGTCTTCGGCAATCCATTGCTTCGGGAATGCACCTTATAGAATACACTAGTAACATGTTTAATCTCATCTGTTGTTACTCAATGACAATTCGTTGCTACCATTTGTCACTGTGTTAACTCCCCAGTTTTCACGTATTTGTTGCCGTGGAAGTGTCCATTCCGATTGTAGCGGTTGTTGCGGCGATGGACATAAGATGACTCATCACAATATATTAAGAAAATAAATCTCAGCTTTAAGTCATCTTTCAGGTTTAATGATTGTAACATCTTACAGGGGCTGTAACAGAATCTTGTTCATTGTATATTTTTTGGGGGACACACATTAGTATAGTTTGAGGCACTGTGCAACAAGACAAACAGTCGCAGGTTTGATCCCGATGATGTCATTGGATTTTTTTTTTTCAATTTACCCAATCGTTCTAGCCACGCCATGGCCCATGGGTCAACTCAGTCTCTAACAGAAATGAGTACCAGTAATCTTCTGGGGGAGGGTGGGCGGAGTAAAAGGCAGCTGGCACATTAGGTTGACAGCCTTGCCACCATCTGTGAGCTGATTGTCTAGAGAAAAATGTGGGAGCCTCAATGTCTCAACCTTGTGGCCCTTCATGGCCGCTTACAGGGATAGCTTTACATTTTTCTGTATTTCTTTACCTCACCTAATGATCACACCACTGCTTGAAGTATTAGTCACCGCAGCATACTTTTAAAGGAATGTTGGTTCTCAAACTTTATTGTGTTGCTCAATTCATGGAATTAATTTCCAAGATTCTTAAACCCNTTTAAACTTATTATTACAGGGTTTCTAGACTTTGTTCCTTATCTTATATTCTGAGCAGAGCACAGTATTTGTGAAACCAGATACATTTCTGCCTGCAGTTTCCAAAATATGATTTGTTCATCTCTTCAGTATACAAGATGATAGACTAAGCAGACTGGTGTGGCAGTAGCACTTAAACTTGTTATTGAGGAAGTGCTCAATTCAGATCTCAGCTAATACACTGACTGAGGTTTTTCATGATTTCCCTTAGTCCCTCCAAGCAAATGCCAGGGTAGACCCTTGGTTATACCATGACTGCTTCCTTCCAAATCCTTTTCATTTCATTATTCACCAATGATCTATTCAGTGCTGTATAGTCTGAGATACTGACAATGTCATAAAGTAAACCATGAATTACAGACACTGGACAAAGTCCAGAAACCCAGAAATCTTAAGTGTAATGCACCAGAGCTGGAACCAGAACTAAGACTTTGACTGTATGTGCACTTTTATGAGATATTCTTCACGTAGTCACCTTCACTGTTTGTATTTATCATATTTTAATACAGACTTAGTACTGTTATGAGATGAGAAAGGAACCCAGGTTGCTTTGACTGTGGGTCTGTTTGATAGAATAAAACAGTAAAGAAAATACTGCGTTTTCATTTAGGTCTTTTATTTCTTCTCTCCACATACTTTGTAGTATGGTTATGTGTTGATAGGTGGCAGCAGGAACTGCAGCTGTGGAAGAAACTCCAGCCACTATTGATGAAGAAGCATCACTTGCACGTGACATGAGGGACTGTGAAGAAACGTTGGGACACATCAGTAGTTGTCTGGATAAAGAATCTGAAAGGTCTGTCTGTATCAATAGCATATTCAAGAGACATGGATATGAGAGAATAACATTAAATGGTTTAACTCTCTTGAGCTGGGATATCTTGGTCTGTATAGCTAGGAGCTATGGGCTAGACAGCCAGTGTTTGATTCCTGGCAGGAGAAAGATTTGTCTCTTCTCCATAGCTTCCAGATTGGCTCTGGAACTTACCAAGCTTCCTATCCAATGGGTACCAATGGCAATTTTTGTGGGGGTGAAGCGGCCGATGCGTGAAGCTGACCAGTCTCCTCAATCTAGTGCCTCCACTCCCCTATACATCTTCATTGCATAGTGAATAATTAATGAAGCTCAGGGACAGTTTTACCCCTCTCTTCTGTCTCAAGTCATCTGGTGGTGTGGTATGTGGTGACAACAGTGAAGCTTCAGGTTCTGTCTGAATAACTATAGCATTATTTTTCAACTTTTGTTCTGCTTTTGTGTTTACAAAACTATGTTCACATCACCCTTGATAGCTGACATTACTTTTCCTTTATATAATTTCATTTCATTTATTCACCTTCCATAAATCCTGTCGAGAATACATTCTCATGCGGATGTGGAGATTGTCCTAGTTACAGTCACAACTAAGAATTCTCATGCAGATGTTGAGATCGTCTTAGTTACAGTCACAACTAAGAATTAGAATTATTTCTAATATGTGTTACAGATCATAAAACATTTTAAAAGATCAGTAACAGATTAGGTATGAGTAATATATGTCAGGAGACTCAGTATTGTTAAAATGCTATTCTGAAAAGACACAGTGTTTGATAAATATAAAAAGTACTTCAAATATTGAAGCAAGTACACTTAAACAAAAGATAGCAACACAACCCATTACAGTTACAAAAGAAAACAGTGCAGAACATGATCACACTGCTATTACTGCACTTGGTTAGCTACTGATGAATGGTGGAAATGCTAAGACTGCAGTCTTTTGGGATGTGATGCCTTATGGTTTAATAGATGAAGACAAGTGTTTTGGAGGAACCTTCTGCCTTCATTATCTAATTTTCTATCCTGAAAATGAAGGGAGCAGGTTCCTGTAAAAAATTGGTAATTGTCTACCATCCCAGAAGACTGCAGTCTGCTTATTTATTTCTGTGAGAACCTCACCTCTTCTGTAGAAAAGCATTTGTGTTCACACTGCCACAGTGTAGAGACCGATGTTATGGCACACTGGCTGAGAACCACTGATGTGTCACGACTGCAGTGAGTTCATCATTTAGAAAGCTCTTCATGGGATGCATCCTGTTGTGTGTCATATATGAGCATTTAAGGGACGTCTGCACCACACTTATTTCGATAAACAAATTGATACTGATGTACCAGCATTTGTTTAGTTGGCAAAGTTGTCACTACAGGTTTCGATCCTTACAAGGCCATCATCGGGCGAATCTACAGTAATGTGATCTTAGTCATTGAATTGTTTTCTTAATATGGATCCATATTATTACAAGCAAGCAGTTTAGACAGAGAACATTAGAACATAAAAATGGGGATCCCTTTGCATACAACACAACATACACAAGCAATAAAAAAACTCATCATATGTGGAAAACAAAAACAGAAGGGGTGACATAAAGAAAGCACTCAAAGAGACCACTACAGGATGCCTAGATATGGTAAAGAAGTAAACAAATGTGACACTCATAGAAGGGCCTCCACACATTGCTTCATCCTGTGCCTTACCATGTAACAACAACCTTAACAAAACCTGACAAAGCTAAAAAATTTTACTTTTTAAGCTAATTTCAGTTAAGCTTAAAATCAAAATATAATTTGCGTAATTCATTTTAAGATTAAAATTATATTAATTGAAATCATATGTGTCATATTAATTTTAATTTCTAAGTTTAATTTAAAAAACTATGTATTTGTTATATATATTTTAACAAAAGGGTGTATTTGCTGTTCAGATGGTAAAATATTGTAATAATATTGATCCATGTTAAGAAGACAGTTCAGTGACTTAAGGTTACTTTTCTCTAGATTTGCCTGATGATGACCTTGTAAGGGTCAAAACATGTAGCAATGCCTTTGTCTTTTCTTACAGGTTCAGTAGTTTGGACAGCTGGCTCCAGGTGGCATCTGATAGCATGAATCACTGGAAGGTGAATCAGTCTGTTGATGTCAAGACTGTGAATGCTCTTAAGGCTGAAATAGAGGAACTGAGAAATTTGCTGATTCAAGAGAAAGCTTCTAATGAAGAGAAGAAGTAAGTAATCATTTCTTTGACATCTGACAGCTGTTGTTTCTGCAGTTTTCACTACAGTCTGGGTTTGATTCCCAGTAGGGGCAATAGTTGTTTCCCTTCATCACAACTTCCAGGCCATCTATGGGGCCCACCCAGCCTCTTACACTGTGGGTACTGGGAGCTTTTACTCCAGGACAAACACAGCATAGGTATAAAGCTCTCTAGTCACCTGCATCTGGTGCTGTGATTAAGAATGGTGGAACTATAACTCAACTTCCCCATGCATCGTCATGGCACGGTGCTTGAGTAAGCCCAGGGATTACTTTACCTTTCATCTTAGCTTCTGTTTAGTTTTGAAATTATTTCTTTACCTTGACTTAGTAGCACATGTAAAGTGGATGATTGATTCTTAAAGTATTTAATTTTCAGCTGCATGTCTGAAATAACGTCAAATGAGATGGTGAAATAATCATGAATGATGAATAGGTAAGGACTAGGAAAGAGGTGGTGGCTGCCTATTTTGAGCTACTGTTCCAGCATTTCCCTGGAGAATCTCTGTAACTTGAAGCTGACCAAGATTCTACCCAAGCATCTCCCAAGTACAAACCTAAAGCAATGTTTCTGTACCAGCTTACTTGATGGATGCTATTGAATGAAAAATGTGTTAATTACTGAAATATCTCTCTTGTGTTAAATGGATATTTTAATCACAAATTATATTTAAGGCATAATGTAGACCATTGGAATTGTGTCCTGAGCATGTGTATTTCTTTCATAATGTGAATAAACTTGGAATCTACTATGAACTTGAATATTGGGAGTGAAATGTATAGTGATTCCAATGTGTCTGCCACAAGTCACACCGTGGTGTTCAGCACCTCTGCTTCATACACAGGTGTCAGGTTCAGATTTTGGTCTAAAGGCCATGATCCTCACTGTGGTTGTTCGTGGTTTCTCATTTATTTCAAGCAAATGCTGAACTATAAAATTAAAATATTTACTGCCATGCAGTTGTAACTTGTTGAAATCCATAAAAGTAGTTTTTCTTGATGCATGTCAATTTTTTTTAATTTAAAATGTTCTTTTTAATAGTAGATACTGTGTATTCATTCACTGATCATCCTACTGTTCGGTGCTGTATAATCTGAGTTACTGGAAGCATCAGTAAATGAACCATAAATAAATTAAATTCATCTTTACAGAATAAAAAAGGACCATTATAATGTAGAGTAGTGTCTCCTGGGATGTGGCACCATGTAGTCTTAGAAGTTACCTGCATCAGTAAACTTCCACCAGACTAAATGGCATTACATCTCAAAAGAAAGTCACTGGCATAAGAATGTCAAAATCTCACACAGACCATTAGGTTGTCATCATTTTTCTCTCTAATGTGTATGTGTGATCTCACACCAGAAGGATTTCTTTTCTGGTTGTTGGTTTGAATATGATTGTTGAATTTTATGTTATTGTTTATAGGAAGAACTTGGAGGAGGCTGAGGAGAAGTTCAGAAAACTCTACTCAGATTACCAGATGGTTGTAAAAGAGTTGCAGAACTTCCATGAAGAGCAGAAAGATAAGGATCGTCATAATAATGCCTACTTTGAGGTACAGGCACGAGGCTTCACCGAGAAGATAGACAGCATGACGGCACAGCTTATCAACATGGAGGAAGCACTCACGCAGAAAGAAAAAGAAGTGGCTCAGATGAAGGAAACAGTGGAGAAATGTGAACTGGAGAAAGAAGCAGTCACCATTCTCAAAGCACAGGTGTGATCATAATTGAACCATTACTGTTCAAGGAAGTGCTGAAGTTGCTCTCATACCTGACAGCTCATATTACTGCATGTTTTCTCTACACAAAGGGAATTCTCATAAGGGGAAGTCTTCAAAATTATTGACTGTTTTTAAATTAAATTTATTATTTGAAATTTTTGACTAAAAGTTGGTGGGCCAGTTTAATTGTAGTTTATGTTGGTCCAGTATGCCTACATTACATGTCTTCAAACCAAACATAATCAGCACTGTGTGTGCTGAGATATGAGGCTGCTTCATTTGGTAGATCATTGTCAACATTTCAGAGGAATGTGTTTCTTAAAAACAAAATTGGTTTGAACATAAAACGTAGGTCTCCAACACTTCAGTTGGGGCCTTTTGTGATATGGTATATAAGACTGAAGGAAAAATATTTGGTGATTCTGTTCTGTGACTCTTTAATGCAGTTAGCTTTGCAACAAGGGATTTACCTCTGCAATAAATGAGGATCAAGGTCAGTGATATAAGCAGTGTACCAAAATCCACATTTGGAAAGTGTGCATGTTTGGTGTGCACTTTTACACACATGTTAGGTGTACTTTGCACAGAATTTATGAAATGAGAGGTTAGTTGGTTGGTTATATCTGCCATTCATGTATTTAATCTTCAGTACATTGCAGTGCAATTTCTGGAAGGGGAATCTGAACGATTCTTCCAAAATTATAAAATGCATTGTCAACAGAGCTGAAGTGTGATGACCTCTCTAAAGAGGGAGAGAGACTTGTAATAATTGTAACAGGCTAACTTGGTCTAGTATTGGATAGGACACTGATAGCCCATTAGAACAGCATGCATTATAAAAGATGTTTCTTTCTCCAGGTTGAAGTTTACCAGTCTGATTTTAATGCCGAGCGAGAAGCTCGTGAGAATCTTGCTGGAGAGAAGGAGAGACTGGCAGAAGATCTGCGACATCTCCAACGCCGCAACCAGCAACTGCTGGATGAATTAGAGGCATACCAGCAGAACCAGTATGAGCAAATGCAGAAACATGCACCACCTGCTCTGGTTGCATCAGCACCAATGTAATTAGCTTGCTGCACCAACTAGAGCATCACTTGAATATAATATATCATTAGTGTCAGCAATTACCACATTAGAAGATGTGGCGTATGCATCTTTTTCTTTCTTATTGCTAGTGGGGTGGGATGAAGTTCCTTGTACTGCAGCCACTTCTGGCCTATTGTACCAGCCCCAGATAATAGGTGAGGGTGATTGTGAAGCAGTTGGTGGAATGAAGATTGGCAGGGGAAACCGAAGTACTCGGAGAAAACCTGCTTCAGTGCCACTTTGTCCACCACAAATCCCACTTGACCAGACCCAGGATCAAACCCGGGCCACCACAGTGGGAAGCCAGTGACTAACCGCTTGAGCCATGGCACGGCCTGGCATATGCATCTTAGTAGGAGATATTTTGAGAATATTTTGTGGGTTTATTATTAAGTTTCATGAAAGTTGGATCTTCCCATGTATCTTTAGTATGTTCCTTGCATGAACAAAACCCCTGAGGAGTAACTTTTGCATTGATACCATTCCTGAAGTATCTAACATGGCCATATTGTTGAATAGAAGGTGTATTCTTAATTTGGGTGATGACTTATTTAACAAGTGACCTATTTGATAATATAGAGGAGTGGTCAGGCCTCGTGACTTTAAGTTATTATTAATAAATATTATTGTTTATAGTTAGTAATTATAGACTTGTATATGAATGCAAATACCAGAGCAGTATATAGAACTGAAAATAACACATTTGGAAATATGTTTTCACTAAATTGGAAAACACTTGGCCACATTACTTTTTCCTAAAGAGCCTCTGCCTTCTGATAAGAATGAAGGAATTCATGTCTGAGGCAGATTAAGAGTGGAGACTGATCATAATTCCATTCTTAAACTTAAGCAGTGATGTTCCAAGTTAAAATTTCCAGTCCTGGACACTGGAATTGATAATTTAATTGATGGTTCCAGTATCACAAGTGGTTGGAACACGATAGCAACCCCAGGGCGAGCAGAACCTCAGAGACCAACTAGGTCCTCTCCTGGCAGAAGACCTTCCCCAGGTCCTCAGCAGCAGAATCCATTGCCAGCAGCAGAAGAGGATACCCAGCCATTTAGAGTGAGGATTATGTACATTGCCTAACAAATTACTGACTGTTACATTTGTTTGGTCATGGTGGTTCTATGCTTGAGTTTATTAACATAACAGTGAAGCTTTCTAGCGCCTAGAATTTGCAGTTGTTGCAGATTTGAGTATTGACTCAAACAAAGTTGGTGAGACTGGCTCAGTGTCTCCAAACCATTGCCGGTCTAGATCAAAAAGTATATACCATTTAGCATTATAAATATTATAGATACAAAATAATGACTTGTAGTAACAATGATTGATATGCTAATGTATTTTCTAGTCTATCTATCACAGCAAACTCACTTTTTATAAATGAACAACTGAAGGCATGAGTTGATTGATGAAATTGGTTAGTTACTAAGAATGCACGCTGCATGTTTCTATCATATATGACCATCATCAGGCATTTAAAATATTGAAATGCATGTCAACGTACATTACTGGACTGCTAATTACAGTGGATTCATTGTAGATAGTCCTGTTTTACACAAAATTTCCTGAGATTACAATATTATAGAAAATATCAAATTGATTATTAAGTTAGGTGAGTCTATAATTTATTTCCATTATTATAGTTATTAGTTAAGAGTAGATGTTAAAACTTCAGTAGAGGTAGGTAGAATGTGGTAGGTAGGTAGGTAGGTAGGTAGGTAGGTGGTATCAGCGGAATACTACTGTGTTTAGGGTATGTTGTATGTGGGGACATGAATGTGTTTTTTTTTTTCAGCGTATGTATATCTTTTGGGTGGAGTACTTTGAATTTCCAGTATGTATCTAGTACTGATAACTTCATGCTGAACTTGTTTTCTGTGGTTCATCTGAAAAATTAAGAATATATATTGAATGGACATAATCTTTGTGTGTGTATTTCTTCATGGCTAGAACTACTTGTATGTACTTATGCATTTAACACTCACTGATTATTTTGTTGTCCTGAATTGAAGTGCTCTCTTGTGAGTATTTTGATTGAAGTTGCTGTTTCCTGGTTTTATATTTAACTCTTTGGTTATTTTGTTGTACTATATGGAAGTGTTTTTGTGAGTTTATTGGCTAATGTTGCTTTTTTCTTAGAAGATGAATTTTGTGTGATCTTAATGTACTATAGGGATATGAATATATATCCTATGATTATTGGTTAATACTTATTGCTGATGTAGTTCCATTGTTGCTATAGATGTATTGGCCCATTGTGTTGTTGGGAAAGGACTGAAGTTCTCGAATTGGTAATGTCAGGAGTGATTATGGTCTGTGGGAGTGATTGGAGGGGGAGAGAAGACAGGAATGGAGGAGTTTCTTTAGGTGGTGGGGGTGGTCAGGGTATTAGGTTGGTGCGTAGTTTTGTGTTGTGTGGGATATGTTTTTTATAATGGGAATAAATTACAGACTTACCTAATTGAATAATCAAGGCACAACAGATCACTGTGGGTGTGGTGCAAGGGCCAAGAAGGCCCACCCCTTACACTTTCATTCAGTTGAATAATCAATTCAATATATTTTGTAATATTGTAATCTTGGGAAAGGTTCTGCAATGTATCCCATAACTAGCAGTCCAGTAATGTACATTGACATATTTTAATATTCTAAGTTCCTGATGATGGTTACATATGACCGAAACATGTAGCGTGTATTCCTAGTAAATACTGATTTCATCAATAAACTCATGCCTTCAGTTATTTATTCATGAGTAAGTTGTGATGGACTAAAAAGTACATTAGTAGTAACTTACAACAACAGAATGCAAAAGACACATCATCTGTGTAATGACTGATAAAATAAAAAGTAAAGCTATCCCTGTACCAGGCCATGAATGCCCATAGGGTCCCACATTATCTAGACCAGCCGTGTCAAACATGCGGCCCCCATAGCCACAAAGTGTGGCCCCTCAACTTTTAGAGCTAATTGATATTAAAATCAATATTAAAATTATAGTAGAAATATTTTTTGTAAAGACAATTTTCCAACAGACCAGAAGACAAGAAGACTCACACAGACATAAATTAGCAGGCTGCAGGAAATTCAATGTTTTGCTATTTCTAACATAATTTCTTGTGTAATCTCTCTTTTTACATATTGAAAAGCTGTTTGATACTTGTCAAAAATGGCATTCTGTTGCTTTTTAAAACTGTATATATGTGACTAGGTAATTGTATTGAAATTATTCCTAAATAATAAATAGAGTTAAATTTCCTTGTATATTTCTATTTTGAAGTGCAGCCCTGGACTATTATTTATAGGTTTGAGGTGGCCCTCTGTACAAGTTGAGTTTGACATGCCTGATCTAGACAATCGGCTCAAAGATGGCGGTAAGGTTGTCAGCCTTACGTGCCAGCCGTGCTTTACTCCCCAGGAAAATTATTTAATTAATTCCTGGTATTCATTTCTGTTAGAGGCTGAGTGAACGCCAGGGCCATAGTGCGGCTGGAAGGATTAGGTCAATTGAAAAAAATCCAATGACCTCATCGGGACTTGAACCCACGACCTTCCGGATTGTAGCATAGCCCCTCAACCAACTCTGCTACTGCATGCTCCCATAATGACTGATATGTCTATGAAAATTAATATCTCTAGGAAATTATTGATTCTTGGATTATTTAGTGATGCTGTTTGAAGTTTGTGTTTTGTAAACCATCAAATGAGATGGCAAGTGGCTCATGAATAGTGAATAGGTAAGGACTTGGAAGGAGACAATCATGGTCTGTTGTAAGATATCCCAGTATTTACCTGGAGGAACTAAGGAAAACTGCAGAATCCCATCATAATTGATTGAAATTGGTCAAGAGTCAAACCAGGTATCTTTCAATCAAGGCTATAACAGGGTCACTGCACTAGCCTGCTGGGTATGATTGAGCATTGTTAGTGAATTCACACTATTATGGAGAGTTATGTGGGGTTAAATTTATGTTTTATGTGCATAGACCAGTTCAGTGGAATTAAAGTCTTTCATGCTGTTAGCAGTGATCATTTAATTCTGTCATTCATTCTAGGCCTTATATGGGCACTCAGATGTTTTAAGCAATAGACATGCACTTATGACAACCTGTGTCTTGCAGGTGTTTGATGAGGAGGTCCCTCCACCAAAACGCTTCTTTTGTCCTGTGTGTAACATGGCATTTGCTCAGGTGTCCCTTCTTGAGTATCATGTTGAGACATGTCTTGAATGACATTGAGAAGGTATGGTTCCCATATTCCTATGTGTCTGTTATTATACCTGTAAACATTGGATGGTGGAGAGGGGATTATTTGCAGGTTGTGCACAGATAGATTGCACATTATTACTTAAAAGTGTTATATGTTTCAAAAGCTTGATTTTTATGTTGTGAAATTTGAGAGTCTTGCAGTGGTAACTGTAGAGATTATTATCTTGTGGGATGTGAAGCCATGTGATTTGGTGCCAACATTTCCCTGAAATTTTGGTACCTAACTGTCATACTACATGGTGTCTCACCCCAGTATGTTGATTCTTAAATGAGATACTTTCCATCATATTCACTTCTGGCTTATTATGTTTCTTAAGACAAATTTATTTTGTCGTTCATTAGTTCCTAAATACTGTGCAATGGTGTGAGTTAATCTGGCTCAGGACAGGGACCAGTGGTAGACTTTATGAACACAGTAATAGTCTTTAGGTTCTGTAAAAGGCAGATAATTTCTTGATTAGCTGAGTGGCTGTTAGCTTTTCTAGAAGGATGCTGTTCCATGAAATGAATGAGTTAAGTGTGTTCATTCACTCACATTTTTTGTCCTTGTTTTCAAAATGGTCCATTATAATCATTCTTTATATGTCAATATTACAGTCATCTGGGATAGGATGCCTTATAGTGTAGTAATGGAGTAGTGTTTTATAGAAACCTTCTGCCAATGTTTTAGGTTATCAACATTTTAGTGGCAGTAGGTTTCCTTGAAGCATTGGTACCTATTTTTCAAACTCCATGGTCTCGCATTCCAGAAGGTTGTAATCTTAATGAAGTGGAACTCCCATTTAATGTTCATCAGTTTAACATTTTATACCATTTATTCAGTTCCAGTGATCCTAAGTCAGTAATCCCAGTGTTATTTCCTCCATTTCAAATTTTTTGCAGTTTTATGTTCAAATTCACTGCCTCTTTGGGAAATCTTAAACGGGAGGTTTCACTATATTCACCACCACAAAAACTTTAGATCTCATATTCTCTACATATTGTAACGTGTTTCGTTACTGAAGACGCCATTCAGATTGTTAATTGGTTTATTTAACAACCTACAAGTCTCGGCTACAATTATTTATAACACAGTTGTGGGTTTTCACACTTTATAACCCTATTCGCAATAATCTGTTCACACTGTTGCGGGGTTTCACCCTTTATAACCCTATTTGCAATAAACTGTTCACTCTATCTTCAAGAGTCTTCACGTATTAATAACGCGGGAGCTGTAAAAGTCTCTCTGAATTACACACTCCAAATATAACTGTACTATAGCACACAATAAGTCTTCCACTCGCTGACTTCTTAGTTATCGCACACTGTCACATAAAATCTTGTAACCACGTGTTCAGGTCTTCTTACCGCGACTGCTGCTATATTTCAACTCAACTCGTAGGCTGCTGGCTTGAGAACTTGAGAGCTAACTTTGGTGGCTGATACACTTTAGACTGACAACAACTACTGAACTCGGCAACAGCTACACGTTAACTCAACTCACTTCAAATGCACTTGGCGACGGCCACATTACAACTCACCTCGCAGGCAGTGCTGCTCTCTTATATAGTCGCAGTGTTTGCCTGTTATGTAGCAACGCTGTTGGAAGTTGTTTATGGGTTCGTAGCAATTGCGGCGTTGCGCGTTATGTCACTGCGGAGGGGAGAACAGAGCGTTGACTCATCCGCCACGTCACAGTGGCCAGAGTTGACACGTCACTGCTGGGTAGGGAGGGGGTTGTCCTCCATTGCGCAACATGTCACAATATTTTGTCAGTGCTCAGGCTTAATTTTCTTCCAGTTATGACAAGATTGTTCCTCCCAAGATAAATTTCAAGAGAACAAATACAATATTAATTGTATGTTTTTGGATAGCAGGTGAAACGACAAAAGATTCTGAATTGGGTTGGGCAGTAGTGTAACAGATCTTAAAATTCAGAGACTTTAGAACTTGTATGTGCTTTCTGTGAAGAAATTCATACATCTTAATCAGAACTTGTTACCAAACAGGGCAAACAGTTTGGTGGGATTTGAGGTAGTCATGGCAGTGAATATTAAGATTACATCCTTCTGGGATATGGCACCTAATGTTGGTTGGTAGATCAGCAGTTTGCAGGAACCTTTAACCTCCATTTTCATGGTAGAAGAGAGTAGATGGATATCAAAGTCTTGTAGGAGCCTGCTGTCCCCGTCTTCAGAATGGAAGAGTCCATTTACTCTGAAAATGGAGGCAGGAGTTTGCGCCAAAACATTAATACTTATCTACCAAACTACATAGCTTCATATCATAGAAGAATGTAGTCTTACCCAACAGTTTTGTCTGTCCTGTACATTAAAATTCTGTTTCTCTAAAACTGGACTATCTCATACATTCTGATTACTTTGGAGTTTGTCTTTTATTGAATGTTCGGTTTAGTTAATTAATGCAGGCATAGAATGATGTGGCTGTTCATTGTGTCTGAAACAAAGTGCTTTCTGTGTCAGAAACATTCATTCTACGTTTAGCCAAGAGAATTTCTGTGAGATGACAATATCGCATCATGTTGTACAATAATTAAAGTAACTGAATGTCGCAATTTTGTAGTCAGCACTTCACATTCAGTTTTTGGCCCAGAGGCCAGCCATCTTTACTGAGCTTTTTGTGGTTTTCCTCTTTCCCTCCAAGCAAATATAGGACTTGTGCTTTAAATAGACCATGATGTCTTTCTTTTTGCATCCTTCCCAGTCTAGCATTCATTGTCATTCTTTTGTGTGACACTGAAGCCCTTGTGCAGTTTAGGAAGCGGTGTGGAATCAGCTGACGGAAAACTGTTAGAATGTACTCAAATTTGTGCTTTTGTCTCTTGATTGGACTTCTGCATGTAAAAGTGGATTTGCATGAGTATTAGTCTGCTGCATGTGCTTTGGTGAATTAATATTTTTGTGCTATTAATTAAAGGTGATATGTATAGATGATATGCTCTTATTTATCGCATTTAACATTTGTTGACGGTGTGTTAAATTATTATATTGGCACATGTCCGTGGTCTGAATTAAGAAAGACTGCAGTCTCATAATAACTGAGAGATTTAAAATCCCTGTTCCTAGGTGATATCAAAATTTGATTCAGGAGGAAATTTAGAGGAGATTGAATTTGGGTAATACTTGCTTCTATTCAGTTGAGAATCTTTTGTCATCTCATCTTCTGTCTAAAAATATAAAAATTAGGATATACAGAATTGTAATTTTGCGTGTGGTTTTGTATGGGTATGAAAATTGGTCTTTGACTACAGACTGAGGGTATTTGAGAACATGGTGCTGAGAAGAGGACTGAAGAGGGCTGAAGTGATAGGAGGTTGGAGAAAACTGCATAATGAGAAGCTTCATAACCTGCGCTCTTCATCAGATATAATTAGAATGACGAAGTCAAAGAGGATGATGTTGGTAGGGCATATAGCATGAATGGCAGTGAAGAGGAATGCATATAGTATTTTGGCAGGAAAGCCAGACCACTAGGAAGACCAAGACATAGGTGGGAGGATTAAAATGGATCTTAGAGAGATAGGATGGGGTTGGTATGGACTGGATTGATATGGATTAGAGGGACCAGTGGAGAGCTCTTTTGAACATGTTAATGAACCATCAGTTTCCATAAAATTTTGGGAAATTCTTGAATAGCTGGGTGACTGACAGCTTTTCAAGAAGGGCTTAGTTCCATGGAGTTAGTTATTCCCAGATGATAAAGGAGCATATTTGTGTCCATTGCAGTATATATATATCTGTTGTTTTTGTACCATTACGTTCATTTATTTACCTTTCCTCTGATTTGTGTTCATCTGTTTTATATTATGTAATTATTATTTAGTTTCCTGCTTACTACATTTTTTCCATTTATGTTTGCAGTATTATGGCATATACTGTAGTGTCACAGTGCCTGAAAATGAAACTGATTCTTTACAGGCCAGATAAACCTCAGATCTTGCATTTTCTTTCTTTGTTTGTGTAGTTATGCTGTATTATTTGTCTGTTAATATAATATTCCGCTTTTGTGAATATAGATTATCCACATGCTAATGTGTTTCATACTTCATTTGCTGGTTTACACTGTCTGCATGTTGCCAGTGATAGTTTCTTTCATAGTGACTGTTAACATGTGATTTGAAGTTTTCTCAGTAGTGTAGTGTTTGATTATGGTTCTCTCCATTATGACACCATGTACTCTGGTGGAAGGTTACCACTGTTTTAGAGGCACATGCTTCCTCCAACTTTGTGATATGAAATGGATGCATTATGTTCCTCCTGCACGTTGGTAACCATCTACCATACTACACAGTGCCATATCCAAGAAGAATACAATCTTATAAACGATGTTGTTATTTCTTGGCTGTTGGAGAAGGATGGAGAAGATCATTTGGACCGATTATGTGAGAAATGAAGAAGTGTTATTTAGAGTCAGTGAGCAGAGGAATATCCTACACGAAATAAGAAAACGGAAGACTAATTGGATTGGTCATATCTTACGCTGTAACTGCCTTCTAAAAGAAGTTATTGAAGGAAAGATAGAGGGCGGATAGAAGTGACCAGAAGACGAGGAAGAAGACGTAAGAAGATGCTGGATGACCTTGGGGACAGAAGAGGATATTTTCATTTGAAGGAGAAAGCTCTAGATCGCATCAAATGGAGGAACTGTTTTGGAAGAGACTGTGGACCTATTGTCTTGACAGATTACAGATGGATGAATGAATGAATGAATGAATGAATGCATGCTGTACCATATAGATATATATATACACTTGTATTTATAGATGATATCAAAGCAATAATTAGTTATTGTAATGTTGCATATTTCAGACTGAGCCTGAGGATGTATACTACTGTCCAAAGTGCAGCAAGCGTTTCTCCCAGTTTCCACCTTTGGAACTGCATGTTCAAGAATGTTTGGACTTGCTGCCATAATGTCAGGTATATGTGACAAGTATGTTTAACCTCCTGGTTCTTTTAAATGATTGCCTACACTTATATAACAGTGTCGGCACAAGTTCATATAATATATAGGTTATTTTGGCAAATATATTTGTAGGAAAACATATATTTTATGAGTAATGAATGTTATTGCTTGTGCCAACTCTGACTTGTGTTACTACAGCTTTTTGCTGTAAAAATGTGTCATCAAATCATGGGGGATTCATCAGATTACTTCTTTACTCAGCTGTGAGGCTTAGGCTTCAGTAGTTCCGTCAGTTTTCTTAACGCATTATCTGAAAAAAGAATTGTCTGCATTTGTGTACATTTGAGATGATTTCATTTAAGTACATAAGTGTGGCCAAATTTCCTGATATTGAAAGCCAAGATATCTATCTGACTGCTATAGCAGTGCCACAAGTATAACTATACCAGTGGCTCAGAGGGACAAAGCAGGAGGATCCAGCAGCAGGCCTCTTTACATTTTTTTTGTGTCGGAGGAACTTCTTCTGAGTGAAAAATGGAAAATTGAAGTTTAGTGTGTCTGGATGTGAAATTGAAGTCATTGGTGTGCTAATTCTTGAGTTCATATTTTCAAATAAAATAAAATGGTGGGCACAAGGACTAGAGCCACATGGTGCCACCGTCCTCATTCATATGCTTGAATGCGAACTTTCATAATCTGCACATGAGTGAGGAGTGTATTGCTTTGTGCATTTGGTTTTCTTGTGGTATTGCTGTATAAAATAGTTTTTACTATTTCTGCAAAATAACTGGGTTTTTATTTGCTAGTAGTGTAATAAAATGTGGGACATATACAGTGAACCTACACTGTAGAGTTGTTTGGTGGTAACTTGTTATATGTACTCAGAATTACTGGGTTTTTGTCTTGTCCATCATGGAGTATTCTAGAAAACTAGAGAACACAGCATTTTGGAAACTGGGATCTTTCCATTTTCAGGTTAGGGCGGGGGAGATGCCTACTCTGTTAGGTCCCTTAGAAGGAACTAACATCAGTCACTGGACAACATATGTCAGTGTAAATACACCTATATAAGTACCTGAGACCAGATTTTGTCAAAGGGGATGATAGGAAAATATGAAATAAAAATTGTGATAAAACCTGCACAGATCTTGCATGCTTTGTCACAGTTTTTATTGCATATTTTCCTGTTATGCTGTTATTAGAATATCGAGCAATGGACAAAGTCCAAAAACCCAGTAATTTTGAGTGTTGCACACCATCATCAGAATACTTTAGAAAATACTATATATATTACTGATAAAAAGAAACATAAGCAAGTGAGTGGTTGGACATGAAGAATGCAAAATGGTGAATGTGAAAGAAACAGAGAGAGAGAGAGAATTGTGATGATACATGAATAATGAAGCGGAGTAGGATTTACTATGCTATCTTAAGTACAGGTACTCTCCAAGTTATGAATGTTCCACTTACAAATAGCTCAGAGGTAGAATGTCAGCCCAGCAGGTTGACTTCTTCCCCTGCCATTCAGATGTCTCAAGGCTGCTCCAGTTTCAGTATTTGTCACCTTTTGTTGTTGCCACTCTATATATCCTATGTGATTTGCATTCTTTTTAATCTTATTTTACCATTAATATAAGTGAAAATTGGAATTAAATTCTGTATTATGACTCCCAAAAATGTCAGGTTGTGTGAACCAAGATGATGTGTAATTAAGAGCTGATACAGAAATGAGTTACTGTGAATGCACTATGTTTGTAACTTGGGAAGTTACTGTACTTTAATTTATTCGTTCCCTTGTGTTTATTTCAGTCCATTTGGACTGTATTTACGTTGATCAAGATATTACAATTATCCTTCTCCTTAATAAGGTCTGGAATATTTAGTTTAACTCATATAAAAATAATTGATTAAATTTATGAGGAATTAGAGGTATTTTTGTAATCAGACCTCATATGAATATATAAAATTCTATATGAGAATATATGTTTTGTCTAAGAGACCTTCTATAGCGTACTCTGAATGGTGTTTTGGGTGATAAAATTAGTCATTTCAATTTTATATATAAACTATTATATTTTTCATTATGTGTTATGTAGTTATATTTTACCTTATTGAAATGATTGCCTAAAAGTTACCGCTAATTAATATAAGCTTTTCATCTTCCAACTTTCCATTCTCCTTACTTAGTATTATAATCAGTATGTAATTGTAATGTTGAAGTGTGATAGATCTTAAAGTTCCATGGCCTATCCTATTGAATGAGGACCATATTAATGTAATTTTACCAACATATGCAACATTATTTCAAGAGTTAAAATATTACATTAACCAAGCGTACTCCGCCAAACTATATTTAAGCCTTGGGCCTTTAGCACACAGGACGTAGTTTTCCTACTGCTGATGTTATAGAACAATCCATAAAATATTATAGTTATTTTTAATTATATCCACAATTAAGAATCTATGCAGTACAACTAACTTGTATTGATTTGCTTATTTTATAATTTTATATCGGTTGAAATAGGGGTTGGTACCCTTTGTGTGATTGGGGGATCATGGTGTGGCCAGTAGGGTGTGGAACGCAGCATAGAATGAAAACTTTATTGGATTCCTCTGAATGAACGTTAAAAACATCAGGAATTGTGCATTGAGGGTTCAAAATCAAGCGTAACGGATAACAAGTTCACAGGTCATGTAATGCTAATTTTTAGATATCTTCACCAGAGTTTGTTCCACAGATTCTTTTGGAAAGTCTCGTCTTACATGTTTTATACCCATTCCCCCTGCTATCCTGAAATAATTTAAGTTTCAGTAACAAATTCTTTTAGAAGATTTGAGGATTTTATGGCAGTGATTGTTCATTTGTGGTTTTCTGGGTTGTGACACTTCATAATTGTGTAGCTATGTCACCAGCATTGTGGAGGAACACATTGTCGTCAAGGTAAATGTGGAAGCAGCGTGTTTCTCCAATATTGGCATTTATGTTCCAGACTAAATGTGGTCAAAATCTAGGTAACTACAGCCAGAACCAGTCTTTTGTTTGTATCATAATATATTGAGACTTGTGTGAGAAACTTCTTGTAAAGAAAATTCAGTTCATTCTGACATTTCAGCTGCAGCTACCATCTTGATGCAAACTTACTGTTTTGGTGAATGGTCATTGCTAAAATCTAGATGGAAAAGACATGTTGAAGGATGATTCCAGAGAATAACAGTTTTAATTTAGGAACCTGTTCCTGGTGTTGTAATGCTTAGTGAGGAGTGTCATGTTGCTTCACATGAAGACGGGTTTGTTGCTAGTGTATAGGTTTCAGTTTGGAGTCTAGTTTGTTCGTATCTTGGGTGCTGCTGTTTAAGCTGCTCTGTACTTTGGATCTGATACAGACAGACCTCATGTTCCCTTTATTGTGCCATAGCAAACAAGTTACCATAATTTTATGTTTGTTTTCAAACTTTCATAGTCTCTGTATGCAATGAAGTCTGCTTGGTGATCAGTAGTTATGTGAATATGGAATAAATTTGGAGTGAAGTATCAAAGGACCATCTTCTGGATGCATACTGCGAAATGTACAAAAACCTTTTAAGACCTACATTTAGAAAATGCCTAACTTTCATTTGTCATGAGAGATTACAGATGTCACTTTTTCAGCTTTGTATGATCTTTCTGTTAAAAATGTTTGGTGTCAGCTTGGAATGTTGGTAATATTATGATAGTAGCAGCTTGCCTGAGCCAGGAGCAGCATCTCAAACACTGGTAGAAAATTGATGTGGCTGCTATATTTTGTTTTAGAATGTTGACAGGAAGAGAAGTAGGAAAGAGAAACATTTAGGCCTGCAGTTATTTTCCTTTGTATTAACAGTTTATAAGATTTGTGATCATTATGTTGAAAGTTGAGAATGCGCAGTCAAGAATGTAAGAATGTTAATTAAATATCACTTTCCTGTATTACTATGTAAATAAAATTCTTAACAATACAGAAGTTCTTAATCAGCTGAAAAAATAACTGCTCAAGGAAGAAGCGTCTAGTTAGGTAGCCGTGTGTGCATGTACTCGTATAAAGAACATGGTTGTATAGCAGGATTTCTCATTTTGCTGGGACCACAACTCCTGGTACAAGATATTCACAGAGCTGTTGGTACTCAGCTGAACAAGAACTTCCCCTCCATATGGGATTTGATGTTTCATATCACAAAACCCTGCCATTTGCACAGATTCCAAGGCAGTTGACATTCCTAAGGTCCATTTTAATAACATTCGTCCAGTCACTATCCCTACTGGTCTCCATTCATGACATTTCCCCAGTGAAAATGCTGACTTTCTTGTCTTTCCCATATCAGCATCAACAATTTAACAATTTAGCAATGGTTACACAAATCTAATAATTACTGCTTTGTAAACACAGGACAGATTATTAGGTATAGCAGTAGGCTATGGGCTGGACAGCTGGGGTTTGATTTCCAGTATGTGCAAGACATTTTTCTTTACTCCACAGCCCCCAGCCTGTCTGTGGGGCCCAGCCAGACTCCTAGCCAGTGGATACCAGGGTCTCTTTCCCCAGGAAAAAAGCAGCCAAAGCATGATGACCACTCTTCTCCGTCTAGTGCTGAAATCAAGAATAGTGGAGCTGTACCTTCGCTTCCTTATACATGTTCATTAATTAAGCACAGGGACAGCTTTGCCTTTAACATTTTTATCTGATACTGGTTGTTCTGTTCGTCATAGGCACATGAGGGTGGATGTATGCCACAGCTGCCAGCAGTCTGTTTTCCCAGAAATCTCTGAATTAGTATTTTATGCATTTTTCAAAGTGAAGAACCCATGTGTTATAGTTGGGTCAGTATAGAATATATGAGTTGGTCGCCATATCATCATCATTCCCAGTATTGCCTTGTTTGCTTGTTACAGGCATTACAGAACAGATTCTTTCAATCTTGTGAAATTTTCCTAAGCATCCTTGTGTAGTTTGGTATTTATTGACAAATGTTATCACATCTCATTCTTTCAACATGTTGGATCCAGTGTCTTCTGTAATCTTATACAAAATCTGTTCATGAAGTTTGTATGTTTGTCGTTTCCTCATCATCCAGATTGAAGACTGAATTCAGTGTGCAGATATGCACAGTAATTATGGATACTGGCCAGTGAGTCTCAGTAGAACAGTGTGATACAGATGTCACAAAATGTGTTTGGTGTTACAGAGTGTTCTGTTTCTGTAACCGTGATGCATAAATGAATTAAAATCTGACGACACACACTTAGATTTTGTGTTAGTGAAGTTTTTCATTTGTACCTCTTGCAGTAGAGCATATTTTCATATAACATACACATTTGAGCATTTCTGGTATTACATTTTCAGTAGCTACTGTATTCCTGAGTTTTCGTGTTTTGGAAATGTCTGGATATCCAGTGGTTTCATAAACTGCGCTTTATACATATACCTAAATAAAGAAACTCAAGGGATATTAAATCCTGTTGACTATGAAGTAGTACTGCCTTATCACAGCCAAAATCCTGAGATCTTTTGATTTAGAACAGTTCAGTGAAAGTTACTAAAAGGTGGCAATGCAACATAATGTTAGGAAACATTAACGTCCTCTTCTTTCAGTTGCAGAAAGACAAAATTTTCAATGGTATCAACATCAGCAGTCCCCATTATGGTAGCCTCAAAAAAAAAAAAGAAAAACATGACAGTGATACCTCAATATGTGCTGCTCTACAGGAGGTGTACATACAGAAATTTACCTACACAAATTTTAAGCATGGTTGTTTTCACTTCCATTTTTGTTTCATTCAGTTACGTATCGTTACAAAAATATAATACTTCAGATCACCAAATATATTTTGTGGACATTGTGTATTGGTGGACTGTCTGCGGTGTGTGCTTCAGACAGGGTTTTCATCTTTCAGAGTGAGACATAGACTACTTTATCAGTTTATGGTGTCATAAGTAACACAGTTTCCTTATTCTCATAGTGCAGACTAACACTTCCTCTTCCACTCATTTCTTCTGCAGTATTTGA
The DNA here is from genome assembly GCF_002891405.2 of Cryptotermes secundus. NCBI lineage: Eukaryota > Metazoa > Arthropoda > Insecta > Blattodea > Kalotermitidae > Cryptotermes > Cryptotermes secundus. The sequence continues at coordinate 2,166,689 of NW_019738354.1, forward strand.
GTAATACGCATTCGTGGAGTCTGGCCCTGAGAACCATTCCCTTGTCCTCATGATAGCAGCCTGCAAGTACACCATCACTACCAGCTTGTGTTCGTGAGTAATCATATTTTTATCTTGTCCATAGACATTCTTTACATGACATGAGGAAACTAATCTCTTACAGGCAAACAGGGACATGGCTTTTTGACTTCTGAAGCATCATAAGATTTTGGTTAAATCTTGTGCAGGATCCCCTTACTAAGGTTCAGTGAAGAAATTTGTTTCTAAAAACAGCTGGCACTTTGCAGGAAGATGTAAATGAAATTTTATGTTTGTCTCATTAAATATATGTGAAGTACAAAATCGTTTCGGAAAAAAGTAATGCTGATCTCAAATAGCTTCCTTCACATGGCATGTTGCCTGAATATAATATTAAACATTTTCCTTGTCTAGGCTCCTCCCACTTAGCTGATACTCCAATTCTGGTTTTTGCAGCATGCTAAAAAATAAACAGGCCTTAACCCAGGCTTACAAAATTCATCATCATCATGATATTAAAAGAATCCGGCATAAAACTTTATAAACTTGATAAATTTTAACACAATTTTTGGATGTATTTAGTAAAGGTGATTACATTAAGACTGAAGGAACAAAAATAATTACATATTCATATATAGATAGTTATCTATCCATGACCCCCAAGTAGTTTGTGACGTGATATTTCTGAAAACAAGGAATATCACATGGTATTGCATGTAGTATTTTTTTTTTGTAAGAAAATAAACATTTTCTTGTGAGATTTTGTAACTCTGTTGTAATTCTCTCTCCACTGTGTACCATAGGAGAGGTATAAGAAATTGTTTCATTCCAGGTGACATCTATTTATAAAAACACGAGATAATCCACCTAAACTAGATTCATAAATCTTAGTGATGACTGAAACATTTTAATGAGGACAAGCCTAAAACTTCCCAGAAACGGTCAAGGGGTTGAGAATTGTTCAGCAGCTGTTTCACCTTTCACTCTGCTGAATGCGAGGTCACAGTTGATGAACAATAATTGTTATGGTCATGTTCATACAGTGGGTAAGTTTTCAATAAGGCTCTAGTGAAGTGATTTTTTTTTTCTTTTCGTTTGTAATATATTGTCCCTTAATACTGCAAGTCTACTTCTCTTGAGGAATTCTATGGGTAGAGCATGGTAAGTAATGTGTTTGGAATTACATCGTAATCCACGAAGACATATGTACAGGTACATATGCATATGAAAATGGTTTATGAATGCTGTACTTTGAGAAATGCACCAGAAAAGGTACAGAACGTGAAGTCCCCGGCCTTTTCTGTCAAAAGAGTTTAGTTTATGAAAAGTGGTTTCACATTATTTCCTACCTTTTTAAAATCAGAGTTACGTGATTTAGACAGACATATGTAACAGAATGTCAAGAACTATGTAATGGAACGTCATTTATCCTGAAATGTTGTTTTATCCATCAATTCGATTCCTTGTATTGGAGTTTTTTATTTATTGTCACTGAGAATCACTGATCAGATTGGCACAGTAGCAATGAATCAGACTCACCTTCGAGAGGTATCTGGTTCCAGTGCTAACTATCCTGACTGATAGTTCTGATGATTTTCCTCTGTCTTCCAGGAAAATGTTGGAATAAATGATTGGAATTCTGTATTTGTTAGTGGAGTTAGAAGAGAAACAGTTACAGAAATGGGCAAAACAATCATACCAAAGAAAATAGAATTAAAATTTAAAGGAAAGAACCATGTGGGATGACCCAGAACAAGATGGTGAAGCTAGATTTTGGAATATGCCAAGAAGAGAGGAAAGGGCTGGCAAGAAATTAAAAAGGAAGGATCGTGGGAAGAAGTAAGGAGTTGGACACTGGTGTTTTCCGATGCATCTGAAACAGAAGCGATGCCAGAAGGGAACATGTGATTACCATTTCATCGTTTACAGTCAAGCTGTTAAGCATCATTTGACAGAGAGTGAATACAGTAGTGATCCATTGGGTTCAGTGAGAGCAGGGAATATCTAGATCAGCTGAGTGACTATAAGTTTCTAAAGAAACATTATGCGTCAGGGGGTTAATATGGATTAAATGGTTCAGACGTGAAGCTGACCACACACCTCGATCTAGTAATTAGCTTGGCATAGTCTTGGTAGTCACCGTTGTGAGAAACTCAGGTTCAGCATACAAATTTTGTGATTTTGCAGGTTCCTATTTCCAACACATTCGAGAAAGCATGTGTTAACAGGTCAATAAACGTGATATACGTTTGGTCATATTTTGTGATGATTCACGTGACATCTTCACTTTATGGGAAGCTAGATCGTTTATTTAAGACAGTTTTTTTTAACTGGATTCTGAGCAAGATGTCACAAGTGTATGACATTCTGGCTTCTCAGCTGTGAATATTAAGTTGCCGTCTTCTGTGATGTGACACTGTAGCTAGGTAGATGGATACGGATGTTTTGTACTTAATTCCGTCTTCTACTGCCCAGAAGATGAAGGGAGTATATGTTCCTGTGAAATGTTGGTAACTGTCGGCCAGGCTTAGTACTTGGACATCCCTCAATACCTTTATACATTTTTACATAAATAAACATTACCTTCACTTCTACGTATTCCTACGCTCACCACTGCCTGCAGTTGATATAGTGTCGCTAATAGGATGGTACCAACTCCACTGAAATGAGCTACAGTTACTAACCTAATCTGTATGACTTAATGTATTTTATCCATTGCTGTAAGACACAAATATATTTGTGCAGACCTGAAGTATAATGAACGTGATAGCAGTCCAGTCTGGTAAATATGTGCCAGGATACACAGCATCACCACCCAAAGACAGAAATCTTCAGTCTCCACCATGAGAACCTCAAGTGTCACATAGTCCATAGTCATGTTTCATATGGAATCAGCAGTGCAGCATCCTAGTATGCATTCATAATCATTCTACCATTTGACCTATAGGAACTCTGCAGTTGAAAGCCGTTGCAAATAAATCTGGAACTCCACAATTCCAGACTGCCCATTCATTCATTCATTTATAACTCTTAGAATGTGTCATAGGTCTTAGCGTGACTAGAGCGATCTCCAGTTGAGCTAAGGAAACAAAACATATTAGTTCCCCCTGGTTTCGGTTCCTGTGGTACCAGGCTGTCTGCTGTTGTCCCACGTCATCCCCCTGTCACCTCTCTCACATCCTCGTTTTCTTCACCCTCTCTAACTGGACACAGCTGGGATGTTTAGACCTGTCTTAATGAATGAAATACAACCCTCAACTTCCTACAGGATTCCCCCAACTCATATGCCTTTATGTAGGAGTGTCTTTCGCAGTTCACGGTCTACTGTTTCGGAAATGTTACTCACAGTGTCGAGTTCCTTACTTTTACACTGTCATGAAAATTCATAGAGGGAACTTACGTCACAGGTATGAACAGTACGGTACCGAACTGAAATCGTTATCCCTGCGTGTATTCAAACGCCACTCTTTGAAGACGTATGGGGGATGTAGGTATTAGTCGGTATTAGTTCCTCGTTTTCTTTACTCGTCACTAGGTGGATGTGGCTTTACTTCCGGTGAAAGACCCTTCAATTTCCATTAGATACGAGGCTGGGTGTGTGGGTCTCAGAGTTGTGACCATCCCGGAAATAAAATCCGCGTTTCTTAGTCGTCCAGCCCATATCCGAACTTACATTCTGTTCAGTTTTTACATAGTGTGAATACGGTAGTGATCCGTTGGGTTCAGTAAGAGCAGGGAATGTCTAGATCAGATGAGTGACTATAAGTTTCTCAAGAAAGATTCTGCTGCAGGGAGTTAATGTGGGTTAAATGGTCGGAATGTGAAGCTGACCACTCACCTCGATCTAGTAATTAGCCCCGCGTGGTCTTGCTAGACACCGTTCTGAGAAACTCAGGTTCAGCATACGAATTCTGTGATGTTGCAGGTTCCAATTTCTGACACATTCGAGAAAGAATTCGCTTATTACGAAACGCCTTTACCGACAAAATAATCATGCTATTCATGCGGCGAAATTGAAAGTAATACTATTTCGCATGTGTTCAGACACAAGACCATAAATTGAACGTGGCTTGGAGATAAAACTCCATTCATTCTTATACCTGGATCAGGTACAGAAGAGGTTAGTGTCAGCATATGCGGTGTGCCCAGACCTCGAAATCAGATTGGCGTAGCGTGAAATCTTTCATTAACAAATGAGTTGTAGAAAGAATTTACGATCCTATTTCTTTGAAATGCTACCATCTGCATAACGATATAAATTATTGGCCTTTTTGTGTGAACGTTTTACAGATGGTTACAACAATTTGATTATTGTTAGGCATAATCTTTTTAAAACCCGTCCTTGTCACTCACCCCGAAAGATGGAGACAGTGCATTACTCTGAAACGCTGAAATCATCTTCAAGTAATACATGGCATTATAACTCAGAAGGCTTCTGTATATGCTGCAAATCGTGAAAACCTGAAATCCTAAAGCTTTAATTTTACTTTTCTCTTGCATGTTGAAATCTGTTCGTAATTTTTATCATCATTTAATACATTACACATGTATGTACAGTTTTATTACAAAATAGCTTTTACAAATTTCACAATCTACTTACAGTTTCAGGGGGAAAACCGATAAAATTATTTAACTCTTGAGAGGAATTGGAACGCTCGCTTCACGTCACTCGTTCCAAAGTCTTCTGCATTGCGGAAGTACTATTTGACATCCGCTACCTGGCAAAAATATGACAGTTCATAAAAATAAACTGGGTTCAATATTTTGTGCCCCTTCCTGCAGCCAGGCGTGGGGTTTGAACATTTCACTTCACACCGATGATGGATTCTACAGAAAATGATATCTTGGGCTTAGTTTTCGGAGACGAATGGTGTTTCGTGTCGGGTAGCGACGTATTTCCAGGATCTAGTGGGTCAGAGCTTGGGTCTGTGTGGGTGGTCAGTGTGGGAACAGGTTGGAGGCAGGGAGGCGGCCAGAAGGCTGCTTGTGGAGGCGGCACAAGGGGTAACAATGTGAGGGGCAGACCCGCCAGGAGGCGGTCTCGAAGTAGCGTCGCATGTTCGTCGGGATGCTGTAGTAGTAGCGTCGGTGGCAGCGCCGTCTCTAGCTCGCGGTCAGCAAAAGCGCGTCTCTTTCTAATCCTGTCGCTCAAGAATGTCGGTAGCAGTGACCCAGTCGGCGTCGGAAAGCGTCCCAATCTCTGCCGGTAACCTGGGAAGGAGTAAGAACATTTAAATTCCGCTGTGCGAGGTCATCTCAGTTAGCCCAGTTCCCTGCTTCTGTGGATTTCGAAGGTGCACCACCATGTTCATAGAAAGTTCATGTTATCGCCTTAATGTTTGATGAAAACGAGCTTGCCGACTAAGGCATGAAATGTCTTTACCCTCTCGAGCACTGGGATCGTGGGTTCGAATCCTACTGCAGGCTTGGACGTATATATGCGTTTTTTCTGTGTTTATGTTGTACTGTGTAGGTTAGCGGTCTTGCAACGGCTTGATCCCCCGTCCAAGGAGTCCTACCGCTTATCTGTGAGATTCGTAGTTTTCAGATTAATTCTGAAATGAGATGAAGCCTGAGGGACTAATGCGTCAAAGGAAGAGGAAGAAGACCATTTGTTGGGGAGAAAATAATTATGAACTTCCTCGTTGTGCATTTTCTCCCTCGTATTACATTCTCCGCCTTAGGGCCAGATGTTCTCAAGCGTCTTCAGCCTATTGGGTTAAGAGTTTTGTCCCTGTATAAAGGTAAAGCTATCCCCGTAACAGGACGTGGAGGCCCATAGGATTGTGAGATGTTCAGGTTCCCACATTATCTAGACAGTCAGCTTACAGATGGCGTTAAGATTGTCAGCCTTACACGCCGGCCACCGTTTACCCGCAAGGAATATTCCTGGTACTCATTTCTGTTAGAGCCTGAGTCGACCCAAGGGCCATAGTGCGGCTGGAAGGATTAGGTCGATTAAAAAAAAATCCACTTCATCGGGACTCGAACCCGCGACCTTCCGGCTTGTAGCATAGTGCCTCAACCAACTACGCTACCGGGGATAAAGCACCCGGGGCGTGAAGCTGACCACTCGCCTCGAATTAGTGCGGAGGTTAAGAAAACATGGATCTATATATCCGCTCCCCATACTCCTTCATAGCGTTGTGCTTAATTAGCTAGGCACATGGACAACGTTACCCTTATTATTATTATTATTATTATTATTATTATTATTATTATTATTATTATTGCTCTACAGCCCTTTATTGGACCTCGATCGCTTTTTTCTTTTAGCTTCGTTATCCTGTACACAGTCGGTAGGACTCCCTGGACGGGGGATCAGCCCGTCGCAAGACAGAATAAACTCAGACAGGCATCCATGCCTCGATTGGGATTCAAAACCACGATCCCAGTGTTCGAGCGGGAGAAGACAGTTCATGCCTTAGACCGCATGGCCATTGTGATGGGTACCGTTACCCCAACATGTCGGATATATTTGTGTTCCGATCTACAGTCTGCTGATAAAGAATTCCTCTGTATCTAATGGAGCAGAATGCGAGCCACCCTAGAGTAATAGGTTTATCTGTTGGAATGCTGAAAGCGTAGACCCACCACTTACGTTACATTTTTTTTGTAAGATCATCCCCATTTCTCTGACAACGTGAGCTGCAGATGGGGAGTAACATCACCCAGCGGCCTTGCACCATATTAATGGCTGACCAGATGTGTGGAACCCGATGCGAGGAATCCCTAACTTTGCTAACGATGTACCCAGGTTTGGTGCCACGCAGTCTGTTATCTGTTGGCGCACTATTATGCCTCAGTGCAGCAGTGGCTTACGTCCTTTGGATAATAATTGAGCCTCAGAGAGATGACTAACGGAATAATGGAGAAAATTACCTACAGTTGGAGCGCCACAGTTTATTCACTTTGCACAATACTGTTACGGTGATGATCCAGCTAGGGCGAAACAAAACAAATATTGGAAAACCTTAAAGGAATAGACCGTTAGGGAGATCTATGCATAGATGGGAGATAATTGAGTTCAAGATAAAGTCCGATAGCAGGCTACTTAACAACAAGAAATGTCTTTATGAGTAACTGTCGCCTGCTTAAGTAAGAGCTTGAGCAGTGGCGTTACATAGTACGTTCACGCCAGAGCTGTGACTTACGTTCTAACACACTTGAGTCTAACGCTCGGTACTATACTCCACTTTTCCACGGAAAGTCTAATGAGGGATGTTTCCCCCTGAATTCTGAGGTAAGAATGCGCTTAACACGCGGAAATGCTTCGCTTTCCCTCAACTGCAACTCGACTCCTAAACTGGCAATAACTTTAACTTCCTCTTACATTTGTCTCCTGCTGTTTGTTTCGGATTCGTCGAGGGTCTGTAAATAAATAGTTGTCATACTGTGGTCTGCGAGCGTACTATGGTTCATATCGTGGTTGACCTTAGTCGGCGAAGTTGTATGGTAGGACGCATATACGTGTATTCCAGATTCTTATGTCTCACAAGTTTTGCAGGTTATTGCATGCCTTATTGTGTACTCAAATCTGTTGTTTCAGATGCAGATGCTATCAGCTGTAAATTTTTATTCCTTACATTTCGTTAGCTGATTATCGTCGGGAACCTTTCTCAGAGCAGTTATATATCTTCTTATTTTGAATGCTAGTGGGGTGGGACTAAGTCCCTTGTACTGCGGCCACTTCTGGCCTATTGTACCAGCCCCAGATGATAGGTGAGGTTGATTGTGGAGTAATTGGTGGAATGAAGATTGGCAGGGGAAACCGAAGTACTCGGAGAAAACCTGCCCCAGCGCCACTTTGTCCACCACAAATCCCACTTGACCAGACCCCGGCATCGAACCCGGGCCGCCGCGATGGGAAGCCAGCGACTAACCGCTTGAGCTATGGCGCGGCCCAGTTATATATCTTAATACAATGTGTATGTTTTATGTTATATAGCGGTCTTCCTACGATGAGCCATTTACAAAATGTCAAAGGACCGATATGAAGTATGTAAGTTTTGAGGTTTTCACGGCGATGACAATGAAGAAAGTCGTCTTCTGGGTTTAGGTACCGTGTATTCTTCGTTTCGGCCGACGTTTCGGAGGAACGTAGCGCCTCCATCTTCAGAGCAGTTGAATGGCTTGGAATGCGGAGAGCAGTAGCTGTAGTGATAGGATGTGAAAGTCGCTGCTTATATATGAAGTAGGCAGGGGGTGGTTGATTAGGGAGAACGGACCAATGGGAGCAGTGGGGAGCGATTGAGACCATATATGGTGTTGTGTTGACTAAGGGTGGGGGGAACGGCCAGTGGATCCAGGAATCTTCGACCGATATGAAGTTCGTGTAAATTAGAGGTTATTCTGCACAGATGCGGACCAGAATTAAACTTTACCTTGAAATGTTAGTGTGGAATCCATTTTCTTTGAGCAATGTTGGCGATGAAACATTTCGACGGACGGGGGGGGGGAGTCTAGCACTAACACTCTGTTACACGTTCAGTGTGTTCCTTCCACAAAGAATGTATGCGGAAGTGTTAAGTTAAATAGCGAAGCCAGGATACAGACAGAATGTTCGGGGGAGATCTTGTGATGTCTTTGCTTCTAAATGAATCGATCCGCACAGTCTCATTGCACAAGTGTTGCCGGGAAGTAAAATGGAATTTGTGGTTCTCATGGCGGTATCAGCGATACTGCCTTCCAGTTTGCTAGATGGGTACTCAATGCACGGCACCACATTATAGAAGACCGAATTCATGATACCGATAAAGGAATTCCTAGATATATGAAACCCGAAGAATTGTCATCCTGTAAGATTTGAGGCTTTCACGGCGGTGACTATGAAGAAAGCAGTCTTCTGGGATTTGGCACCGTGTATATGTGGTGTTAACCGACGTTTCGGAGGAACGTATCGCCTCCATCTTCAGGGTAGAAGAAAAAATATAAGAATTCTGCAAGCGGAGAGACCATGAGAACCGGTAAAAGCAGACTGAGGAGAATCGCGAAAACGTGAGGACAGCCTGTATCCTGGCCGATATTCGAACCGAGCACCTCCTAAATACAAGCTCAGAGCTTTAACACTCTGCCAACTCGCTCAAGATCGGGATCGCACAGTCTGCTTTTACCGGTTCTCACGGTCTCTCCGCTTTCAGAATTCTTATATTTTTTTCTTCTACCCTGAAGATGGAGGCGATACGTTCCTCCGAAACGTCGGTTAACACCACATATACACGGTGCCAAATCCCAGAAGACTGCTTTCTTCACAGTTATCATCCTGTTCACAACAGCCCGCCTTCGGACCTTGCATTTAACCCTTTGAATCCGGTCCTTACCTGGTTTTCTATTGTCTGTTTTTTTTTTAAGTTTTCCTTCCATAGCACGAATTAGTTTACAAAATTATATTTTCTCTTGAGTTCTCCGACGATAATTTTATATACGGTTTTCATTTCTGCAGGCGTGCTACATGCCTAGCCCATTTAATCCTCCTTGGTTGAATTACTCGGTATTAAGTGAACCCGATCTTGAGCGAGTTGGCACAGTGTTAAAGCTCTGAACTTGTATTTAGGAGGTGCTCGGTTCGAATATCGGCCAGGATACAGGCTGTCCTCACGTTTTCGCGATTCTCCTCAGTCCCCTTGGCAAATTCCGAGACAGTACTTGATTAGTCTACGACCACTTTCTGCCACATCTTTTTCAGTTCATCGTTAATCCATCATTTTATCATTCGAAGCTACGTAGTGTAGCTACTGACAGCTGATGAAATAGCAAACAAAATAATTAATCTCTGGCCCGGAGCTTGGCTGATTACAAACTGAGGAATTTTGTTCAGTTTATTCTGTGTTTTCGGGACCTGAAATTCTGAGGAAGGTCGCCGATTCGATTCCCGATGATGTCACTGGATTTTTCAGGTGACCTACTCCTTCCAGCCGCACTATGGTCGACTCAGCCTCTAACAGAAATGAGTACCAGGGATGTCGCTGTGGGTAAAGGGCGGTCGGCGCGTAAGGCCGACAACCTCACCGCCTTGTATGAGTCGACTGTCTAGAAAATGTGGGAGCCTCGACGTCTCACAACCCTGTGGGTCTCCACGGTCAGTTACATGGATAACTGTACCTTTACCTTTTGTGTAAAGAGGTGTGATTTGTTGAATGATATCGGAAAACTGGACCTATGTCTTATCTTTCCGTCTCGGAACCCAGAATTTAAAGACTTTTGATAGCTGTCAGTCAGTAACCTGTAGTGTCGAAGCTACGGGCTGGACAACCACGGAATCGGCATTTGATTTCCGGGGGCAGATACTTCAATCTTCTACGCAGCATCCAGACCGGAACTGCGGCCCGCCTAGTCCCCTATGAAATATCAAATGGGTATCGTGGTTCTTTGCCGGAGCTGAAGCGGCCGTAGCGTGAACCTGATCACTCACCCCATCAACTGCCGAAATTAAGAATGCGGAGGGTTGAACCTCCACTTCCCCCTACATATTTTTGTCGTGGTGTTTAATGAAGGACAGACAGCCTTACCTTTTCTTACCTCTTCCTAATATTACGGTAATACAAGCAGAGAAGGTACTGGCTCTGTAGCGTATATTATCCTTACAGTTTTTTTTTATGATTTCCTGGATTCTAAAAATGTCTTATGTTTCAAAGAAATGTTTATAACTCATAGAGTTCTACGCATCTTTGTTTGAAACATTATTTTCCTTTGCATGAATATTTAACGAGCCCAAACGAGCCGTTTCCTGTGAACAAATGTTCGTCCTCACACATGTTTACTTAAATTTCTTTCCCAAAGTTCACTCATGTCTCACTAATCTTAAATTAACACATTCTGTACCATCCTCCCCACCCAAGAAAATATAATACCATTAAGAAAATATACCGTCCGTTCTTTCGAACAGCGTATGTTTTCTGTGGGTTGCGCACGATGGAAGCTCGACAGCAGGTGTGTTCATGTGGAATCTCCACAATCCTTCACACTGGTATGATGGAAAACAAATTTTATGGTTCCAATGGATTAGACAGGCTCAGTAGAGTGCTCCTGTGAACTCAGTGATGAATATACGTGTTTGATAAAGGCAGGGAATTTCGTGACTAGCTGAACGACTGTTAGATTCTCAAGAAGCACTTTTAGCTTAGTTACCGAGATATGAATTTGGACGCATTGTTTTTATAACCACTCATACCGCTACAAGCTGCATGTGAGCAGGAAAGTTTCACCTCTGAGGTAATTATGATCCGTCAGTCATAATTCTTGAAGCCGCCATATTATTTTATTTTGTTTCTAGAGAAAGAAAAGCTTAAAAGTTAAATAGGCTCCTATTTTTCAAACGTCTGCAGCCATATATACATGTGATCCCCACGTTACTTTAATCGGCGCTAGTTTCTTTCCCACTTCAAAAGTTCGCACGAAAGCTGTGTTGATACTGTTGATCGTACAAAGTTAAAAAAAAAGGATTCAGGATTAAACGGAATGCTCTTATTAAGTTTCATCAGCATTTGTAAATTAGTTTTCGTAGGTAAAGTTGTCCCTGTGCTTAACTAATTAAGCACTACGCCATGAAGGCGTATGGGGGAGCGGATGTATGGATCCACATTTTCTTGACCTCGGCACTAGTTGGAGTGAATGTTCAGCTTCACGTCTCTGCCGCTTTACCCCCAGTAGCCATTGGATAAGAGGTTGGGTGGGCCCCAGAGCCGGTCTGGACGATGTGAAGAGAAAATTCTTNACTCATTGGTCTTTCAGAATCATAAAGTTTTTGCCATCGTTAAACAGTCACACTCGAGAAATCGTATAATTCAAGTATCCGTATACAAAGTTTTGGAGATTTAAACACGTATTTCCTTTCGACAGTTGAAAACCCTTCAGACATTATTTATAGAGCCGGGGCGAATATATGATGCGCAGGGTAAACAGTCTTGGAGGTTTTGTTTCATGTCTTTGTCGCTGCTATTGTCTGCATAGAGATGGCCACAGGAAGGAAATGAAAAGTTATGATGATATATGTGGTTTCAAACAGAAGAGGGTGCCTATGCGTTCCTTTCCCTCGCCGTCAGTGTTGATGGATATGCAGGGTGTTTCATAAAGACCTGAAGATTTCAGTTACTTACATTTCTAACTCTACTTTAGGTGTAGCAATAAATCGAGTGTCATATGTTGTAGGAAGATTTCGACCTCCCGGAAAAGCAGTGGTTATTCTTTTCGCCGCAAATTGGCGCTGCATCCGGGAGTCAAATAAAATAAGTTCCTGAAATCATAGGTTTTTATGAAGCATTTTGTATAGTATTCAGGAAGTGAGAATATTCTGATTTGTTGAATGGAAATACACACCAGCCTATCTGATTTCGCCCAGATAAATTCCTCGTTTTACGAAAAGGGTGAGTTCCGTTATGTCTGTTGGTTGAAATTTCATTAAAGGAAGATGAATTCCCCATTAATGTACAATGAATGATTAAAGTGCGGTGATCAAAGGTAATAATCACACAGCGAGTGTCCTAGGGACCGCAGGCTTGAATGTATGCATTAGGTTTAGGGGTTGGCCCAACCTGGCCGGAGAAGCGACTGTTTCTTCTACTTTGAAGGGGAAACTCGCTGTGTATGCATATTTTTTTTTCCTTGGCACTACAGCCCCAGTGGACCTAGGCCTACCTCCATGAACTTCTCCGTTCACTTCGGTTTTTCTAGATCTTACACATTCGGTAGGACTCCTTGGGCGGGTGATCAGCTCGTCGCAAGGCCTCTACCTGTACACAAACACAGAAAAGCGCACACACACAAACTAAACATCCATGCCCTTAGTGGGATTCGAACCCATTATCCCGGTTCTCAAGCGAGCGAAGACAGTACATGCTCGGCTACCGTGACCGGCACTGTGTATGCATGTAGCCTATAAATAGTAACAAAGTGGGCAAATGCACGGTTCAGTGTACATATAATACGATCTGTATTTATCTGGATCATCACAGAATCCAAGTTATCGCAAATATTCGCGAATCGTAACGGATTGGAATCATTCGGTTTTCTGAAGTTTACAGTTAGATTTCAACTTAATAAAGGGCGATATATTTAAACGCTGAAAACAACGACAACGCCAAGAATGAGATTTGGGTGCAATCAGTTGATCTAAACTTTATGTTACTAGAAATACATAAACATTCCTTCTATTTCGGGTTTGTGCACTAAGTGGGGATGAGCTTAGAGGAGTTGACCCGCAAGACAATAAAACGGATGAAACGTTTGCATTAAATTAAAGAAATAAAACGTATTGAAACTGCTTAAAAGTCTTTATAACACCTTCAAATTTGCCACCTGGTTAAGAATTTTCTTTTTCCTCTCCTGGCATTTATATCAGAGTATATTTATTCACGTTTTACCATAGTGGTTCTTATTCTGTAATAAAAAATCTGTAGGATAGAAGTCGTAAAGGATGAAGAAGTAGGAAGGCTAAGCAGTGTTATCCACAGAAAGTTTATTTTCTTCCTCGAAGAAGAAAACACTGCCACTAGTGAAGAGTAGTAGAATTCACCGCTTCCTCTCTCTGGTTTCAACGGCTGTTAGCAGCTGTCCGATGTAACAGAGTACAGCACAAGAAGACTCGAGTTTTAGCAGCCCAAGTCGTTCCAAGTCATTCACAAAAGTATTCCAGCGAAAACTTTTTTTTTTGTTCTTCCCGACACTCAAGACAAACATTGTGCACTTTAAACGAAGAGGGCTTAAGCACGGGGCGTAGAACATAAAATGAACACCAGTTGGACCACTCCGGGACAGGCTTCAGGCCACCCATACTTTTAGTTTAATTTTATATAAACGTCTTCCTCGACAGCGAAACCAGATGCAAAAATAGCTTTATTTGTGATAGCTACCTCCGATTTAAACAAGAAGTTCTGGGAAAACCTTATAACGTCCACTTTTATGAAAATGTTTAATTCTCTTTGACGACCCGACGATATTAGGTACTCTGCCTGTAGAGACTGATAATCGTACGATTTAGTTGTTTGTGTACGCAATTTTAACTAACCCAATTCTGGGCCATCGCGGTGTTTCGAAGTTTAAAAGCTCTTTCGTCTAGAATCTGTATGCATGTTTATGGCCTGGCTACATATAAAATTTCACTTGTCCAATTCAGATAGTTCGTGATCGCCATCAAACACAAAATTAAATATAGATTTTGTGCGGCCACCATGTTCTCGTCTTACATTCTAAAGGAGACAAGCCTTGCCAGAAGTTACGGCGTAAATATTTTACGAACATTTGTTGCCACACAAGATTTTATGATTCTGAATACGTGGTGCTGGTGCAGCTCCCATCTCAGAAGTTGGCACGTCCGCAATACTGTTATTATTGGTGGTAGGAAATTAAAAAATGGAAGGGAAGAGGAAGAAGAAGGAAGAATGAAAAAGCTGCAGTCAGAATTTCTCAGTCAATGCGCGAAATCACAATAAAAAATCGGCTTTGGACAAGAGGTTGTTGTACAGTATTCATATTGCCATTATTCTGTGAGTGTACCTACCTTGCAGGATATCCCGTGCCAATGAACTCTGCTGTAGACTTCTGAGATGTTTCTGATATAGCCTCTTCTGTGCCAACAGTGCCTCTGCCGATTGGACACGTGACCTCAAGTCGTGGCCCTCCTCACTGGATTGTTGTCTGAAATTTGGAAAACTACAGTTAGTCATGACGACCATCATCTTTTTTATCCTCGGCACTATAGCCCCAGTGGGCCTAGGCCTACCTCCATGAACTTCTACGTTCACTTCGGTTTTTCTAGATCTTACACATTCGGTAGGACTCCTTGGGCGGGTGATCAGCTCGTCGCAAAGCCTCTACCTGTACACAAACACAGAAAAACGTACACACACAAACTAAACATCCATGCCCTGAGTGGGATTCGAACCCACAATCCCGGTTTCCAAGCGAGCGAAGACAGTACATGCCTTAGACCGGCATGACGACCCTTTAGCATGTAATATTAGGTAGGCTTTTGTTCATCATAACCTCTTGAAAATATTTCGAATAGAGGCTGCTGAATTTACTTGTGGTTTCTGTCTGTCCATAATAGCCCCATTCTTCACGTGAAGATCAGAATGAACTTGTCCATTTTCCAAAAAGATGTAAATTGCTGTCTTCTGGGGCGTGACGCTGTGAAGTCTGGCAGAAATTTGCCAATATTTCGGAGGAATCTGCTGCTATCTTATACCCTGAAGATGGAGGCAGCAGTTTTCTCCGAAATATTGATGCCTATCTACAAAATTAAAGGGCGTCATATACCAGAATATTGCATTCGTGATGTTTACCATAGTCAGAAACCCATATCTTATATGCTTTAACTTATAGTTTTATGTGTGTTTATTTGACGTTTCAGTTTTTAATGAAATCTTATTCTGTGAGTAACTGACAGAATTTTCTAGGCATCCGACTTCGGTATGTTGTCGATACATCCGAAATGTCATCCAAGGTTAGGACTTGGCAATTTATCAAAACTGCCATGGAGCTGGCCTTCTCGGTTGCGATCAGAATTGGACATGAGACACGTAACTGTCTGAAGCAGCGGACCCTGTCTTTACTGTCTTCCAAATATACGAGTTGTTCTGACAAATAGGTTTTGCCAAAGAAAATATGCATACAGGGTGTCCCTAAAGAGAATGTTATGGTTGAAACAGGAACAGTAATTCTTGAGCAACTTGGATCTTAAATTAAAGTGATATAAATGTTATGTAAAGATGGTATATACGTATATATCGGTGTATTATACTAAATGTATGCATCATGCATGGTACTTGTGATAGTGACGAGGTTCAAATATTTGGGAACGACATTAACTAATCAAAATAGCTCTCATGAAGAAATAACGAACAATTCACCTTCGGGGAATGCTTGCTACAGTTCAATTCAGAACCATTTGTTTTCAAGGCTGATATCTAAAAACCTAAGAATTAGAAAATTAAAAAACCACAGTTTTTTCTGGTGTTTTGCGTGGAAGCGAAACTTGTTTATTACAGTAGGGTGAGAACATAGATTGAGGGTGTCTGAAAACACGGTGTTGAGAAGGACGTTCGAACCCAAGAGAAAAAGAGTAAAGTAAAAAGTAAGGTAAAGCTATCCCTGTAACAGGCCGTGAAGGCCCATAGGGTTGTGACGCGTTGAGGGTCCCACAACATCTAAACAATCGGCTCACAGATGGCGGTAAGGTTCTCGGCCTTACGCGCCGGCCGCCCTTTACCCCCAGGAAGATTCCTGGTACTCATTTCTGTTAGAGACTGAGTCGACCCAAGGGCGATAGTGCGGCCGGAAGGATTAGGTCAATTGAAAAAATCCAATGACCTCATCGGGACTTGAACCCGCGACCTTCCGGCTTGTAGCATAGTGCCTCAACCAACTACGCTACCGCGTGCCCCCTAGAAAAAGAGTAATAGGTAAAAAGTAAAGCTATCCCTGTAACAGGCCGTGAAGGCGTATATGGTTGTGATACTTTGAGGCTCCCACATTATCTAGACAATCGGCTCACAGATGGCCGTCAGTTTGTCAGCCTTACGTGGCGGCCGCCCATAACCCCCCAGGAAGATTCCTGGTACTAATTTCTGTTAGAAGCTGAGCCGACCCCAGGGCCATAGTGCGGCTGAAAGGATTAGGTCAATTGAAAAATCCAATGACCTGTTCAAGAATCGAACCCGTGTCCTTCCGGCTTGTAGCATAGTGCCTCAACCAACTACAATACCGCAAGTTCCCAAAGAATAATTTGAGGATGAAGAAAACTGCATAATGAGGCTCCCAATAATTTGAACTCCTCTGTAGGTATTACTAAGATGCTTAGGTGAAGTAGATATAGATGGACGGGACATGTAGCATGCATCGAAAAGAGGAGAATTGCACACAGCGTTTTGGTCGCGGAACTTGAAGGACCTACGTAAGATCGGAGGATAAATTGAAATGGATCTTGAAGAAAGAGGCAGGGGAGGTGTGAACTGCATTCATTTGGCTCAGGTTAGGGATCAGTGACTGGCTTTTGTGAACACGGTAATGAACTTTCGGGTTGCATGAAGTGCTAGACATTGCTAGACAAGCTGAGCAACTACTAGCTTGTCAAGACGACTCTGCTCCAGGCAGTGTGGTAGCAGCGAACAGACGCACCTGCGCAGCGCCACTTGCGCCGCCATGACCCGCTGGCGCTCCACAACCAGCTGACAGTTAGGGCACTGGCATTCCCGCCAGCGACACAGCCGCTTGTGGCCTTTGAGGCACGAGATTACCCCGTGGTTGCGGCACCGCGCGCACTTGGGCGTTCGCAGTAGCCTCCGTCCGGCGCCGGTTCCTCCTCGGCTGCCTCGCACTAGCCGCTCCGACGCGGGCGGCGTGTTCATCCCTTGGAGAAGAAAAGCGGAAACTTCACGTTACTGAAGTCTTAATATATTTGTAAAGTTGTACCTGCGCTTAATTAAGCACCTCGCCATAAAGAATAGTGGAGGTATAGCTCCACGCATTCGTACCGTCATCAACCGAACGTCCTTACGGAGTTGTTAGCATTCGTTCATATGTGGGGGGAAGGGGTTCCAGGTTAAAATCCCGGTCCAGAGACCGGCTCTTCTGAGGATTCCGTGGTTTTCCTAAATACCTCCAGGAAAATATTGCGATATAGTCTAAAATTCGGCCATGACATTTTTCTTACACATCCTTTTCAATTAATCATTCACTTGTTATTCAATCGTTCGACGTTATGTAATCTTAGAAATTAAAATCGCCGTTAAATAAACACGAACAAATAAAGAAAATGGATAGCTTCGACGCTAGATGGAGTTGGGTGTTCAGCTTCTCTTCTCTGCTTCTCTACCCCTGATAACGCAGCCCTTGGAACTCTTCGGGTAGGAGGCCGGATGAGCCCCAGAACCCGTCTGGATGCTATGGCGTTGTGTGCTTGTGCCTGTGCTAGTCCATACAGACGTGTGTGGGACCAGAGACATGAAGAATACGAGATTTTGGGCTGAAAAACCGTGTAGTTCGGAAATTGTCCGATGTATTTGGAAAACGCATAGCCTCCATTTTCCGAGTTGAAGAATAAGCAGCAGAAGCAGGCCGCTAGCTTTCCCCGTACCCCACGGCGTCTTAACCGCCGTGAGAACCCCAAATCCAGCACGGTGGAGGTATAGTTCCACGTGTTTTTAACCAGATAGTGGTAAGTGGTTACCTTGACGCCACGGCCGACTTGCCGTAGTCTGTGGCCATTGGAATTCAATTTTGGTTAAAATATAACAAAAATAATGGACACTATATATAGAAACCTATATGCATGTCCGCGCGTGTCTCGATCGGAAGTCCTTGTGTATTTATCGGCGCGACAAATGTTTGGAACAAAGTTTATGGAGAAAAAGAAACAAATGTTGTTCTCAGTGCGCTTTTTCCTTAAATCACACGAGATAATTGGTGGATCTATACATTCACTTCCCCATACACCTTCATGGCATAGTGCTTAATTAGTTTAGCACAGGGACAGCGTTACCTTTTACATCACGAGATAATTAAACAAGACTTATTGCGCTACTCATGAATTTCCTGTTTGTATACTGAACAATCAACGGTGGTCTCTCGAACTTACACAGAAATTTGCCGAACACGTTGGAATTTACTAAGTCCATTATTACTGATAACAAGAGAGGAAAGGCTATACTCCATAATGTACTACACAAAATTTTCTGCGGTGGTCTTTGCGTTTGCTTGCATCCGTCTTATAAACGCAGTTTCGCTTGTAAACAAATTGTATTAGATAAACTCATTCACTCACTCACTCATGGAGCTGAGCCCTTCTTTAAAAGTCACTAATTATGCACTTCCCAGCATTTTATGGAACCTGAAAGTTCATTACCGTGTTCACAAGAGCCTTCCACTGGTCCCTATCCTGAGCCAGATCAATCCAATCCATCCCATCTTATCCTATCTCTCTAAGATCATAAAACTAAGATTTTGACATCATAATTCACAAATCGAATTATAGAAATCAGATTATGAAGTGCCTGAAAGAGTATATTTATGACCTTATGTTAAAGTAAGCTTTGTAACGGCCGTGCCATAGCTCAAGCGGTTAGTCGCTGGCTTCCCACCGCGGCATCTCGGGTTCGAGCCCGGGTCTGGTCAAGTGGGATTTGTGGTGGACAAAGTGGCGCTGGGGCAGATTTTCTCCGAGTACTTCGGTTTCCCCTGCCAATCTTCTTTCCACCAAATTCCCCATCATCATAATCACCCGGGGCAGGTACAATAGGCCAGTCAGTGGCCGCCATGCTGAGTGGACCCAGCTGGACTCCACCCCCCACTATGCGAAGAAAAAAAAAAGCTTTGTAGTCGATTAATGTGGCTTAAAGTCAAATAGCCGACTAATATTAAAAAAAACACGTCATACCAAATTTCGTCACAATTTGAATAACGTCTTATGATGTAGGTTACAAGAAAGAATTCATTTGTAACCATACGCATATGTGATCAGTATCGCTGTAAGTAGAAATGGCCAACTAACGTTATGCAAAGCTCTGGCAGTTTGCTTAACAGTTTATGATAAATACATGAAGAAGTTATTTTATGACCCTATATAAAGCAGGCTTTGTGATGAGGCAATACGGCTGAAAATCAGAACTTCCAACTAATGTATTGCACAGATCTCTAATACCAAGATTTCGGCAGTAATTATTTCACGATTTATGAATATACGAAAAATATATTTATAACCTTAGTATATGTAAAGTACACTTTGTCGAGGATGACTATGGCCGAGAATAGAAGCTTTCAGTAACTGTATGTAATGTCGAATTTAAAAATTGTCCCGTGATTTAGGTGATGATTAGTCGTACACAATGAAAGATATGACCTCTACATAAGGACTCCCGATTTTTGCGTTGCAAAGAACGCCTAAATTAAATGAAGATTCCTCGTACTTGTACTTATAAGAATACTTTTATGTGCATATGTATATACTTAACTAAAATATAATTTTACTTAAGGGGTGAAGGATTGAAATAAGAACAATCTTTACTAGTCACACTGGACGGAACTGTTTAACCTCTTATGAAGTTTTACATAAACATGAAACTAGCCTCTTTGCGAAATTGAGTTTTCTCTATGTAATCCGAGCTACTGGCAGCGTTGTTAAATAACGTTCGATCAAGTGAAATAAACTTCTTTAAAATTTCTCTTTGACTTTGATTTCGTTTTGATAGTCCAGTCAGTACAGTAACTAGGCTACTGGCTGGACAACCAAGGAATCAGGGTTCGATCTCTGGCAGGAATCGTTGATTTTTCTGCTCTTCATCGCTCCTGTACCGGCTGTGGGGGAGTAAAGCGGCCGTGGCGTGAAGATGACCGCTCACCTCCATTTAGTATTGAGGTTAAGAATGCATGAAGCAATACCACCAATAACTACATACATTTCTGTGGCCCTGTGTATGATTAAGCACACGACCTACTTCGCATTTCCCTTGATCCTCCCATATAGGCCTAGATCTCCCCATGACAGCTAAAGTGACGGTACCTGTTCAGTGTCTCAGTGAAGCACGTGTAGAAAGTTCGGCCGTGGAATCTTCGCTTCGCTGCCGACAAGAAGCTGATCGCAGCTAACTGGCGGACGAACTGAGTACTTAACTACGTTTTGTCTTAAACATCTTCATTCTCGAGCCGCTATTGGTTCAGGCGTCTCATGTGGGCGGTCCCACCCCAGCATCAAGCACGTGTACATGTCGTCATGTGGACCAACGTATACCAACACTTCGTTTTTCTTCATTATTCCTCAATAAACCATAACAATCAAGTTCATTATTTGTAGGCCTACACTTTTCATAGTGTTACTAACTCACTCATTCCCTCTTGGGAAGCTGACAGTCGCTCAGATAGTTAAGAAACCACTCACTGTTTCTGGAACTCGAAGGTTCATTACCGTGTTCACAAGAGCTAGTCACTGGACTTTATCCGAAGCCACTTTAATCCTGTCTTCACTCTCACACCCTGTTTCTTTAAGACGGGATAGCTCAGTCTATATAGTGACGGGCTGCGGGCAGGATGGTCGTGATTCGATTCCCGGCAGGGGAAAGAGATTTTCCTCTACTTCACAGCGTCCAGACCGGTTCTAATGCCCACTCAGCCTCCTGTCCAATGGGTATGGGGAGCTCTTTGCGCAGCGGTGAGTCGGCCGGGGCGTGAAGCTGACCACTCATGTCCGTGTAGTGCCAAGGTCAAGAATGGTGGAGCTATACCTGAACTCCCCATACGTCTTCATGGTGTAGAGCTTAATTAATTATGTACAGGGACAAGTAGAAAATGTGGGATCCTCGACGTTTCACGGTCCTATGGGCCTCCACGGCCCGTTACAGAGATAGCTTTGCCTTTTTTCCCCCCCCAGGGACAACTTGTATGTCTACCATATCTATTTTAGCATCATTCTCCCATCCACACCTCTGTCTGCAAGTTTTCGTTTCCCTTCACAGAATACCGGCAGCCACAGGGAGAATCTGACTGAAGTGACGGTCGGTTCGCCAGTGAACCCAAAGGAACTAGACAGGCTTAGTGTAATGGACCTCGCCAGAACAATAGACTCTGACACATGATGTGTGAATCGTTTTGTTACGGAAAGAAACGCAATTTAATCTTCAGCTGCTACTGACTAGGCTGTATATGTGCCCTGTGGTTCAGACAAGTTATTAATGGCTCATATTATCATTAATCTCTGTCCCATCCGTCAGAAGGAGAACATTCAAAATATGTAGGCCTATAGGTCTAAATGAAGTGTGTTTTGCTGGAACTCTGAAGGAACGTCTGCATACTGAACAAAAGATACAATTACAAAACTAATATAATCATATTTTATTATCCACAACGATTAGTAAGTGACGTTTTAATTCTTTAAAATTTTAGATTACATCTCCTTTAAGTTCAAGACAAATTTCTGATGAAAACTTTACCTTGTTAATTGGCTAATTTATATGATTGACTTGTGTGTTAGAATATCAGGAAATAAGAACTTATCTTTTTAGAATTCGTAAATATGTTTGAGTTTAACACCCAGTGATGTGTGTCATAGATATTGTAGCCTTTTATATTAATTACGAAACATTTATTTTATTTTATTTGAAGTCTCTTAAAGCAGTGTTTCACAGCCGCCTGTCCTCGGCAAACTTCTATCTCTCCGCAATATGTCTACTTCCATAGGTCTTTTCTTTCTTAAAACTATTCGAAAAAATGACTCTAAATACAGTTTCGTTTATATTCTGTCAAACTCCGTAGCTCATTCGATATACTGACTAGGCTACGGGCTGGATGACCGGGGAACTGTGGTTCGATTCGAAGCAGGAGTAAGAGATTGTATTTTCTACAGAGCATTCAGACCAACCCTGGAGATTATCCATCTCCTATCCAATGGGTACCTGGGGTTATTTCCGTGGGGGTTAAGTGGCTGTAGCGCGAAGCTGACCACGTCTATCTAGTGCCGGGGTTAAAAAATGTTTGGCTACACCTCCGCTCCTTTATACGTTTTCACGGCTTGGTGCTCAATCACATGGACAACTTTGCCTCTATCTTTACCGCTCTCCCATAACAGATGACAGACGAAAAGATATCCTGAACAAAAGAGATAATTACTGTCGGTGTTTTAGGTCTACACACATAGTCCACGAACTGATCAACTGCAGAGGTATAGTGACTGGGATAGTACAACAGATATAGAGATTTTTAAGTAATGGCGATTCTGAGCAGTTTTTGGATCCAGCCGTTGGAGTTTATCGTCTTCACAGCTGTAACGAGCACTCCCGAAATGCCTGGCTCAGCATATGAAACCATGACCAATTGTGAACTTTCATTTCATGCATGTTGCACAGAACTTGCCGCGGATAAGTTAACGTTTTTTTCGCTGCGGGCCGCACTCCGGTAAGTTTAAGATGAGGCAACTGTTTAGAATCCGTAGCACCGGTGTATTTTATTGTATTGTCACGAGTAGGTTGTTTGTGACTTATAAGACGGGGGTTTGGATTGGATGGTTGGATTTATTGCACCATATAAATTCACAACTCGGGACTACAGGTAATTACAGCGCTGTCGCCGATCTACACGCTTTACAGTTCACAGTCACACAAGCACTAGGATTTATAACCGTCTCACTGTAACTTCAAACCACACGTGAAGTCTTTTTTTTTTCCACAGTCTAATTAATTTCTTGCCATTTCTTCTCAATTACCTTCGACTATCATCTCCAGAACTCGAACCTTTTCTCGACAACAATAACTCAAATGAACTCTTTCTTCAACTGAACTTTCTGAACTTCTGATAACAACTGACTGCTTCTTTGAAACTCCATTGTTAGCCTCGGGGCGGACCCTACGGAAAACATCGTCTTCTGTTGTCCCGTATTGGTTTAGGCTTGTTTACCGATTCATTGCCTAGCAGTGGACGTCCTATTGCGTTCATTCGCTCCCGAGGGAATATGTTTACCGAGTCGTTGCCTAGCAATGATTCTATACGTCACAGTGTAATTCTTATGAGATGTGTTATTAAGTCAGACTGACGAGGTAGGTGTAAATCACGTTGCAGCCTTTAGTCATGCGTCCGATTGTAAGAAATTGCATGTAGGGTCCGAAATATTTGCCGGCTTTCATTCGGTTCCAGGGCAAGAAAAAACATGTGACCATCTCCGTTTTACTTCACCAGCGTCAAACGATGTGGTTATGTTTCTGCTTTATATAAACCCCACAATGGCTACCTTCAGGCTAAAGCTACGTCGTGTTGTTTCTATGAATACATACTTTCTAGCTAAAAATAAAATAGCTCCTTATAGGAAGTAGAGGCACAAAGAAAAATATAGAATGACCAGTTATAATTACTGTCGGTGCCCATGGAAGATGAACCGCAACGCGTGACAGACAAACGAGATGGGCAGTGGTGAACCTGCAATCGATCGTCCACAGTGTTACCAAGCCAATATCAAATTGTGATTGAATCACTGAGAAAAGTGGATAAAATGAAAGCTGAACCCAGCTCAGCGCCTGTGGAAAACCTTTCGTACTGAGGTAATAAAGGGCACATGGGAACTACTCGACAGGTACACCATATATTTGAATAGAGGCAAATTGTAAACCGGTCCTTTAAAATACATCCTAGCAACGTGTTAATCCGAAGTTAACGTAACACTAGACAGGATAAGGAGATATGTTCGAACGAATTTTGTTATAAATCAATGCCCGATCTCAGCCAGGAGACCGAATGTCTTGAGGGATTTAATGGTTTTACTCAGTCGTCTCAGGCGAATACCGGGATAGTGCCTCAAATCTGGCCACGATCTTGTCGTTCAGCGTCCTCTCCAACGCAGTATTTATTAGTCACCCTGCAGTTGAGCTGATAACAGCGTCGGCAAATAAGCAATAAATAAATAACGGTCCGAACCCTGCGTTGACCTATAAGTTTCATTTCAAAATATTGTTTGTATTGTTGGTGTGTTGAGTGTCCGAGTTTACCGGCTGGAAAGCACATAAATGCTCAGTGAAAATAAAAATATTGGATACAGTTATAACCACTAGTAAGTTGAACGTAATATTTCAAGTATGTTTTCTTCATATCACGTGTAGTTTTCCAGATAGTCATCATGCAATAAGTAGGTGTCTTAATGTGCATATACAAAGTACGCCTGTTTGTTACTTTCTCCATTCTTGTTGTTCTTTGCGGAGTGCTCGAAGATTTTCAGTTAAATACAATAATTTATGTTATCATTTAGACTCAGATAACTTCCATATTTCAAACAATTGCAGTACGATCAGTATGGTCATATTGAAAGACAAGAAAGAATCCTTGCCAATCAGAATAACTACTCGTAGAATAAGGAAATTTATGGGACATCTGTAATAAAACAATTCTACATGATATCTCAGTAAATCTATTGGCTAGATCCTTCGAAATATCTCGCTGTTGGTTAACTATCGCTAATGAAATAACATTTTATTTGTTTGTATACTTGGAGACTGATCCGGTCTTTGTATATGAAGTAAGTTTTAGTCTTTAAAAACCGAAGTGTGTGTGTGTTGTTGAACAAATTGAAGACAACGACAAGCAGTTGGCCCCACTCACGGGATGCATAACCACTCAGCCGAGAAATAAAACGTACTACGCCCGTCTGTCTATAAACAACGCGATCCTGTTCCGTGGCGGTGATGTTCTACACAGTAGCCGAGTGGGACAACACACACTTACACTGCAGAATTACATTATAACGCAACACTCGGAGAGTCAGCCGTGTGTTCCGAAGAGAGATCGGGTTCTCATGGTGAACATATGTTTCTTTATTCTATTAGAAAGCTGGCGAAGGATTAACTTGTATTCAAAAGGTAGCGGCTTTTAAACTCGGCCGATCCTTGGCATCCTCAAATTTTGCCGCAGTCTTTTCAGGGGAAATCTCTTATAGCAGATTTCCAGAAATATGTACCACTTGAGGTCACACAGCGGTGATGCTGAGTTACATCTTCTGGATATAACGCCATGTAGTCCGTTGAAAGTTAATGGACTACACAGTATTATATCCGAGGAATTAAAACTTTTCTCCAGAACTACGTGTATGTTGGCCCATTCGCTATATACAAGTTGGCGGAAAACATTGACAGCATAAAATATTTGTATGAAGCATTCTGCTTCTTTGTTGATGAGTACATTTTCTGAAGTGGTAAGAAGATTCGAATTGTATTTCTGGAGCCGTGGCTTACAGTAAGCCACGGCCACTTCTTCCAACAACTTTCTCAGTTCGTTATTTATAGTCTGCTACGGGTTTTCGTTGGACACTGCAAAACTTGAACGTTGATACGACAACATAAACAGTCAAAGTAATGAAATAATAATCAAATAAGGAAACAGCATAGCCTTATTAGTCATTTTGCCATTGCTATAAATAAGTCGGTGTCCTCATATTTCAAGCGACCGATAATATTCCAGGACACAAAGTACTACGTGCTGTACATGTGATGGTGTCACAGAGTTATGCGTTTTGCTGGTAGATGTTTTCTACTCCAACTTATGTTAAATTGTCCATTGACGTAGAAAGGTATTTATATTTGTTTGGGTATGCATAAAAATAAACCTTTGTAACCATATAGATATTATTATTATTATTATTATTATTATTATTATTATTATTATTTTACTTTGTATTATTCACGTAAATAGCTAATGGCTGCATTTAAGATATCGTGACTCAATATATACATTTACTTTTGTAATTATAACAATAAATAAATTGATAAGGAATATTGACCAGGAAATAGTTCCTGTTAACCTATGTGAGATTTAAGGTTCTCGCCGGCGTAACTATGAAGTTTAGTGTCTTGCATGATATGGCGCCACCGTGGAGTTTGGTAGATAGGTACCAACCTTTTCGAACGATTTTCTGTCACCACTTCTCTCCCTTCTACCATGAAGATAGAGGCATCATGCTCTCCCGAAACGTTGGCATGTTTCTGTCAAACTACATGGCATCACACCCCGGCGGCAGTAATCTTAATATTAACCCTTTCCATAGTGATCGTTGTCTTCAAAGTAACCTCCTGTAAGTGTATTCCGTATTGAAATAATTTATGTTATTGACGAGTCTCTCTTTGTTAGGATAAAGGTAAAGGGCAAATTTACCCCTTTGCTCAATCAATTAAACATCACGCCATGAAGACGTATGGTGGACTAGAGGTATAGCTCCAACATTTTTTACCTCGACACCATATGGAGGTGAGCTGTCCACTTTACCTTCGGGGAAAGAATCGCCGATACCATTTGGACGAGAGGAGGCTGGGTGGGCCCCAGGGCCTTTTTGGACACTGTGGGGAAGACAGAAGAAGGGGAATGCATATAGGATATTGGTGGGAAAGCCAGAAGGAAAGAGACCACTGGGAAGGCCAAGGCATAGGTGGGTGGACAATATCAAAATGGATCTTAGAGAGATAGGATGGGAGGGGANAGTGAGCTGTCCACTTTACCTTCGGGGAAAGAGTCGCCGATACCATTTGGATGAGAGGAGGCTGGATGGGCCCCAGGGCCTTTTTGGACACTGTGGGGAAGGCAGAAGAAGGGGAATGCATATAGGATATTGGTGGGAAAGCCAGAAGGAAAGAGACCACTGGGAAGACCAAGGCATAGGTGGGTGGGCAATATCAAAATGGATCTTGGAGAGATAGGATGGGGTGGTATGGATTGGATTGATCTGGCTCAGGATAGGGACCAGCGGAGGGCTCTTGTGAACACGGTAATGAACCTTCGGGTTCCATAAAATGCTGGGAAATTCTTCTGTAGCTGTAGATTTGGCCTCTCCTCAAAAAGGGCTCAGCTCCATAAGTAAGCAAGTAAGTGGGGAAGACAAAATCTCTTGCCCCTAGCGGGAATCGAACCTGTAGGCCGTCACTATACCTACTGTTTTTTGTTGTCTCTTTTTTGAATGGTAGAGAAGACAAAAGAGGTTTCTTTCATTTTTCTACTCAAACAGCAAATGCTTTGGACTGTATATCTCGTGTGTAATGTAGAAAGAGTTACGATCAGCAGTCGCATATTATCAGATAACCACGTAGATTCTGCAGTGTGGGATCCGTCGCTGGACAGGCAAAGGGATGCGTTTGAAGTGAACTATGTACGGAACCCGTGACGAATCAAACATGCCGCCTAAAATGAGAGTGCATTTCAGTCACGCTTCATTTTAAAGGCTAGATAAACATGCCGAGGTGGCAAGTCGAGAAACATAATGTCATAATTACAAACTGCGCGGTTGAAACTCGATATACGTGAAAATCGTCGTGTCACTCATATCGGGATTAAACAGGTGCAGTTTATTCACGTGGAATGACGGCACGAAAATGTGAGGTTATGTCAGCTTGAACGCTCTGTAAATTGACAGAGACGAGTGAGTATTTATACAATGAAATTACTTGCTTTGCTAATACTAAGACAAGTGACGAGTTTATACAAACGCTTAAAAACATAGATTTTATTACACATTTTTCAGTCATAGCTTATATTACATATATGAGCCGGGATAGCTGAATCCATACTGTCTTAGGGTCTGGTGACAGGGCTTCGATTCCCGGAAAGAGTAGAACTCTCTTTACCCATTTTCAAATTCTGGGATCTACCCAAATTGATGTCCAGTGGATACTGAAATTTCTCACCCTTGAATTAAGGAGCCGAAAACTGGTGTAGACTATTCGTATTCACCGAATACGGCCGTGTTCCTAACATAGGTACTCAGAAGTACAAATATTATGGAGCTAGTTCACAGAGCACAAATATTTGTTTCATTTAATCCGTTAACTATACAGCATTAATCATCATAGTCATCGTGGGATCCCCAGATCTGGCGAACTATGCCTATACATGGTGCCCCAGGAGGAAAGATCGATGTTCTTGAAAGCCATATTATCGGTCATCTATAAGCAAAAAAGTGTATATGTACGTGTGTCCTATTCCAATTGGTTTCCGAGATAGAGCTATTTCAGTGTACAGTTCCAAATCTGTTGTTAGGAAAGAGATATTACGTACTGTTTCTATTTTTTTTCCATGGCACTACAGCCCCAGGGGGCCTAGGCCTACCTCCATGAACTTCTCCGTTCACTTCGGTTTTTCTAGATTTTACACATTCGGTAGGACTCCTTGGGCTGGTGATCAGCTCGTCGCAAGGCCTCTCCCTGTACACAAACAGAAAAACGCACACGCACACAAACTAAACATCCATGCCCTGAGTGGGATTCGAACCCACGATCCCGGTTTCCAAGCGAGCGAAAACAGTACTGTTTCTAATACCGGTATTATTGTTCAAGTGACAGAGGTGGTACAGTTTACGTAGTATTATATTATACAGTTTCGAAAATTCCACCGTCAACATCAATGCATTTTGTAACTTGTGTGAGGATATGGCGTGTTGCTCGTCTGTACAGCGCACAGTGCACTGTGCAGCGAAGTAGCTCTACCTCGGAAACAGTTCGAACAGGACACACGTACATATACGCTTTTTTGCTTAGAACGACCAATACTGTGACTTCCCAGAATATGACCTTTCCTCCTGGGATATGCTGTATATTATCTCATATAGACCCATCTCTATTTTGCACGACCAATAGTCTTTTATTTCTTTATTTTCATGAACGTAATAAAGTTACATTTGTTCATTGTGTGAGGTATGGGTTATATTGAACCAATGGGAACTTAAGTAAAATTCGGCCTTCTGTGCAAAACGCCGCCGAAATTCCTTCAGTAGTTTGGGTGAAGAAACACAGGCGTCAGATGGATAAACGTGAAGTTCCCATAATTAGTTAATTTTTAAATTTAGTGCAAGGAGCGCATGGAAACTCTGAAATTTACATTAGCGTCCATTGTTTATCTTCCGTCAAAACTGCAACACTTCTACATTCTACATTTCAACACAACAATTGCAACGGGATGCTGAAATACAGAATCTGAAATTAACATTTTCTTCCGTACACGTTTAACCTATTTTACGAATATTTTAAGCGATTATAATACATTTGTAAGTGCATCAAGAAATTAAGCGCCAGAATGATGCTTTTTTTTGTCATTACAGAAGACTTTTGCCAGTTTCTTTAATTTTTATGATGTTTGTCTTTTTAATGCCATGAACTTACTAACGTTGTAAGTTAATGGAAGGTTAAAATTAATTTATATCTACTTTGTCACGTATTTAAGGGATAAAAAACATTTAATAGCAAATTATCAGATTAACTGTACTTGGTGTACTTTTGGTGATTTGGTTTACTATCCCGTGCTGGCTCTACCATGGGAAGGGGGAGGTGGGACTTTTATTCAGCCGCTCAAGAAATCTCATATGTGGAACCAGAAGTTTCATTACAGTGTTCACAAAAGCCTACTGTTGGATCCTATCACTTGACACTTGCAGTGTGAGAAAGCAGAAACGAAAATTTTGAATTCGTGTGGGTCGCATCGTTTGAAATCAAAACCCTTGAGACATCTAATATTTTGTTAAGTTTGGAAGTCATAACGTACTATTGTAAGTAAGAACTTCTTTGCTGCCGCCACTGTTTTACAGGACTAGTTGCCTAAATTCCATGCTTCAAAACGAGTCACATTTTGTATGACAAGTGTGCCCACCAAATGTTACTGTAGGTGATATTCCGTATTGGATACTGACAGTGAACTTGTTCCAAAATCAACAGTCATCTCCAGAACAGAGAGGTGCGTCTCATATTTAAGATGAATGATGTTTCGCTGTCAGGTGTCTAGATGTCACCACATGTATTGTCAACACAAGCGACTGCTTAGTATATGATTAAGTATTATACGACATATAGTGACAGACGAATGGTGAGCAAGAAAACACGACATGAAGACAACTAACAACCACCGAAAAACAAACAGAAACTCTTATCATTTCTCAACGCCATCACGAAATCATGTCATGGTCTTATGGTATGTGAACATAGCGTCATCTCCTTTAACATGGTAAACGAAGACATGGAGGGAGAGGTTTTGCATATTCTAACGTTTGAATAAAGACAGCACTGTCTTTTCTTTGGGCTTCTCTTCTGTGAGCAGACATACGTCTTCATACACTTGGACTCGGCGCTAATAATGCGTTCCTTCCGAAATCTTGTTTAAAATTCATGTTCAGACCCGTAAATTGTTTTCATGAGTGTTTTAATTTATATCTTGTGTACTTAGCATATAAACTCGTTCATTATATCAGGCCCTGAACGAATTCGTGGAAAGGAAAGAAATGAGTGCCTTCACTTCTGTGCAGTACAACAATGCCATCCTCACTGTAGAAGTGATAGCGTTTGTTCCTTCTGGTACATGTATAAAGGAACGCTGTGTTTCGGGGAACTGCCGCGGAAAAGAAGGCAGAATAATTTTTCTGGTCATTACGTTTATAAGCCAGTTTGTGTTACTGATTGTTTGGAAACGAAAGTCACTCAAGTGGAGAATGAAGCTATCTTTCGCTCTGTGGTTTTTAAGTAGTAGCAGTAGTAAGAATTAGTAGGCCCAGTGGTAGTAATAGCGGTAGTAGTGGAAACAATAATAAGTTGTGAGCATAACGCTCCTCCTGGCTTGGTCCCGGGGAATGAGCCTTTGATGCCCTGGTTGGGAGACGGGATGGAATTAATGGTAAAGAGAAAATTCCCAGTAAACCTAGCGGGAATCGAAGCACAGGCGCCTTGTTGCTTTTTTGAGCGACCTATCGCGTTACCTTCAGTAAGTGACGGTAGTTATCGTTGTACCGAAGCATCATGCTATGAATATGTGTAGATGGCTGGTAACTTCACGACATTCGCAGTAGATCGAGACCTATCGAGACCGATCGAGACGATGATCAGGTCAACTCCTCGGTTTCCACTTGCTCTTAACTCGGTGACGTAAAAGGAAGTGCCGGGAAGAATTATAACGAATTTTTCTTTAATTTTCTTGTACATATGGCGAGGCTAACAAGAACTGTAGATGAGTAATTATACAATTAGTGATTAATTTCTGTACATAATTTCCACTACTATAGATTTGAACCCGTAGCATTTTCCAGATGTAACCTTCAAGCTCTGCAACGTCGCCGAATTTGTAACTATTACTACGTAATATGTTTCATACAGAATTATGAATATGCGTTATGATCTCCACAAAAAATTGTAAATCTGTCTCTCATGTTCCATTAGTTATGAAATAGATAAATACAGATGTGTCTTATTCCAATTCAGAATTAATTCCTGAAAGCATGGATCTTTTAGAAATCCGGTTTGACTCCTTGGACGTAGACTGACGCATCAGAAGGCCTATACATACGCAGGACAACCAAAACGGAGGAAAAAACGCAGATTTACATCCGTGTACATCCATTACCCGTGTGGCATTCCAGTCCACGATCGCAGTATCCTAGCGGTCTAAGACATTACGCGACAGGTGTTATATAACTTACAGGGGAAATTTTAAGCTAAACTTTAACATGTCGTGGTTTTATTTACTATATTATGTTAGACTTGCTTCGACAAAATCACATGCAAATAATATTGTTATGTGTTTAGCAGAATAATTATATTATGAAAATATTTGGCGTCCATCGATACCTATTCAAAGAGTTCAAAGATACGTATCAGAATAATAAAAAGCAAATTGTTCATTGGAAAATCAGTACAAAGTATACGCAACTATATACATATCGGTTGGGTTTACAAAAAAGTTACAGAATAATTATAATGCTAATAATAAAACAAATTAATAATTATATCTTTATATATATATATATATATTGTAACGTGAAGAAACGTTGCTTTGAAAATTTTAGGTTGTTCTGAATCATGTCTCTGTGCCAAAACATGTCTAACTTCCGGTTGCCACTTCCTTTCGTCCTTGGGTGGAGGTACGTACGAAGGAAATGTATTTGCTGCCATCGAAAATTGCTGTAGTAATTTTGTATGTCTTCGACACGGCGAAAAGTCTATTAGATTGGATATGCAGAATGCTAGTGATACTTTCTGACCAATAATGTTCCTTATTAGAATTACAGTATTTATGATAAAAAGTAATATTCTCTACCCACGTGGATGTGTGGCATGGCCGATGAATAGTGACGCATGGTTGAAATGGTGTCAAGTAGAAATTGATTGTGTTTGGTGTGAAAATCTGTAATTATTGTGTATGACGTGAAACTGCAAATTCTTTACAAAGTTGAGTACTCAAACTGTTCATGAAATTTTGTGGCCAAGTATTGTGGTTATTAGAATTCAACATTAAAGAAGTTATTTACGACCCACGTGAATATGCCAGTTTTTACCAATACAGATTATTATCATTATTGTAGTGTTTCTTGTCCTGAGATAGTCCGAGGTTCAGTGTTAATGACAGGGGCAGTATGTCAGTCATATAGTATAGGGAGTTTAAATGTTGCATTGTATGGGCCTGTTACATAACCTCATGAGTTCTATTTCGGAGTTGTACTTGGAATGTATGTTTGATCGACTGCAAAATTGACTCATGCCTACATCGAGTTCTCGAATCTATCAAGGTATGTGTGTGTGATACATAATAAGCCCAGAATGACGTAGTTCGAAGTTTCTAGTGTGATTTTTGTGTGCTGTTCGAGCCCTGATGGGCTACACATTGGAGGGCTGGGGTATGATTCCAAGCATAGGAGAGAGATTGTTTTTTTACTTGTCCATAGTGCCCAGACCAGCTCTCGGGCTCATGAGTATCCCGTCCAGTGAGTACCAGGGATAAAGCAACTGAGGCAAGAAGCTGACCACTCACCTTTGTTTAGATTAGGGGTTAAGAATGCGTGGAATTATGCCTCCACTCTACCACACGTCCTTATGGCATAGTGCTCAATTTAGCACAGGACATCTTTACCTGTAGTCAATAAGGATTAGTCACTTTTAGTATCACATGCAATCAGTTCATTAATGAGGCTGAATGTACTCCAGTGTTTCTGTGGACTTCATGTCAGTGCTTGTATTTAGTTGTATGAAACAGGATTCCTAAGATGTAAATTTAAAGTTTGTTGAAGGTTTTTATGTTGATGTACATTTATAAGGAATTTGTCATAATGGTTATAATTATGTGGTTGTATACCTAGTTGGCATCATTTTTGTGTTTTAAATACGTAGTTCCAGTGACTGAATACTCCTTTTTAAGTCTCTGCATTGGTTTTCCTAACACATTATAACTAAAGAAAATATCTCATGAAGACAGTGTCAAGACTCTGGAAATGGAAGAGTCATCAGTAAAGCCTGGTGTATTCCACTGTCCTTGCACTGTGCTGCTGATGTGGACACAAGTGCATAGTTATGTTTATTGTTTTGATAATTTCAATGCTTGGTTGATAATTTATGGGCTAAATATGAAATTGGACTAGCTGGTGTTCTTAATGATGACTAGGTTAACATTTGAAAAGAGGTTCTTGATCTGTCTGGGCCATGCAGTAGCGTAGTTGGTTGAGGCACTATGCTACAAGCTGGAAGTTTGTGGTTTCTAGTTCCGATGAAGTGGATTTTTCCAATTGACCTCATCCTTGCAGCTTCACTGTTGCCCTGAGGTCGACAGCCTCTAACAGAAATGAGTACCAGGAATCTTCCTGGAGGGTAAAGAGTGGCCAGTGCATAAGGCTGACAACCCTACCACCATCTGTGAGCCGATTGTCTCCAGAAAATGTGGGAGCCTCGACGTCTCACAACCGTATGAGCCTTCATGGCGTGTTACAGGGATAGCTTTACTTTTACCTTAATCTGTCTGAAATTCTCTCCCAATATTTGCCTGGAAGGGCTGACAGAAACCTTGTAAAATATCAGCATCTCTTTCACGCCAGTTCTTTAAAAAACTCAGCAGATTTATTTTTCAGAAATGGATAATAAATCTTTATTCCTGCCTTCTATTGAGTTATAGAATCATGGTATATATTGGCCATCTGCAGAACAATTACTTAACAATAAAATAAAACAGGCCAGTGTCAGGATTCCTTTGCTGTGGTTACATTATGTGCTGGTATACTATATGTACTGTAACACTGTATTGTGTGGAAAACTTCAGTGTACTGCCACTGAAGTCTTGGGGTGTTCAGAATATTCACAGAAAATTGCACAGAATTTTAAATTCCTCTATATACTCATATGTAGCTAGTATTGTTATTGAGATGCAGCATGGTCAGAATAGAAGAAATCTGTTGCAGGACCTGTCAAGAGATGAGGAATTTAGATTTTTGTTTCTGAAAGGCTAATAGGGTTACATTTTGAAAATTGAGTATTTTGATGCATCTTCAGCAGCTGCGATTTATTGTCTTGCATATCTGTATATGGTAGCCCATTGATATTAATTGCAGAAGCTTGAAATATTTCAAATAGAGAAACACTTGTATTCATGGGTGATGGTTATGCTAAGCCTGGAGTTGCATGAATGGAGTTTACTGTACTGCCATGTTAACATTTTTTCATTTTAATTCTAAATCTCTTTGGGAGATAGTCAAATGGTTGTGAAGGCTGATTTGGGAAGGATGCTGGTGGTGGCAGTCATGTCTATTTTAAGGATCTGTCTAGGAGTTTGTTTGCTTGGAGGAATGGAAGAAAACTACAATAGAGACTCAGCCACGTGCTAGTATTCAAACCAGGTACCTCCTAAATGTGGGTTCACTGTATTAGTCATGCATTTCAGTTCAGTGCTGATAGTGTGAACTGATGTGGGGGATGAGTGAACATTGTTACAATTTTACTGAACTGTTTGTAATGCGATCATACTATGAGTTCAGAGTGAATATACTGACATGGCTGTGACATTGCTTCACTTTATTCTGGTATTCCTGTCCCTCCAGGCAGATAGGCAGATGCAAAAGTAATGCCTTATTTAGAGCATGACCATTTCCTTCCGCATCCTTTTTCAGTTCATTATTCATTCTTCACACATTTGTAGACATATAGTCTGAGTAATTAAAAATGCTTTTAAATGAGCTACAAATGAATATGTAGTTCACTTTAGCACCCACATAGATTGGGGTTTTAATTTTAAAGTTAATGGTCAGAACTGTCTATTTGTTACAGATGGTGATCTTGGCTTTGGGTGTTTTCATAATCCCTACAGCATCAGTACATTCTGTACTTGGAACACTACACTATGGTTTTGTGAGGTACTTAGATAGGATTCTAAGCACAATAGACCATTAAAGGTCGCAATGTAAGGGCCAGTTTTATGGCTCACACCTCATACTCATAGATAAGATTCTGGATTTTGATACACTGTTGACTGCCGTCCGACTGCTTTCTGGCTATGTGGTGTGCCTGTGCATGTATTTCAGTTTGTCCGATATGTAGATGGTGTTACGGAATTTGAATGTAGAGTTCCATACTGGTCTTGAACTGACATGTCAAAAAAGTTTTTTGGAGGTATTCCCTTTCTGATCTTCACTGATTCTTAGCTAGTAATTAATGTAACAATGTGGTTCCTTGGGACTAATTTAGGTGTGTATCATGTATATCTGAGAGCCGGGATAGCACAGTTAGTATAGTGACTGTCAATGGGCTCTACAACCATGGGGTCGGAGTTCGAGTCCTGGTGGGGGCGAGAATTTTCACTTCTCCATGTCTTCCAGCACAGCTATGGGGCCCACTCAGCCTCCTATCCATTGGGTACCACAGGTCCTTTCACCAGGAGTAAAGTGGCCAGGGAGTTAAGCTGACCTTTCACGTTCAGCTAGTGCCGAGGTCAAGAAAATGTGGGTCTATACATCCCCTCCTTCATATGCCTTCATGGCATAGTGCTTAATTAGATAAGCACAGGTACAGCTTTTCCTCTTTCCCCTCATATATCTGCCTTAGTTTAGTTTCTGATAATCAGTATCAAATCTTGCACTGGTATTTTATTCTAAATTTTTGAAATTTATTTCATTTGTTAAGAAGCCACCATATTCTGCTTGTTTCAGAAAGTACTGGGATGATTAATTTCAGTGCTCTGGTGTCACAATTTCAGAACATGGGCTCTATTCCTATGGGTGGATAATAAAGTTGCCAAACTCCATCTACTGCCATAGTTAACAATGTGTATAGCTTCAGTCCTCCACTTTCCCACTGCATCTTTATGGTGAGATGGTTAGGTGCAGTCACAACTTTTATTTCTGCCCGTCACAGGATTTCCAGAAGAAAATAACCTGTCAAATTATCCACAGGTGGAGAAACTAGGTGCACTCTAAGTCCTGAAGAATTTGTTGCACAAGTCTTAACAAGGAGGAACAGCAGTTGTCTGACAAATTTGCTCCCCGTGATAATAAGGTAAGGTACCACTTCTTATCTTCAGATGTGCAATTTTAGAAGAGCAGATGACCGGTAATACAGTGGCCTAGAAGTAATAAAAAATATTTAGATTTATTGGTGCTGTTCCTGATTTCTCTTAATTTTACTGTTGTGGTAATCATTTTTGTCATGAGGCAGTGTTTCTTAAATTGGCAAAAAAGAAAAGGCTCCTTCAAAGAGGCGCACATGATAAAAACATTTGTCATTAAATTTTGAGGTTGTTCTGAATAAAAAATGGAGTTTCTCAAGTTGAAGTACTGGAGATAATAGTTTACAGTTAATTTTGTCTGTAGATAGCAAGACATATCTGTTGGTCTGTTCTCTGTATGAACCCCAGGATGGCAGCTTTGCACACAGGAAAAAAGTGAGCAGATTGCAGTTGACCCTCATATGAATATAAGAAGCTGCTGAGCTTCTGGCAGTTCTAGCTTTACAGTATTTCTAAAAGTGTGTGTGTTGCAACAGGCTCTCTTACAGCACACGAAGTCTTTGTGGAAAATCTGAAACTGGCAATCTGTAGTTTGGTTTATTATGTTAAGACTCAGGTGTATTATTTAAGCTTTCTTAATATTTGGACAACTTTGCATCACTGCATCACTGAAGTCTTTACATTTCTTATCTGCCTGTAGAGATGTTTTCAATCAACCCCCACTAAGTGAATTAAAAAAAAATAGCTTGAGGTATTCCGCTTCGGTGCTTTGAAGCATTTCATGCACTGTGATCTTTGAGACCTATCACAACCATAGTACGAGGGTCATACTGAAAGTAATGAGCAACAATTCTTTGTAAAGTAACGTGCTTTATTATTGACAAACCAAATACACCACCTCAGTCCACAGACCTTTCTTTATTTTTCCACATAATCGCCACTTCTTTGTACACATTTCTCCCAGCGTTCTGGGAGCTTGAAAAATTCCCCCTCTGTAAAATTCCATTCCAGCCATCCGAAGACACTGACGCACTGCTTTTTGATTTGTCTCACTTGTCTCAAAACGTTGTCCACACAGCTGATCCTTCACAAATTGAAAAGATGGTAGTCGGAGGGTGCCAGATCAGGGCTATAGGAGGGGTGTGGAAGAACTTCCCACACCCCAGCTTTGCAATTGCTTCCAATGTGAGGTGAGCGGCGTGGGGGCGAGCGTTGTCATGCAGGATGATGTTTCGTCCCGGACGTTTATTGTGCAATGCACAACGGAGCTTGTGCAGTGTCTGGACACAATGAGCAGCATTGATGGTTTGCCCAGGTTCCAGGAATTCGGCCAGAATAAACCCCTCTGCCTCCCAGAAGACTGTGCCCATCACCTTTGCAGCTGATGGCACTGTCTTTGCCTTCTTTTTTGATAGAGAATGCAAGGTGCCATTCCATACTCTGCCGTTTCGTTTCAGGCTCGAAATGGTGAAACCAGCTTTTGACACTTGTCACAATACAGAGCACAAAATCATTGCCTTCATGTTGATCTTTCTGCAGCAGTTCTGAGATGATGGCTTTTCGCTGACCTTTGTGGTCTTCAGTCAATAACCGTGGGACCCAACGAGCACAAACTTTCCTGTAGCCCAAGCTTTCAATCATCTCTTATACTGCACTGTGCCCTATTTCAAGTTTTCGGGCTATTGTGTCCACAGTCACATGCCTGTCATCTTGAATGATCTCATCCACTCTTTCCTTGTTGCGTTCACTTGAGGCTGTTTGAGGACGACTGCTCCGAGGCTCGTCTTCGATGCTGGTGTTCCCACCTTTAAAATGTTTCACCCCTCTTCGAACACTGTTCACACCCATGCACACACTTCCATAAGCACACTGAAGTCTCTGGTGAATTTCTGCAGCAGAGATTTCCTCTTTCATAAGAAATTCGATGACAGCGCGCTGGTGAAACGACACATCATTGTCGTGATACTGGTCACATGATGCAAGCTATTGATGTCACAGGACACTCAAGGTTAACACAACAGTTGGTTCCACAGCGAAAAAAAGTTGCTCATGACTTTCGGTACGACCTACGTATAATTAATAACTGTTCAGTTTGCTTATGGGAGTGCATGTCTTAGCATACACAAGCAGTGTCCATGTTACTTGCCAGTTTCATTATATTTGGAACTTTCTGAAGCTACCATGTAAGTACAACACGTATTCGTTTTAACTTTCATGTATTTTTCTCTTTACATATGGCTGCTGTAGAGTTATTCCTCTTTCTGATGGCATCATTCGATGAGGGGAAATTATTTTTTTACAGTGCTACTTACTACATATGAAGAAAGTGTTAGTGTAGAGGTATGACATTGACTGCTCTAATTGATCCTTGTTCAGAATCTTGATATTTTTCTGATCATAGATTAAATGTAAAAATGCCTGTTATATCTTGCAACAATACCATTGAATCAAAATGAGAAGACAGTCCCAATTAAAGAACTGGGTGGATAGTGTGTTTTTTGGAATGTGCCATTGCAGTGTGATGTGATGCTGTGAAGTTTCAAGGTAGTTCACAGACATGGAAGAACCTGCTGCCTCCATGGATGAAAAGTAAGCCAAGCAAGTAACCAGCAAGAAGCAGGTTCCACTTGCCACCGGTTATAGTTGGTTATTTTCTTGGTTTACCCTTCGATGCTCAAGACTTGGGCAGCTTTTGAAATGCCAGTCAGTCTGTACCAGACTTACACAGCATCACATCAAAGAAGAGTCTTCGTAGTCGCCTCCATTATGAGAACCGCAAATTCAGTGAAGAGTGGAAATGTAAGTTTAGAGAAATAATAAATTGTTTGATAATGTACAAGGGGTAATGTTGGTTGAATATTTGCAGTATTACAAGTTTTATGCCGAAATCCTCTTCATACCACAAATCTAAATTCCGAAGATTTGGGGTATGAACGGGAATTTTGCAAACGAAATATGGGGTATGAAGGGGAAATTCGGAATCGAAACATCGGAAGTTTGGGGTATGAAGGGGAAATTCAGAATCGAACCTTTTAATGGAAATTTGGGGTATGAAGGGGAAATTCGGAATCGAGACATGATTTTTAACGGGAATTTTGAGGTATGAAGGGGAAATTCGGAATCGAAACATAATTTTTAAGAAATCGTTTGGGGTATGAAGGGGAAATTCGGAATCAGAACTGGTACTTTTAAAGGGGATTTTTGGGGTATGAAGGGGAAATTCGGAATCGAAACATTTTTTGAAGGAACCGTTTGGGGTACGAAGGGGTAATTCGGAACCGAAACATGATTTTTATGGAAATTGGGGTATGAAGGGGAAATTCGGAATCGAAACATGATTTTTATGGAAATTTGGGGTATGAAGGGGAAATTCGGAATCGAAATATTTTTTGAGGGAACCGTTTGGGGTATGAAGGGGTAACTCGGAATCGAAACATGATTTATAATGGAAATTTGGGGTATGAAGGGGAAATTCGGAATCGAAATATTTTTTGAGGGAACCGTTTGGGGTATGAAGGGGTAACTCGGAATCGAAACATGATTTATAATGGAAATTTGGGGTATGAAGGGGAAATTCGGAATCGAAATATTTTTTGAGGGAACCGTTTGGGGTATGAAGGGGTAACTCGGAATCGAAACATGATTTATAATGGAAATTTGGGGTATGAAGGGGAAATTCGGAATCGAAATATTTTTTGAGGGAACCGTTTGGGGTATGAAGGGGTAACTCGGAATCGAAACATGATTTATAATGGAAATTTGGGGTATGAAGGGGAAATTCGGAATCGAAATATTTTTTGAGGGAACCGTTTGGGGTATGAAGGGGTAACTCGGAATCGAAACATGATTTATAATGGAAATTTGGGGTATGAAGGGGAAATTCGGAATCGAAATATTTTTTGAGGGAACCGTTTGGGGTATGAAGGGGTAACTCGGAATCGAAACATGATTTATAATGGAAATTTGGGGTATGAAGGGGAAATTCGGAATCGAAATATTTTTTGAGGGAACCGTTTGGGGTATGAAGGGGTAACTCGGAATCGAAACATGATTTATAATGGAAATTTGGGGTATGAAGGGGAAATTCGGAATCGAAATATTTTTTGAGGGAACCGTTTGGGGTATGAAGGGGTAACTCGGAATCGAAACATGATTTATAATGGAAATTTGGGGTATGAAGGGGAAATTCGGAATCGAAATATTTTTTGAGGGAACCGTTTGGGGTATGAAGGGGTAACTCGGAATCGAAACATGATTTATAATGGAAATTTGGGGTATGAAGGGGAAATTCGGAATCGAAATATTTTTTGAGGGAACCGTTTGGGGTATGAAGGGGTAACTCGGAATCGAAACATGATTTATAATGGAAATTTGGGGTATGAAGGGGAAATTCGGAATCGAAATATTTTTTGAGGGAACCGTTTGGGGTATGAAGGGGTAACTCGGAATCGAAACATGATTTATAATGGAAATTTGGGGTATGAAGGGGAAATTCGGAATCGAAATATTTTTTGAGGGAACCGTTTGGGGTATGAAGGGGTAACTCGGAATCGAAACATGATTTATAATGGAAATTTGGGGTATGAAGGGGAAATTCGGAATCGAAATATTTTTTGAGGGAACCGTTTGGGGTATGAAGGGGTAACTCGGAATCGAAACATGATTTATAATGGAAATTTGGGGTATGAAGGGGAAATTCGGAATCGAAATATTTTTTGAGGGAACCGTTTGGGGTATGAAGGGGTAACTCGGAATCGAAACATGATTTATAATGGAAATTTGGGGTATGAAGGGGAAATTCGGAATCGAAATATTTTTTGAGGGAACCGTTTGGGGTATGAAGGGGTAACTCGGAATCGAAACATGATTTATAATGGAAATTTGGGGTATGAAGGGGAAATTCGGAATCGAAATATTTTTTGAGGGAACCGTTTGGGGTATGAAGGGGTAACTCGGAATCGAAACATGATTTATAATGGAAATTTGGGGTATGAAGGGGAAATTCGGAATCGAAATATTTTTTGAGGGAACCGTTTGGGGTATGAAGGGGTAACTCGGAATCGAAACATGATTTATAATGGAAATTTGGGGTATGAAGGGGAAATTCGGAATCGAAATATTTTTTGAGGGAACCGTTTGGGGTATGAAGGGGTAACTCGGAATCGAAACATGATTTATAATGGAAATTTGGGGTATGAAGGGGAAATTCGGAATCGAAATATTTTTTGAGGGAACCGTTTGGGGTATGAAGGGGTAACTCGGAATCGAAACATGATTTATAATGGAAATTTGGGGTATGAAGGGGAAATTCGGAATCGAAATATTTTTTGAGGGAACCGTTTGGGGTATGAAGGGGTAACTCGGAATCGAAACATGATTTATAATGGAAATTTGGGGTATGAAGGGGAAATTCGGAATCGAAATATTTTTTGAGGGAACCGTTTGGGGTATGAAGGGGTAACTCGGAATCGAAACATGATTTATAATGGAAATTTGGGGTATGAAGGGGAAATTCGGAATCGAAATATTTTTTGAGGGAACCGTTTGGGGTATGAAGGGGTAACTCGGAATCGAAACATGATTTATAATGGAAATTTGGGGTATGAAGGGGAAATTCGGAATCGAAATATTTTTTGAGGGAACCGTTTGGGGTATGAAGGGGTAACTCGGAATCGAAACATGATTTATAATGGAAATTTGGGGTATGAAGGGGAAATTCGGAATCGAAATATTTTTTGAGGGAACCGTTTGGGGTATGAAGGGGTAACTCGGAATCGAAACATGATTTATAATGGAAATTTGGGGTATGAAGGGGAAATTCGGAATCGAAATATTTTTTGAGGGAACCGTTTGGGGTATGAAGGGGTAACTCGGAATCGAAACATGATTTATAATGGAAATTTGGGGTATGAAGGGGAAATTCGGAATCGAAATATTTTTTGAGGGAACCGTTTGGGGTATGAAGGGGTAACTCGGAATCGAAACATGATTTATAATGGAAATTTGGGGTATGAAGGGGAAATTCGGAATCGAAATATTTTTTGAGGGAACCGTTTGGGGTATGAAGGGGTAACTCGGAATCGAAACATGATTTATAATGGAAATTTGGGGTATGAAGGGGAAATTCGGAATCGAAATATTTTTTGAGGGAACCGTTTGGGGTATGAAGGGGTAACTCGGAATCGAAACATGATTTATAATGGAAATTTGGGGTATGAAGGGGAAATTCGGAATCGAAATATTTTTTGAGGGAACCGTTTGGGGTATGAAGGGGTAACTCGGAATCGAAACATGATTTATAATGGAAATTTGGGGTATGAAGGGGAAATTCGGAATCGAAATATTTTTTGAGGGAACCGTTTGGGGTATGAAGGGGTAACTCGGAATCGAAACATGATTTATAATGGAAATTTGGGGTATGAAGGGGAAATTCGGAATCGAAATATTTTTTGAGGGAACCGTTTGGGGTATGAAGGGGTAACTCGGAATCGAAACATGATTTATAATGGAAATTTGGGGTATGAAGGGGAAATTCGGAATCGAAATATTTTTTGAGGGAACCGTTTGGGGTATGAAGGGGTAACTCGGAATCGAAACATGATTTATAATGGAAATTTGGGGTATGAAGGGGAAATTCGGAATCGAAATATTTTTTGAGGGAACCGTTTGGGGTATGAAGGGGTAACTCGGAATCGAAACATGATTTATAATGGAAATTTGGGGTATGAAGGGGAAATTCGGAATCGAAATATTTTTTGAGGGAACCGTTTGGGGTATGAAGGGGTAACTCGGAATCGAAACATGATTTATAATGGAAATTTGGGGTATGAAGGGGAAATTCGGAATCGAAATATTTTTTGAGGGAACCGTTTGGGGTATGAAGGGGTAACTCGGAATCGAAACATGA
This sequence comes from Cryptotermes secundus, assembly GCF_002891405.2. Taxonomy (NCBI): domain Eukaryota; kingdom Metazoa; phylum Arthropoda; class Insecta; order Blattodea; family Kalotermitidae; genus Cryptotermes; species Cryptotermes secundus. The sequence goes on from NW_019738354.1 coordinate 2,210,286, forward strand.
TTTATAATGGAAATTTGGGGTATGAAGGGGAAATTCGGAATCGAAATATTTTTTGAGGGAACCGTTTGGGGTATGAAGGGGTAACTCGGAATCGAAACATTATTTTAAGGGGATTTTTGGGGTAGGAAGGGGAAATTCGGAATCGGAACATGATTTTTAATGGGAATTTTGGGGTATGAAGGGAAATTTGGAATTTAAAACTTGTTTTTAATGGGATGTTTAGGGTATGAAGGGGAAATTCGTGATGGAATCTGTTTTATCGGACGTCTTGTATATGAGGGGGAAATTCAGAATCGAATCTTGATATTAAGAGATCTCAATTCCGAATTTCCCCTTAATACCACAAGTTTCGATTCTGAATTTCCCCCTAAATTCCCAAATTTCAATTCCGTTTTACCCATGGTCCTAAGACCTTTTGGAATGGACTTACCTTTTTCTTCAGAATTCTGAGTGAACAAATATTTAAAAAGACCTTTTGGAATGGGCTTACCTTTTTTTTTCAGAATTCTGAGTGAACAAAAATTTAAAAACAGTTTTATTGCTCATAAAAGGATTATTTGCTGTAATCATACATAATAATTTAATCAACTTTGATCAGTGTTTAAGGTCTGCTTCATTATACAATTCTTCAGCGGTCTTCCGTGACACCTGATTCTGATATCCTTGGACGCTGCAAACAGAAAGGTTGGTTATAAAGCTGTCTCATCACCAAAATGCAGGGCAAAATCATTACATAATGACAGAGAACAGATGTTTTGAAAATGTGGCACAGTTCAGATATTTGGGAACGACAATAACAAATCGAAAGCTGATTCAGGAGAAAATTAAGAGACTGAACTCCGGTAATGCTTACTACCATTCAGTCCAGAACCTTTTGTCTTTCCGTCTGCTGTCCAAAAACAAAAATTAGAATATACAAAACTATAATTTTGCCCGTAGTTCTGTATGGGTGTGAAACTTGGTCTCTGACATTAAGGGAAGAACAGACTGAGGGTGTTGAGGAGAATATTTGGACCGAAGATAGATGAAGTGACAGGAGGTTGGAGAAAGCTGCATAATGAGGAGCTTCATAACTTGTACTCTTCTCCAAGTATAATTAGAATGATCAGGTCAAGGAGGATGAGGTGGGCAGGGCATGTAGCACGAGTGGGGTTGTCAAGAAGGGCTCAGCTCTATAAGTAAGTATGAGGCCGGCAACACATAAACCGTACAACAAATCATAGGTCACATAATTACCTCTGCAATGTTTGAGCAACTAAATCAAATACAAGAGTATATCCCCTAAACTTGGGGTATGTATGATAGTGTCTGAGTATACCATCTGAATGGAATGCTGGAATTAACCCCTAATCATGAAGTCTGAATAACACCATCTAAATACAGTGCCTTATTAAGCCCACCTAAATGTACAGGAAGATCGAAAAGTCGCGCACATCAAACTAAAAGTTTTTATAAATTGTATTGCAGTTAATATAATTATATCTCCTACCACTAGATTGTACTGTATGATTACTAATAACGAGTAGAAATGCCATCTGTCGTGTATCGGTCACACAACATCTCCAGTATAGCTTTGTTTCTTGTGTGACAGACATGTCGTGGAACATGATTTTGCCGGTCATCCTTACGCATGTGTCGCAGACGAGTTTTGTTGGGAGTATCCGGATTCTGCAGCTCCTAACAATTCGATGATAACGAGAATAATCATCTGATTTTGGGAATGTTGATCAGTTTCAGATAGGAAGAGATCTGGGTGACCGGCCATTTTGACTGAGGCTAAACTGGCTGACGTAGAGAAAATGTTGAAGCGTTCCCCTTCAAAAAGTCTGAGGAGACTATCAGCACAATCAGGGATTTCATGTGGAAGTGCTCAGAAAGCAATGAAGAAGTTACTTACACCTTCATGCATATCGTGTTCGCTGTGTGCAGGAACTGAAGAGCCTGGATAAAGAAAGACGCTTAGTGTACTGTAGATGGTTTCGGACATTTGTTGGCAACCATGGAATTGAAGAGTTTGATCGGGTTTTCTTCACTGACGAAGTATGATTTCACCTTAGTGGCAACGTGAACAGTCAGAACAATAGGATTTGGTCATCTGAAAATCCAAGTGTTACTGTCAGAAAATTGGAGTGTGGTGTGCTTTATCACGTCTTATAATGGGCCAAATTGACGAAGTATGATTTCACCTTAGTGGCAACGTGAACAGTCAGAACAATAGGATTTGGTCATCTGAAAATCCAAGTGTTACTGTCAGAAAATTGGAGTGTGGTGTGCTTTATCACGTCTTATAATGGGCCAAATTTTCTTTGAAACAACGGAGAACAATCCAGTGTACCAAGACATCATTACACAGTTTAATGCGCTTCTTGAAGCTGATGAACGGGAGCGTTGGTTGCAGCAACACGGTGCCACATGTCACACATCTAATGAAACCATGCAGTTCTTGCGCAAGTTTTTTGGTGACCGTCTCATTTCGAAAGGACTGTGCCCCCGCGCTCGCCTGATTTGTCACCCGTAGATTTCTTCCTTTGGGGATAACTCAAAGGAATTGTCTATAAAAGCAATCCACATACACTGGATGACCTCAAGAGGAACATTACAACGGCGATTAATAGCATCAGTTTACAGGTGCTCCACAAAGTGGCCTCAAACATGGTAAAAAGAGCTCGCGCATGCATTGCTGATCAGGGAAGCCATTTCGAGCATATGTTGTAAAGACATGATTTGATTCTGCATTTCTAAGATGTAAGGTTATAAACATTAATAGTAAGTGTTGTATGTCTTGTAGTTTGTGCATTAACCAGCAAAATATAATTGCTTAGTGTGATGTGCGCAATTTCTCGATCTCCCTGTACTTACATACCATTTAAATTAGTGGTTACCAAAGTGTGTACTCTTGGCAAGGTGGAAATGTGCTGGAATAAGTAACTAAAGCACTGAGAACTTAACATATAAAATGAAGCGAAGTGAATCAACCTGAATTGGAATGAAGAATCCTGCATAAAAGTGACCTCCATGTGCCTATCAAGTATCATCTCATTGTTGGCCTTGGCCCATGAGTCACAGTATGTTCAATGAGCAAGTGAGCCAATGATTATTTAAACAAGTGTTTCTCAAATAGCCGAGTGTGATGCGAAGGGAAAAAAATCACAAAATTCAATAACATAAATACTTACCTCCTATAAGTCTTTTTTAATGCACTTTGCAATTGTTTAAGTAAGGTGACTGCTAACAGAATTATGCACTTTCTTATAATTGCAGTAATAGAACACTATTATAAACTGGTACACTAAAGTTCTTAGCAACTTCCATTAGCAATTAATATAATAAAATGTGTATAAGTGTAAAATTACACTTTTTGGAAAAGGAGACTGCAGAATCTTTTGACAAAATGAATTATGGAATACAAGATACAAAAAGTTGAGAATTACTAATATACAAACTGTCAAATACCAGTTCTTTTAGTTTTCTCAGAACGAACTCCATATTTAATCTTTCGTTTGCTATACCATACTGAGCATGTTTCAGGTGATTGTTAGATATTTTTATGGAGGTGTAATTATTCTGTTTAATGATATTTTAATGTGGGTGAGGGATGTGGTATTTTTTTTGGGGGGGGGGATAATCCAGTGTGCAAACTGTGAAATATGCAGATGACCTTGTGTTAATGGCTAAGGAAGAAACTGTGCTACAGGGCATGATTGATAGACTAATTGAAATTTGAAGGTGCTATGGCATGGAAATGAATGTGGAGAAAACAAAAGCAATGAAAATTTCAAGACAACCCACCCCAGTCACAATAAAGATAGACCAAAAACAACTGGAGAATGTGAAATGTTTCAAATATTTGGGTAGCTTGTTAACAGATGATGGAAGGTGTACTAGTGAAATTAAATCCAGGATTGCCATGGCAAAAGCTGCATTTAGCAAGAAGAAGAATCTTTTTACCGGCAAATTGGACTTAAATTTGAGGAAGAAACTAGTGAAATGCTACATTTGGAGCATAGCTCTGTATGGGACTGAAACATGGACACTTAGGGCGGTAGTTCAGAAACATCTGGAAAGTTTCGAAATTTGGTGTTGGAGAAGGATGGAGAAGATCAGTTGGACCGATTATGTGAGAAATGAAGAAGTGTTAATTAGAGTCAGTGAGCAGAGGAATATCCTACACAAAATAAGAAAACAGAAGGCTAATTGGATTGGTCATGTTTTACGCAGAAACTGCCTTCTAAAAGAAGTTATTGAAGGAAAGATAGAGGGGCGGATAGAAGTGACAAGAAGACGAGGAAGAAGACATAAGATGATGCTGGATGACCTTGGGGACAGGAGAGGATACTATCATTTGAAGGAGAAAGCTCTAGATCGCATTAAGTGGAGGAATTGTTTTGGAAGAGACTGTGGACCTGTCGTCTGACAGATTACTGATGATGATGAATCCAGTGTAATGGAACCTACAACTGTTGGTCAGATTTTCTGTAAGTCAAGTACTGGAGAAAGCACTACTGGGCAGTACATTCTCATCAATTCTGATACATGTATGAAACAGACTAATAAAAATGTGTTAGGTGAAACCTATAGCAGAATCTTATAGTTACAACATCTGATGTAGTTTCTGTTTGGAATAGCCTGGAGCAAGATACTTTATCACCACTACTTTTCAACTTTCCTATGGAATATGCCAATAAGAGGTGCAAGTGAAACAGAAGGGACTGACATTAAATGCAGCACATCAGCTTTGGGTATACACTCAAGATATTTATTTACTGAGCAGAAATATAAATACCTTAAAGAGAAATGAAACTCTATTAATGTTAGTATGGAGATTAATGTAGAAGTAAATGTACATAAACTAAATACTGTTGAGAAGAGTATTGTCTTGTGGGATATCTAACAACGTTTCAGAAGACTGTCCTGCCTGTATTTATAGAGCAGAAGAATAAGCATATGTTCATTATTCATATCTCGTCACTACAATGCAGGACAAAGCCACAACATAAAAATAGCATTCATGAGGAGATTAAGAACAGATTAAATTTTGAGAATGCTTGCAATCATTCAGTTCAGAATCTTCTGTCTGCTATTTAGAAATTTAAATATATGTAAAATATGAAAAATAACAATTTTGCTTTATATTTTATATTGGTGTGAAATGGTTTCTTACGTTGCGGGAAGAACATAAAAGATGGTTGAGAATATGGCACTGAGGAAAATACTTGAGCCTAAAAGGGGTGCAGAAAACTGCACAATGAGGCTCTTCATAATTTGCACTTCTCACCTCTTATGATGACCAAATCAAGGATGAGATGGACACAGCATATAGCACACATGGGAGAAACTGGAAATATATACAAAATTTTGGAATGAAAACCTGAAAAGCCCATTTGGAAGAACTAAGTATAGATGGAAGGGCAGTATTGAACTTTATCTTATGGAAAGAGGATGGAGGGTGTGGACTCAATACATCTGACTCAGGACAGGGACCAGTGGCATACTTTTGTGAAGGCAGCAGTGAATCTACTTGTTCCATAAAAGGTGAACAGTTTCTTGTCTATCTGAGCAGCTATTTCTCTAGTAATGTTTGGAAGTCTGGAAGAGTAATGTGTTGTGTAGTGACTTCATTCAAAGTGTAGGATTACTGAAGGGCTGAAATAGGATTCACAATAGATAACAGAAGGTCGCGTCACAAGAGTCGATCTATGCCTACCACTTATGCATTCATTCAGTGTGTTGTGTTCTCCTTGCGCTTTTGTACAAAATAACATTTTAACAAAAATCTATACTTCACAGAATAATAATTGTATACTTCAGAAAACATTTTTTGTTTCTCACCCAGTCGTATTCAGAGAAACAATTATGGTAGGACAGCAGCCCATCATTTCACAACTCACCGCTGTGAGTAGTTTTAATGCATCCAGTTCCACGCTATCAGAATACACAATTTTCTAATTTTGTTTAGTATTAGACTTTCATGAAATTTAATTACTAATATTGTCTTTTCTTTTCCTGTTCCTGTTACTCCCATTTGGAACATAGGGCATCCATGAAACGCTTGTTTCACCTCAGTTTCTTAGTCTTAGACTGTCGGTGAAGATCACTGTCTTCTGGAGTATGATGCCATGTAGTCCAGTAGATGTTTATCAGTGTTCTTGGAAGAAAAGATGAGGGGGCCATCCTAATAATTTAGGTAGCATGTACCAGTGCATGTCTACCACACACATCGCAGAAGCCAGTAATCTTCACTAGTTGTGTTGACAAGGATAATCTTTACTGATGCTGGACCATGCCTACCTTGTATCAATGAGAAAACTAATCATGTACCATTTGAAATGCAAGGATACTTTCAAGGGTGGATTTTTTGTTCCTCTACACGGATCTCCAAGACAAGAAATACGCCCCCTGTAACAGGTTGTGGAGGGCCATGGGGTTGAGATGTTGAAGTTCCCACATTCTCTAGACAGTTGGCTCATAGATGGTGGTAAGGTTGTCAGCCCTATGCACTGGCTGCCCTCTACCTCCAAAAACATTCCAAGAATATTCCTGGTACTCATTTCTGTTAAAGGCTGAGTCGATCCCAGGGCCATAGTGCAGCTGGAAGGATTAGGTCAATTGAGAAAACTCAATGACCTCATCAGGGTTCGATCCCGCGACCTTTCGGCTTGCAGCATAGTGCCTCAGCCAACTCCGCTATTGCGTTCCCCACATACATCAGTAAATTATGTTGCAAAGTCTGTCAGAATTTTGTGTCCTGGGCAGTTTAAGAAGTTTGTGATGCCATTAGCTGTGTGATCATTGTGATGTTTTCTCAGTTGCAAGCATAAACTTTCACAAAGCTCAGAAAAATGTGGAGAAGCAGCCAATTCAAACTTGTGATCCTAGTATTCATGCTTATTTAACAAGATAAGTGGACGGTTCTATTCACAGTTTCAACCAAAGCTTAAGTCTTATTTAGTAAGGTAAGGCCATGTGTATATTTCGTATTCAATATTTTTATTTCATAGCTGTACCAATAGGTAAAATTTCAGAATGGGGGTATGACAAAACGTATGGACAGAACTATACAACGGGGAGCTCCATAATTTGTGCTTGCCAACAAATATTAGGATGACCAACAACTCGGGGGATGAGTGGGGCATTCACCACACATGGGAAAATACAAACTTCTGACTGGAAGATCTTGATGGAAGAGATACTTGGAAGAATAAAAGCGATGGACAGTTCATATTAGAAGTATAAACTTAATTAGAATATATGATAAAGAAACTGGATCCATGTTATGAATAAGAGATTAACACTCCTGATTCGTATTTAGTAGTTCCGGGTTCATATACCAACCTGGAGCGCGGTGACTATCCAGACAGGGTTTGTGTGGTTTTCCTCAGTCTGCCCAGGCAAATGCCATGATAGTACTTCAGATTAGACCACTAGTTTCCTTCCACATTGCCTGTAATTAATAAATCACACACAAAAAAAAAAATAGAAGATGCAGGATGGTAGGGTGTGGACTGGGTTCATCTGTGTGCTAGTTTAGGTTCTCACAGTGATGACTATTAAGAATATGGAGGCAGTATGCTCCCTCAAAACAACGTACACGGCCCCACAGCCTAGAAAATTGCAGTCTAATTTCCTTTGGCTCAAGATAGGAACCAGTGGCGGGCTCTTAAATGTACACGGCAATGAACATTCGGGTTCCACAATTGTCGGATATTACTAGCCTAGGTGAGCAACTGTTAGCTTTTCAGGACGTACTCTGTTCCATGAAGTTATATAAACTTTTCGCTCAGTCCTGCTGCCCTACTCCACAAATAAATAAAGTGTGTGTGTTATGCTCAAACGATGTAAATGAATGGGGTGTTCTGAGTACATGATGTCATATCCAAGAACATATTTTGAATAAAAAAATTATTTCATCGCCTATTTACCATAATTTTCTCCGTTCCATGATTTCTAAATTTCGTTCTTCTACAGTCTCAAAACAAATATGATCTATAATCTTAATTAACTGTTGGACATAGCATGTTGCGCTAGCCTAGGCTTTCTCAAATGATATTAAATTTAATTACAAAATTTACATTCTATACGAAAAACACTCTTTGCTAAGTACTTTAGCCACAAGGCTATTGCCAAGGATATAGCATCTTTGATGTTCCAGCGTACTTTGCTTGGCTCGAATATTTCGTTGCAGGTGGAACCTAACCTACCCCATAAAACGAATTCTTCAGAGGGGCGGCTTGCACAATTCAATATTTGAGATAAGAAACTAAGATGCTACATTTTTAACTATACTTCGTGGCTCTCCATGATGTTTTTGGCTCGAGTGTTCAGGTTTTACTCCTACTGATTCTCTCCAAAGTTTTGGAAGAAATACTGCTCAAACGGTTAGTACCTGAAATCGGCAATCATCAGCTCATACCTACACATCAATTTGGCTTCAGAAAAAGTAACGGAACCAGTGGCGGCTCGTAGCTAAAATTAGTGGGGGTGCTGCTCCAGAAAATTTGTAGCCTTTGTTTTAAAATTGTATAAAAGGAAACAAACATGTATAAAAAATTATTCAGAAACTTGATAAAATCCTAAAAGAACAAAATCAAACATTTTTTACTTACTTTAACCTAAATTGTTACAGTTCAAGCTTAATCTATTCATTTAAAAATGAAATCCATCCTTTTTAACCTTTATATTATGCTCATTGACTGAAAGTCTGTATGCCTCACTAAGTTTCTCCTTAATACTTACGGTTCCTAAAAGTGACAGTGAAACTACATTATCAACGCGTTTCTTTGACTTCTCATGCTTTTCAGGTTTTTCATTTTGTTTATATTTCTAAATCCATCTTTTGTCCATGTTACATCACCCCCAAACAGCAAACACGGGAAGCAAAACAGTGCATTTTTTACTTCACAGCCGCAAAGCCAACTTTGCCGTTTGTACCATTCAGAATTAAAGCTACGAATATATTTCTTGTTCTTGCTTATGCCTGGCTGATATATTAGAATATCAGGTGTTAAACGACCTCTTTTCTTAACTGAACTCATGGAGAGACAATTGTGAAAACTTAAGCTGTTGAAGTTCACTTACAGTCTCGGGGATGCAAGACCATGGTTAAAATTTTCTGTTAAATAAAAGAACCGAAAAAAATGAATCAAATATAATAGCTGGAAGCAGGATAATAATCTAATTCTACAATTAACTCATATTCAAGAATATGGTACACGGTTCTTAAGCACAACACAAGCGGAGTAAAAAAAAAAAACTACCTTCCATCAGCACGCCAGGGTCGGCACTGCGGAAAAGACAGTGCTCCCTCTCCTTTGCAGCCTCGCGTGTAGCTTCCTATATGTGCATGCGCACAGTCAACAAACGCCTCGCCGCTGGAACTGAAACGCACAGTTCCATACAAAGATTTGGCTACTGACATTAAGCTTAAGGATTATATATTATATTGTACAAGTATAAAGAAAGAATTAAAGAAAAAAGGACTCATATAAATGTTATCGATAATATCAAGTGGAAATTGGGGGTGCTGCAGTTCCACAGTGCCTACACGCGGGCCGCCCCTGAACGGAACGATCGAACAAATACATCGATTAGTAAACCAAATTCACAGTGATTTTGAAAACAGGCGCTACTGCTCAGCCGTATGTGTTGATATAAGCCAAGTCTTTGATAAAGTTTGGTACATAGGCATTTTTACGAACTTAAGTGCGTTCTTCCGCATCCAATGTATTCTCTATTAAAGTCTTATCTTACCGACAGAACTTTTTTAGTTAAATACGACGAAGCCTAACCGAATTATATCCTGTCTTATCCGGAGTTCCGCAGGGAAGAGTCCTTGGGCCTATGTTATACTCCATATATACGTCTGACTTGCCAGAAACCGGACAAACAATGCTTGCCATCTATGCCGACGACACAATACTGGCATCTCATGAGAACCCTATAGAAGCATCCCGGATACTGCAATTGCACTTAGACCAATTCGAAGAATGGTTACAGTGATGGAGAATTAAGGCCAACGAAACTAAATCCGTGCACATCACCTTCGCTTTGAGGCACGGAACCTGCCCTCCGGTACTATTAAATGGAACATGCATACCACAAGAGGAATCAATCAAATACTTACGCCTTCACCTGGACAGGCGGTTGACTTGGCGAACACATATTCTCGTCGACAGAAAACAACTGGACATTAAATGTAGTCAGATGCATTGGCTAATTGGCAGAAAGTCAGAACTGTCTACCGAAAATAAACTTCTAGTATACAAGACAATACTGAAGCCTATTTGGACTTACGGCGCACCATTATGGGGAACTGCAAGTACATCCAATATAGAAATGTTGCAGAGATTTCAAAATAAAGTATTTCACGCTATAGCCAATACACTGTGGTATGTCCCAAAAAGACTCCTACATGCCGATCTAGGCAAACCCACAGTACGGGAAGAAACTACAAAGATCAGCCGCAAATATAGACGAGAAAACAGTACATCCAAGTGAACAGGCAACCACATTATTAAACGACGCAGACGAGCCCAGAAGACTCAAAAGGCATAAGCCAACCGACATAACGACGCGCTTCACATAAATGTAATACATACTATAATAAAGTCATACTCGCGCTGATTTTGCTTGGTCTCAAGTGATTAAATATCTGCTTGATGCCAAGGGTGGGCTACTGGTTAGGGTCCCACGCTTCCATAATCCCTTCGGGGCGACGGACCTCGGCGAGGGAAGTTTTTGCGGATTTTAATAGAAGCGTATCCAGCCTAGCGAGTGTTTTAATGAACGGCCGCAAAAATCTTCCCCCCTCTATCTCCTCATTTCTTGCACTGCTGTTGGTTTACTTCATTAATTCATTTTGTATTTAGGTTTGGGCAAAGTTATATATCTGGGATGTGGGCTGAGAAACGAAGGCTTATAAGTGACACCTCAAATAGGTTCTGAAAATGGAATTAAGCCAAGGGTTGGTGTGCGTTGTGAATTATTAGAATACTTTTAGGGGCTGAAATTCTGGATCTGTTGGTTTAGGTGTATTGAGGACAACAGTAAAGAACCAAGGGCATATCAGTCACGGGAGAGGAGTACAAAGGGTATTTTGGTAGGATAAATAGAAAAACCTGTTGGGGATACAAATAGAATATTTAGATGGATGTTTGGAGAAATGGAACCAAGGGGGTGGGATGTGAACACGATTCTTATATTATTATTTTTATCGGAGCGAGACAGACCATTTGGTACTCTGGCTACTTGCAGCTTGTTGCACCAATTCTAGATGATGGTGATTGTAGAGCAGTAGGTGGAACGAAGATTGGCAGGGGAAATCGAAGTACTTGGAGAAATGTACAGGTGAGCGGCTATAAGACGCAGTGGAGATTTCTCTGCAGCCAGGGACCATACAACAGTACGTATAAGTTCAAATTAAAATGTCCGTTGGTATAATCAAGCCCGTTAACACACTTCTGCCGAGAGAAAATTTAGAGTTTCAGCCGAAGGCGAAACGTTTACGCCAAGAGAAGAGGAGTGCCACCCATTGTACAGCGTATGTGTAAATTAACCTCCCGCCCCTCAAAAATACTAGTGTATATGTGGGTGTGTTTGCTGCTGGCACATTTGTGTATGCGACTGAGACGCAGTGTGAGCGCTGGAACAAATGAAATGAAATTTTATGTCAAGAGAGTTAGATGGGTTGCGTGTCATCTCATATTGAACGGACGAAGAACCCCATCATGTACAACTTATGTATATTTTTCGGTAAAATGATTAGTCAATGCCTTCAAACATTAGAGCATGTCCTTCATTAAAAAGAGAGCGATTAAGCTCTACGATGAAATGTACCGTCCACAGAAGAGTATTTATGTCTGCAATGTCGTATGCTTGCCTTGGGATTTGTGGCAAATACCCACGTTTCGAAAGTGCAGCGCTTAGAAATCAAGGTTCTACGCAACAACCGCAATATCCCAAGGCGTAGAGCGGCCAGCAACCAGAAGCCACAGAAGATCGTGAAAATGCAAATGTTCGGAATACTGGATAAGGCGAAGCCCGACAAAACACGAGGCTTAAATTTTGCGGCGGTGAAGCTTACACTGTATATGATCGTTGAGGTGACTAAATTGCCGGTCTAGCGTGAGCTATTGAAAACAAGGCAGAATCTGTTGTGAATTGACAGGGGGCTTATCTATATTGCCAATAAAGCCATGTGCAGTATATATGTATAGTTATAGAGGTCGTGACATGTAGTCTAGAGGAGGATGGACGAAATATAGAAAGTAATTGACTGTGACAAGTGAGGAGGGATAGACCCGTCTTGTCATGAGAAAGGATTCCTATTAAAGACCAAACAGTGAACCTTACTTCAAGACTAAGATCTGGTCACGAGAGTCTGAATGGGCTCTAAATTAAGAGAAAGTGACGGGCAAACCGTCAGTCGTAAAATGATTTTGAAACGAAGCACATAGTAAAGAGGAATTTTGTAAAGGTAGAAACGAAGCTGTAGTATATGTGGAAGACGAAGGAAAATCGTTGTCATAACCATGGCGGTCCTTTGGTAAGGCACTGGCGCATGGTTTAGAAGATACGTAGTTCGAAGACATGACTATTTTTGTGGGGGGGAAAAAAAATAATTTTGTGCATGTGGGAAGCTATATGTAGTGTATGAGGAATGTGAAGGTAACAAATGTGTGTAGATCTGA
>NW_019738354.1:2223344-2225375 GCF_002891405.2 Cryptotermes secundus
AAGGAGGATGGAGAGATAGAGGAAGGGACCGGGGTGAGGGAAGATTTCTTATTTTTTTGCGGCCGCTCATTAAGACACTCAACCTAAGCGGGTTATATTAAAATCCACATGGGATCAAAAATAAAAAACTTTGGCCCACCATCCGCCCACCAACCACCCGCCCTTAGGGGGTGACTTTGACTTATTCATTTCAGACCAATTTCTATGAGCGAGATTTAGCAAGAAAATGTAATATAACTGCAGCGCATTCTGTTGACTAAAACCTCATGGAAAGCCACGAAGTGTAGTTAAAATATAGCATCTTAGTACCTTATTGGGCTGTGCAAACCGCTCCTCTGAAGAATTCATTCTACAGGGTAGAGCAGGAGGTACTGAGGATGGAAGCGTGCGACCCCACCCTCACTCGCCCTTATAATCACGCAGAAAGTTAATTTCTTGAAACAAAGCTAAATCTACGAGAGTTAACAAGGAAATATTTTAACCTGCAGCGCCATCTGTTGAACATTACAGCAACATCTGTTCAACAGATGGCGCTGCAGTGTTAATTCATATTTTCTTAACGCTCGCTGATTTAGTTTGGTCTCAAGCAATTAACTTTCTGCGTGACCCCAAGAGCGGTCGTGGGTACCATCCCATGCTTCGCCATCTGTCGAGTAATGTTCAACAGATGGCGCTACTTTTTTGTATTTCATATGAATATGAATATGAATACAATGGAGACGTGCGACTTCACCCTCACCCGCTCCTACGTCACGTAGAAAGTTAATAACTTAAGATCAAACTAAATCAGCGAGAGTTAACAAGAAAACATTTAAAACTATAGCGCCATCTGTTGAACATTACTCAAGTGATTAACTTTCTTCAGAGGAGCGGTTTGCACAACCCAAAAGATGCCACATTTTCCATGCTTTCCATGAGGTTTAAGTCCACAGATTTCGCTACAGTTATTTTATATTTTCTTGTTAACTCTCCCTGAATTAGTTTGGTCTCAACAATTAAATATAAAATAACTGTAGCGCCATCTGCCGACTAAAACCTCGTGGAAAGCCACGAAGTGTAGTTAAAATGTGGCATCTTATTGGGATATGCAAGTTCAGTTTACAGGGTAGGGCAGGAGGTACTGAGGATTGAAGCGTGAGGCTTCACCCTCATAATCACGCAGAAAGTTAATCACTTGTAGAGTAATGTTCAACAGATGGCGCTATAGTTTTAAATATTTTCTTGTTAACTTTCGCTGATTTAGTTTGATCTCAAGTTATTAACTTTCTATGTGACGCAGGAGCGGGTGAGGGTGAAGTCGCACGCCTCCATAGTATTCATATGAAATACAAAAAAGTAGCGCCATCTGTTGAACATTACTCCACAGATGGCGAAGCATGGGAGCGCTTTCATAGTATTCATACTGATATAAAATAATAAAAAGCGCCATCCGTTGAACATTACTCGACAGATGGCGAAGCATGGGATGGTACCCACGACCGCTCTTGGGGTCACGCAGAAAGTTAATTGCTTGAGACCAAACTAAATCAGCGAGCGTTAAGAAAATATGAATTAACACTGCAGCGCCATCTGTTGAACAGATGTTGCTGTAATGTTCAACAGATGGCGCTGCAGGTTAAAATATTTCCTTGTTAACTCTCGTAGATTTAGCTTTGTTTCAAGAAATTAACTTTCTGCGTGATTATAAGGGCGAGTGAGGGTGGGGTCGCACGCTTCCATCCTCAGTACCTCCTGCTCTACCCTGTAGAATGAATTCTTCAGAGGAGCGGTTTGCACAGCCCAATAAGGTACTAAGATGCTATATTTTAACTACACTTCGTGGCTTTCCATGAGGTTTTAGTCAACAGAATGCGCTGCAGTTATATTACATTTTCTTGCTAAATCTCGCTCATAGAAATTGGTCTGAAATGAATAAGTCAAAGTCACCCCCTAAGGGCGGGTGGTTGGTGGGCGGATGGTGGGCCAAAGTTTTTTTCTTTTTGATCCCATGTGGATTTTAATAAAACCCGCTTAGGTTGAGTGTCTTAATGA
>NW_019738354.1:2225500-2227848 GCF_002891405.2 Cryptotermes secundus
AAATTTATATTCTTTTATCTTCCTCTTAAGCTACATCTTCGACTATAATTCCAGAAAAATCAATTAACTTACTTTCTAAATCACAAAACTATACTTGGTTTCGAACCTTCAAACTCTTGCTCACTACGCCGGTGTTTTACCAATAGGCCACCGATACCACAGAAATTTTTTACATTTAATCTTCCTCTTATGTTACATGTCGCTATATAATTCCATAAAAATCTCATTACAAAAATACTTCTGTTTTCGAACCACGAACTTCATATTCACAAAGCCTGTGCGTTACCTCTAGACCACCAGAACATGTATAGCGTTGCTGTCTGCGATCGTCCTTATATTATACGACTTGGTTTATAGCTGCAGAAAAATCGTATTTATTTATTCAGTTTTCAATTTCTATTGACAAAAGACACCGTGGTCCCGAACCCGGCACCTTCCTCATATAGTACATATAGCTTCCTACATGCACAAATTTCTTATTTTTTCCCCCCACAAAAATAGTCATGTCTTCGAACCACGTATCTTCTAAACCAGGGGTCTCCAAACTTTTCGAACCGCGGGCCACATTAGGTAAGCCAGCACTTTCAACGGGCCGAATAAAATGAGAAATTAATAACTCTAGGTATATGAGTTTTATTGAAAGCACAGAATTTCATAAACTAAATACAAAGTACGTGAGAATAAATTATCGTATATTAATGACAACAGACAGTAGCAGCAAATGCTCATATTTTCATCACAAATTATATTAAAACAATGTGAATGATGGAAATCTTTTTGCATTCTTAAAATCTGATTAAATTGAGGCTCAAATTTTGAAACGCTAATCACAAGTAGTGACTTTAAATGTTCATCGAATACATTTGCCCTGTATTTCGACTTGATGTACTTCATCTGGGAAAAAACTTTGTTCACATAGATACGTCGTCCCAAAAATGGATATAAATTTACAAGCAAATTTTATTAAATTTGTAAATTGCTCAGAGTTCAGAAATTTATAAAATTCGATCAAATTTCCTTCCTTGTATTTGTCTTTAATATGATAATTTTCCTGAAGTTCAATAATTTCCATTTTAATTTGACATCTGCAGCATCACAGTCAAACGGATTTTGAAACAATATAATTTCCTGAGCACTGGCATCCACTTCAGCAGATCGCTTCCGAAATTGTTCTTTCAAATCTAAAATGACTTAAATTTGCAAACGAGGAAGGAAATTCTGTTTCACCCTTTTTATGCAACTCTGCACAGTATACCATATGAACAAAGTTACAATTTTTCACTTGCCTTTCCAGAATGCCTGAATGCCTCGATAAGTGCAAATAAATCACAGACTAAGTTATTTTCACCCTGCAACTTTATATTCAAATGGTTCATATGGTTTACCAGATAAGCAAAACTGCTAATTTCCAAAGCCACTTGGTATCTGATAAAAGTGGTTCGTGATGGGTTTTCTCGGTAAGAAATATATCAATTTCATTCCTGAGCTGAAAGAAGCGCGAAATAACCTTTCCACAGCTAAGTCATCGAACTGCAGTATAATATGTCAGGTCAATAAGCTCGGAATCACAATCCTCGAGAAAATACCGAAACTGGCGATGGTTAAGTGCAAGACAGCGAATAAAATTAACGATAGAAATAACAGGTTTTAAAACAGAGCTCATATCAACGTGTTTTGCACAGAGTGCTTGTTGGTGGATAACACAGTGAAGAAACATTGGCTTTTATATTCCTGCATCCTCAAAAGCTTTTGTGATTTGCCCAACCAAACATATTTTTATACCAGACATGTTTCTTCCTCCATCAACTGTCGCACTGCAGACGGTTCCAGTCCAAATTATATTCTGTCAGTGTTTTTTTGTGTTTCTTTGAAGATATCATCTCCTGTTGTAGTGCCATGCATGCTGTGAAATGACGCTAATTCCTGTGTGACATTAAGTTCATCGTCGACGCCACGAAAATGTACTAATAGTTTAGAGGTATTACAAACATCAGTTGAAATCTGTGAACAAGTTTTTTTACCAGTACTCATTGGAAAATTAGTTCAATTGGCGCATTTCTGCACAATTTTTTCGCGGGCCGTAGTTTGGAGACCCTTGTTCTAAACCATACGCCAGTGCCTTACCAAAGGACCGCCATGGTTATGACAACGATCTGCCGTCGTCTTCCACATATCCTACAGCTTCGTTTCTACCTTTACAAAATTCCTCTTTACTATGTGCTTCGTTTCAAAATCATTTTACGGCTGACGGTTTGCCAGTCACTTTCTCTTAATTTAGAGCCCATTCAGACTCTCGTGACCAGATCTTAGTCTTGAAGTAAGGTTCACTGTTTGGTCTTTTATAGGAA
>NW_019738354.1:2227870-2227964 GCF_002891405.2 Cryptotermes secundus
CTCACTTGTCACAGTCAATTACTTTCTACATTTCGTCCATCTGTTATAGACTACATGTCACGACCTCTACAACTATACATATATACTGCACATG
>NW_019738355.1:0-13262 GCF_002891405.2 Cryptotermes secundus
TAGTCTAAAATATATATTTATTAAATTTAATTTATCCATAAAATCTCATTTTTGGAGCTCGAATTGAACAAAAGCTAGGAGACTGACAGCACCAGGACTGTCCCTCAGTATGCTGGTAATTTCTAATGCAGGTGCCTGCACATATGTCAATTGCTGGCCATCCATCAACGTCACATAGTCGCAATTTTCTACCTTCCAAAAGTGTGCATTAGTGCCTGAGGTTTATTTGATGGCTTTCTACGGTTCCTGTAGGCAGATGATGCCTTTAGGCTTATAATTATGCAGTGTGATCATGGGAGAACATCTTGTGAATCATTCCACTGCTGAAGCAGAAAAGCCACACACTTACCTGATCAAGTTGACATACAGATATTTCGTTTTCTAACAATACCATAAAAGCAAGAGTGTATATATAGTGAAAGTCCTTTTTCATTTTATCCAAATAAATCATTGAACAGCTGCTGTGAAGTAAGCAATGCAGTTATATGCTAACCCACTCATAAATCCTGAGCCTCTTGTTACTGTAGCTACTGCATTTGACCTGTACAATAAGCAGAGATTCACTTGATCTTGATCACATACACCTCCTTGCTTAAAATTTTTCCTACAGTATTTGCTAGCTAATACATGTTGGTTCAGGGTAATGCTCTGATAAACAAATAACATGCAGTAGCTCAGAAGTAAATGCTAATATTAACTCATCTGTTTTATTATTGATACCCATAATATTTTGGTGATAAATTATGAAGTTATTTTGATTCATTACATTACAATTATTTGACTTAAAGTTACCTTTATCATACTTATCTAGAATTATATTTCCCATAAAAAATCTTTATTTCTTGCCATTGATACTTTTTTTATTACGTGTAGATTGTCTACTACGTTTACTATCTGGAATCGGGTTCTGTAGTGGATTTCCACTCATTGTACTTGGTATCTCTTTATCTTTGCTATTAGTATCTATTATATTATTCCCTAATTTGCATTTATTTGAGTTAATGCTCGCTGCTTCTTTACATCTTACTGTTGACATTTGTTGTTTCTCAGAGCCCCCCCTCCCCACCTACAACACCTTCACATGTCCTCATTGTCTGTTCACCCTCACTCAGGTTTTCACTTTCCCTATCTTCTTCCTTTCCCCCTCCTTTGTCTTCCTGTTGTGGCTTCTTAATTTCCATATTTATTTTGTCCGCTTTATCTTCTTGACCATGTGCCTCTAAATCTTGTACCCAATGTTGGGCATCACCCAGACATCTCCACTTTAACACAATTGGTACCGATTTGCTTATGGTAAACAGACCATTTATCACTGTTGCTAGTCTTTTAGCAGTATACGCTTTCCCCTGAGAATTTAAATGCAAACCATGTCTGGTGAATAAGTCCCGATTTGAGTCCACTGTTACTATAGAAAGATTTAAGTAAGCCTTTTCTAAATTCACGAGTTTTCTATTAAACTTTTGAACTTCATCATTCACACAGGAGTTTGATGCAAGGTCATATCTGGGTGGGACATTTATCACTATAGCATTTGTGTGATTAAGAGAACTAATTATCTGTTTTAATGCTCGCATTCCAAGATTAGGCTCATTTCGACCAACATCATTTGAACCACCCCACACAACACACACATCATTCATCGTTAGATCCTTCAAATCCGAGTCGGTGAGGTGTACTAATTCTCCCACTGGAGATCCGGGTTTTACCAGTCCCTGAGTCTCAAAGTCCAGAGTTAGCTTGCCTTTTAATTCATTAGCTAGACCTCCTGCATGGCTATCACCTACAATTCTGATTTTATGTTTTACCTTATCCGAAATTTCACTTATATGATTTACTTTAACAGACTTTTTCTTCCAACATCTCACGTTTACAGGGATTCTATTCGTTACATTGGTTGGATTCACGTGGTTTTTGAGGTTATTCAATTCAGCTCTTTCTTCATACAAAATCTTGATTACTTGTTGAGCTGACTTTAATTCCGTTGCTGCAAGTTTAAGATAGTCCTTCAATATTTGACATTTTGCACAATCAATTTCACCACTATCACCGAAATCTTGATCAAAAATGCGAGAGGCGAAATTAAGAACAACATCAACTGCCGCCATCTTGAACACCATCATGTCTCATGAAGCTCATGAAATGAAGGTCATGAACTATTTTCATCACAGAACCTTATAACCCTGACGACCCTGACAGACCCAGTGTTACATGATATCAACCTGTGAGGAAGAAAATTATATCAGGCACTGAAAGATATCAAATAATAAAATGTAATGTTTGCATGATACAGAAAAGGACAATAAAGAAAGTAAAATTACATACCAATATCTTTTATTCTATTTTTATACTTTTTGGCACAATATTTCAGAGGAGCCAGAATAGAATAGTCTGTATGGCAACTAGCTATGGGCTGGACGACTGAGGTGTCTGGAGTTCAAGTCCTGGTAGGGTCAAGAATTTTCTCTTCTCCATGTCGTCCAGACCGGCTTTTGGGTCCATCCAACCTCCTATCCAATGGGTAACATGGGGGCTCTTTCCCCTGGGATAAAGCGGCCAGGGCGTGAAGCTAATGCCAAGATCAAGAAAATGTGGGTCTATATGTCCACTACCCCATATGTCTTCATGGTATAATGCTGAATTAGTTAAGAACAGGGAAAACTTTATCTTTTACTCTTACAATATTTCATATCATGGTTGGTAGACTCAAAGAAAAGGCAGGTTAGGGTCCTGCAAAATTAGTTATGGCTTTGTTTTTGCACTTTACCACAGATGGGATGTTTAGACACTACTCCACCCAACGGTAAAAGGTAAAGTTATTGAGTGCTTAATGAAGCACTATGCCATAAAGACTTATTGGGGAGTGGAAGTACAACTCCACGCATTAACCTTAACACCAGATTGAGGTGAATGGTTAGTTCTGCGCCCCAACTGTTTGTTCCCAGGACCCACTGTATAGGAGGTTAGGTGGGCCCCAGGGCTGTTCTTGGAATTAGAGAAGAATTTCGTTCCTGCTTGGAATTTAATGCTGGTTCCCTGGTTCTCCAGTCCACAGCCTAGTCACTATGCCAATATAGTTATCCCAACTGCACCCAAGGGTACCACAGTTAAATTCAATTTATTCTGATTCTGCTTATCTGAATTTTGGAGTATTTATGATTTGAATGTTTCTAGATCTTTAATGGGTGGATGGGATCTTTTAACCCTCCAACAGCCAAGCCTTACCTTCAATTGACCAGAGATGTAGACAGCAGGAAAGCCTGTTCTTTCTCTAAACATTGCTATATAATACTTGATGCCACCTATATGCAGAAATGCCGTACCAAGTGATTAATATCAAACCAGTCTCTTCTGCTGAGGCAGTTTTAATGTACATTCACTACGCCAATCTAATCAGTCTGTGTTTTGCTAGTCAATGCTACCCTCAAATGCATAAGAAAATTACGTTTTTATTATGATTTCAATTTAATGACTGAAGAGAGATGAAGTGACAGGAGGTTGGAGAAAACTGCATAATGAGGAGCTTCATAATTTGTACTCTTCTCCAAGTACAATTAGAATGATCAAGTCAAGGTAGATGACATGGGCAGGGCATGTAGAACGAATGGGGAGAAGAAGTATGCATATAGGATATTGGTGGGAAAGCCGGAAGGAAAGAGACTAGTGGGAAGACCAAGACAGGTGGGTGAACAATATTAAAATGGATCTTAGAGAGAACGGGATGGTATGGACAGGATTGATCTGGCTGAGGATAGGGACCAGTGGAGGACTCTTGTGAACAGGGTAATGATCATTTGGGTTCCATAAAATGCTGGGAAAATCTTGAGTAGCTGCAGAATTGGCGGATCCTCAAGAAGGGCTCAGCTCCATGGGTAAGTAAGTTACAGTTTAATGTGGCAATGTAGCATATTGTTCCAGTCTGTTGTAAATTTGCATTTGTCCTCTAAGTTGTTTAAAATGAAGGTGAAAATGTAAATGCTCTAATGTGCAGGATATGAGGAAATTCATTTTTCTGCTGTTTATTTAACTGCAATGAAACAGAAACTGAGACAATACAAGAAGTCTCTCACACAGTGACAAAATATCATAACTTTAGAGTGTAAGATTCCTGGTGAAATATTTACATTTTAAATTATTTTAAAGAAATGAGCTACTGACATCTTGTAATGTGGTGTCGGTCTGTGACAGCAAACCATGCTCAGTGTTTTTTCCAGCATGTGCAATATATCTTCCTGCACTGCTGAATGACATACCCCAGACAGATGCAGCAAGTAGTGATCACACAGAACACATCCTTCTTCTGAAGGTCAGTGCCACACTACNACAGTACAACAGTATTTATCAATAAATTACTAGAGTACCTCATCCTTGATTTATGTTCCAGAGCACATTAAGTTAAAATAATTCTTCCTCTTACTAGTAATATAATTCCCAGTTTGGGAGTATTTAGGCTTAAGAACAAGGCCTATTTAATCTCTAATACTGTGTGCATTTAAGTAAATATTAAGGAGCACATTATGCATCAACAGACAAATAAGTAGAGGAACTAAATAGATCAGAAAAAGTAGCAATTTACTTTCGCTGCTGACGATGCCTTTTGATGGAAATTATTTTGATTGAGTATGGATGCTTTTAATGAGGTGAGGAGAAGGGGGCAGAGGTCCTCTCTTCCTTCCATAAATTCATTATAGCATGAAACAGCGTTGGATATGGCTCTGAGGACCGGCACACATCTTTTATGTACTCAAATTCTGCATTTCAAAGAACTCAAATGCAACTTCAGTTCTGTTGAATGACTCTGTCAATAATTTGGTAGGGTAGGGGGGCTTACACATTTCCTCTGCAGTTGTTTTATTTGCTTCCCATTCTCAAGGATCATTTCATTTTCATTAGTTTGAACGTCAAACCTCACCACCAGAATCCAAATCAGTTATCAACCCTTTCCAATCCTATATTTAACTGCATTCTGATGTGACTCTTCTCCAAGACAATAAAATCAGTGAGAAAATGTGCATTCATATCATTTCTCAAGGCAAAATTCACTGTAGTTTTCTTCACCTCATGGCAACCGTGTCCCATGTTTAGGACTGAACTCCTTCCAGAATTCACCGAGGGTTTTATGCTTCTCCTTTTCTATGGATTTCACTGCTTGAAGGCTTTAAAACTGGATGATACATGATTTATGGGCTATGCTAAAGAAGACGGATTTGCAGGAAAATAACTCTAATGTCAAAATGAATATTATACAAATGTTATGAGCACTGTCAAGCAACTACAAAATTTTCAAGAGAATTATTTCTTTGCACAGTAAAATTCACTGTGGGCACAAAATGTATGTAAAACCAGTTTTTGGAAATCTGTCCTCCTTTATCTCCCATCCATGTCACTGGTATGACTTATTTTTTTAATACACGAGAGTTTTCAGTTTGATAGACAAACAGTGGTGTGAGTCTGAAATGCCTTGGTGCATTACTGCTGAGAAAGACAGTGAGGCAGTCTTTAGCAGCTTTAAAGTCAGTGATTCTTTCCAAAAGGAGTAAAAAGTCATGTTTCTTCAATGTTAAAAGTTTGATAAAATGTGTTATTCTCCTTCACAGTTTTGTGAAATATCATAAAATAGGCTCCTGCCTTTTCATCAACACTAGCTGCTCACCTTTCACTTATTCTGTGCAGGCAAGCTCTAGAATAAAATAACACAAAACTCCCACAGTTTGCTTGGAGAAATGGTGTATTATTTCCAAGATCAGTTGCTTTTAAATGCTCACACAGGCTCACAGATTTTTATTATCAAATAAGGCTTATGGCATTGATTTGCTGATAAGGAATGTGTGTCTGATTCTGATCACCAGTGTCATCAACAGATTTTCCATTCTCTCAGGTTCACCACTTTTTTTCCTTTTTGGTAATTACTGCTCAATGCACTGAAGTAAAGCTTTTGCATGTTCCAAAATTCTCTGTCCTTCATAACTATTCCAATATTTGTACAATTAGAGCCAAAAGCACTGCCAAGGGGGAGAGAGTTTCACTTTTCACAAGCTGCTTTATTATGTCCACTGTCACTTCAAATGTTACTGCCCCTATATTCTTCTCTTGGGCTATTCAGCTATTTTAAGGGCTATTAACCCCCACAATAACAGTTGAAATAACCAAGAAATTACAGAGGAAAAACTGGATGTAAACATACCCTTGCTGCCACCACTGAGTGAGCGACTTACAATATGCACTACCCTCAAACGGCATTCTCCCACAATATTAGTAAGCTACATGTTGCCAATGAGGGGGTGACTCACTGTACCTAGCACCTTTAAAACCCTCCCCCAGGTTGTTGTTCATATAGTCCACAGAAATTGCTATTCTGCAATGAAAATTTCGATTACTTCTGATGGGAAGTATTTCTTATGCTATTTGTACAGACAGAAGTTTGCATGTCGAGGACCAAGTGGATTTTAACAAGTTAAATGTACAATTTTACGATTAATCCATTATTTATGATTTACAAAATACAGAAAAATAAGTATATAATAACTCCATCCCAAGAAGTAAGAATAATGATAGTAAAAAGGCAAATATAATACACAATGTTTTAATTATTCTTGACAGGGCTGCCACTGTGTTTTGCTACCACATCTCGGTTTGATCTCAGCAGAAGCAAAGTAAAGATTGTTCTCAATGTCCAGTAGTTGCAATGTTTCATTTTTGGAGCAAATAGGAAGAAGTTGGCATTGTGCTAGTCTAGGAAAACAGTACAGAGCTATCTGCACACAACTTGGTTACTGAGGCATATACCTGAATCAAAAAACATCCAATTGCAAACCTGGATACTTATGACCAGGGCCCAGACTTTTATGACATGTCATCTTTTTTTCCTTCTATCCTATGCGATGCTCTTAAATATATAAATCTCGGATATGAGCTGCTGGTTACAGAAATGTAAATTTTATAGGTAATTTTTTGCCATTTTAGGGAAATTTTCTTCATATGTTTTCTGAAATGTGAATAACATGGAAGCGAATTGTTCTTTCTTTTTTCCTTTAGATCATTTTTCTGAATTTTTTCGGTCATTTTTTTAATATTTTCATTTCATCAAAATCTGGGCCCTGCATATTACATTTCTGGGTCATATTTCAGGTCATTTCTCTGAATTTTTTCGGTCATTGTTTAAATATTTTCAGGTCATCAAAATCCAGGCCCTGCTTATGACAATTCACACCTTACAAGTGCAACATAATATCATTCTGAGTAAAACTCATTTTTGATCGAAATGATCTGCACCCCCTTGAAATCATATTTTCTCCTAGGGGTTACACCCTATAGGATAAGCACCATGGCATGACACTAAATAACCCTGCTGTTTTAAGACTGCCTGGACATTTCCTGCATTAGTAGTGATTTTTCTTATCTTCTTCGGCACCTCTCTTTTCCTTTTACAGGCCAAAGCTGTGAATGAGTCACAAGTTTAGCCTCTCATAACAAACCATGTACTGCCTTACAGAACAAGAACCCCAACAAGCTGCTTCCAGAACCACAGGTGAAGCGTACTTCATACACAGGACTTGTTGATAATGTACAAATTCAGAGCTGTTATGTTCTATGAGAAGAGTTTTTTCTCTTGCATCTTGATCTGGTCACTCAAAAGATGACCTGTAACTTTTAGGCCCAGAGATTCTGTAGCATCCCTGCTCATCTACCCAAAGTTGTCCATGGTGGGTGGAATGTACATGTTCGTGGTGGTTTGCTGATTATTCTACACGTCATTTAGATCAATTCCATTATTTCACATTGTTTCAATTTATTTATAACAGGCTAAGTGTTATTTCTAAGATCTGTTTTTGTGTATCCAAATCAGTCTTAACACATGTTAAATCAAAGCTTCTAGCATGTTACATAATTTGAAAAACTTTATGCCATTCATTTTTCTGTACTAGAAACATTTACTTTTGTCTTGCTGTGTACCAGACATGTTGGAGACATGTCCAATCTTTCTTGTCCTCTCCACCCACAAATCTCTGAGAAAATCTTCTGCTTATACAGTGCCACCATAATACGAGGGTCATACTGAACGTCATGAGCAACAATATTTTGTAAAGTAATATGCTTTATTATTGACAAACCAAATACACCACCTCAATCTACAGACCTTTCTTTATTTTTCCACATAATCGCCACTTCTTTGTACACATTTCTCCCAGCGTTCTGGGAGTTTGAAAATTCCCCTTCTGTAAAATTCCATTCCAGCCATCAAAAACACTGACGCACTACTTTCTGAATTGCCTCCCTTGTCTCAAAACGTTGTCCATGCAGCTGATCCTTCACAAATCCGAAAAGATGGTAGTCGGAGGGTGCCAGATCAGGGCTCTCAGAGGGGTGTGAAAGAACTTCCCACCCGAAGTGTGCAATTGCTTCCGTGACCTTTGTGGTCTTTGGTCAATAACCACAGGACGCAATGAGCACAAATTTTCCTATAGCCCAGTCTTTCAATCATCTCCTGTACTGCACTGTGCCCTATTCCAAGTTTTGGGGCTATTGTGTCCACAGTCACATGCCTGTCATCTTAAATGATCTCATCCACTCTTTCCTTGTTGCGTTCAGTTGAGGCTGTTCGAGGACGACCACTCCGAGGCTCATTTTCAATGCTGGTGTTCCAATCTTTAAAACATTTCACCCATCTTCAAACACTGCTCGCACCCATGCACACACTTCCATAAGCACACTGAATTCAGAAAGCAAGGCGTCAGTGCCTTCAGTTGGCTGGAGTGGAATTTGGCAGAAGGGAATTTTCAAACTCCCAGAATGCTGTGAGAAATGTGTACAAAAAAGTGGTGATTATGTGGAAAAATAAAGAAAGGTTTGTAGATTGAGGTGGTGAATTTGGTTTGGTCAATAATAAAGCATGTTACTTTACAAAAAATTGTTGCTCATGACTTTCAATACGACCTATGTATAAGGTGTATTATTACTCTGCAGTTTTAGACATGCAACAGGTGTGATCAGGAAGAATTCTATCTTCTGGAATATAACATCATGTAGTCCAATGTAAGCCAGCATTCTGGAGATATGTGTTGCTTTGCTTGCTGTCTGCTTCATGCTGTGTCCTGCTTGGTTTACTCTTCTCCCCTGTAGAGGGATATTCCTCTGAAACGCTGGTTGGCTTTCAAAGGACTACACAGCGTAACCAGCAAAGGGTTTGCTTGCTACCTGATTCACATTGGTTTCTTGCTTCGCTTATTCTTCAACCCTGAAGATGGAGGTGGAATGTCCCTCCAAATTTGGGTTGACTTTCACTGAATACCAAAGCATTATATCTCAGAAGAAAGAACCCTTCATAACCATTGCTATGAGAACCTAAACTGCTACCGTTATGGTCATTTTGGTTATGAGCTGAAAAATGTTCTAAAGATGTTTTCAAAATATTACTCTGCATTAAAGTGGTTTGGAATGCCAGTGCCACATGTCTTCACATGGGCTGTCCTGCTTACTGATAGCTGTCCTTGTTTGTGTGTGGGCAGCATGGGGCAGAACTTTTAGTTCCACACCTATGCCGCATATATAGAGCCTGCATGGCATATGGTTTCAGCCCCACGGCCTGGACGCAAGTTAATGTGACGTTTATCCCAAAGCCCAGGAAACTTGATTATACCAAGGCTAAGGCTTATCATCCGATCAGCCTGTCTTCTTTCTTGTTGAAAACGATGGAGAAAATAGTGGATAGGCATATCAGGGATGGGGCGTTGAGGACATATCCTCTACACCGACACCAGCATGCCTATCAAACAAGTAAATCTACTGAAAGTGCATTACATAATGTGGTACCATGCATGGAAAGTGCAATTGAACATGAGGATATTGCCTTATTAGCATTCCTGAACATAGAGGGAGCTTTCGATAGAACCTCATTTAGTATAAGCAAACAGGCTGCTGGGAAGCATGGCATAGAGCCTGCAATATGCAGGTGGATCAGTGCTATGCTGGAAAGCAGAACCATAGCTGCTACATTATTTGGAGAACCCTGGGCGCGTCTGCAAGGGGGCCTGGTCGTCGACTTAATGATGATGGGTATTATACAGTAGGATATGCTGATGACATAGCAATCCTCATAAATGGAAAATTCCTTTCAACCACATCAGAGCGTCTTCAAATAGCTCTGTACATGGTCCAGTGATGGTGTGAAAGAACAAGTCTTTCCATCAATCCCAATAAGATGGTAATTATACTGTTTACTAGGAAGAGAAATATAAAGGGCCTTATGGAACCGACTTGCTTCAATAAGACAATCCAGCTCTCCAGCGATGTCAAGTACCTTGGTCTAGAATTAGACTAGGGACTGACATGAAAAAAGCAGCTCCACAAGGTCATTAACAAAGCCTATAAGTCTTTTACGACATGCAGAAACATGTTTGGTAAAACTTGGGGACTGCAGCCGCACGTTGCGCATTGGAATGAGGTGGTGAATAAGAGACTCCATGTGCAGTTTGAAGTTACAGTCAAACTGTGAAGAATCTGTTGCCAGAATACAACTAATGAGGACTGAGAACCCTAGTGTGTGTGCAGCAGTGAACTGTAAAGGGTGTAGAATAGCGATAGCTCTGTTACCTGTAACGCTGAACTGCATGGAAGTATGAGGTGCAATAAATCCAATCATCCAATCCAAACCCCATCTTAAGTCACCCCAACATGTGACAGCATAGTTTTGTTCACTCTTGCAGTTATGAATGACACTATAAGACATTCTTTCATGGTTATTTTATGATGCTTTCTATATCACACTGTATAGCATCAGATGGTGGAAAGGTAGGTGACTGATGATTAGGAAGGAAGTAGTCGTGATCTTACATAGGTACTATTCCAGCATTTGTCTTGTGGAAGACTACGAAATCCTGAGTATAGCCAGTGTTCTGGCCAAGATTTGAGCCAAGGACCTCCAAAAAGTGTAGAAGGTTGCTGCATACTGTGGAGTGTTTAGAATAGAATCAGAACCAGCTGACTGTAACTTATCTCCATATATTTTATTGAAATAAGAATGAATTTACGTTGTTTTGCAGTGGAAGACTGAGAGAGAAATGACAGCTCAGCAGAGAAACCATACTTCATGTCAAAAGACCTGATGAAAATTCTTCATAAAAAGAACAAATGAGGTTGCGAGAACGATAAGCTTACTGCGCTAACTTCAGAGATGTACTTTTGCATTCTTGGTATATTTATAGATGTTTACAATTGTTTACAATAATTTCTTTACTAGTCTTCTTCCATTCTGTTATGTTTACATGTTCAGATGTCACTTGTCAGAATGTGATAACCAATTGTATGTAACAGACAATTGCCTACGCTCTCAGACATTAACGCTTCCAAGCCTGAAATTAACCCATTCACAGCCGCAAGCGCATGTACATGCGTGGTGTTATGAAACTGTCACCAAGAGTGTATAAAGGCACAAAGGTTACATCCACACGTTAGTATTTTATCTAAATGGCAACTGTTCATTTGCCCTACCATGGCCTTTTGCAATAACAAGTTACTGTATACTGATATCTGATTGAGAAATTTTTGATCAGTATCATTGTGGATGTGGAGTAATTTTTAAAAATTCAGTTTCTGCCTTAGGAAAAATAGTATGCCTGTGCTACAAAGATGTCTCAGGAAGTAATTGCTGTACACTCTGGAATCATATTAAATGAAATGCAGTTTACTTAATATTGAACCATGTGGTACATTTAGTAACCGCTGTACTTTAAAGGGTTGCTGTCTGTTTGTTACTTATGTTGAAGCTGTCACTCTTAAGATTTCAAATATAAACTGTTTTATAATTTGCAACAGTTGTGCCACAATTCATGCCTTCAGATTTAGAACTGTGTTATTTTAAGGATGATGTTAAGAGGATTAGAATGATGAGAAAGCTTGAAATATATCTCAAGCTCTGCTTATTTTGAATCATTTGTTTTCCACGGTCAACTTTATTCTATGACTGTTTTAATTAACTACCCAGCTCCATTGGTAGATAATTAAAATAGTCATAAAATAAAGCTGACTGTTCTCTTCCCTGGACTTGACACACACACAGACTGGAGTGGAAGGCCAGAGAACTGCCTGCATCTGGCTGTTCCTACTTATTAAATGCTTACAATTAATCAGGAGGATGAACCTATCATTAAAACTATACAAAGATTATGCCTATTTTAAAACCAGAAAATAGAGGCTTCCTTTTTTCATGATGTCTTCCAATAGATGCAAATATTTTGATATCCAGTTCACAACAATTTTTTTAAAAATAGTAATTGCAAATTAAAGAAATAATGTGATAAATAATACATTTAAAGTACGTCCATTAATCAAAATGCAGTGTCATTACAGAAATCATATGGAAAAGATCCACCTGCACATAACACTCTTTGACACTGCTTAGAGCAATTTCAAGAGACTGTTGTGTTCTGCATCGAAAAGGAGCAGTTAGAGCTTGATCAAATCCAGGAAGTGTTTTCTCATAGTCCACAAAATCAACTAGACAAGCTTCCTTGCAATCAGGTGTACCACAGATGACTGTTTTGAGGATTGTTCATAACTACTTTCACCTCCATGCCTAAAATGTGTAGATTGTGCAGGCTAAGCCAGACGATAACCCCCAACAATAATTTAGAATCACCCCCACACCAAAGGAACATCGGGCAGAGTCAACTTGTCCCATCTCACCCGGTGTATTCCCGCTAAATCCAACTTCTATTTTGATATTTCTTCTGCCACTGCCCTGAGTGACCTCGTTGTATATATATATACTTCTCACATTCCATCATGTCTATTTTCTTTTGGTTTGGTAATCTCTACAAGGAATCTGTCCATGTCCGCGGCTTCTTCCATACAAATATCTGTTTATGAAACTGTGACTTTACAATAATACAAATCTGTTTATAATTATGAAACAGAATCACAGGGTAGTCATATTTATATAAAAAATAAATTTTGATTAAAACTTAATAAATTTCTCTATTATGAAATTTGAAACTATAAATTTTTCACATGAGAATTCCTACAAGAATCACTAACTCAGCTACCTTGATTGACAACATTTTCATCGATAACAGAAGGAGTTATGACATAAAACCATGCATAAATGGACAGAAAATCATGTAACAGAAAAAGAGAACTTTTCTTATTAAGTAGAGACAGTAATGATATTAATCTCAAAATTTATTTTAAACAATATTGTAAAATACTAACCAGTGTCATTTAGTGGCCAAAAAATTACACTATTGCAGAATTATTGCTAATTCTAATAA
>NW_019738355.1:13408-15988 GCF_002891405.2 Cryptotermes secundus
GTATTTAAATCCCTCCCGGTGCTTTATTTTCGCAAGCACTGAAGGTTTTGTGCAGACATTTACCTAAATATTTTTAAATGACGAAATCGCTATTTGAAAAACTCCAAAAAATTATATTATATTTACAATTGTTTACAGTTCATTATTATAAATGTCTGTATACATTTTGTCAAGTTATTTCTTTATCCCAGCTCTCCATATCCAGTGTGTAGTGGTTGAACTTGGTGTGGTATTGCTCAAAACAAGGGTCTAGGGAGAGAGACGGTGTCCCTGGGCAGTTTTTACACCTGTATCTGGTTTCTTTTCTCTTTCCGTTTTGTGTACACACCACAAACCTTCTTCTTCCAACTTTATAAATTTCGGTTTTGGGATTTTTTTGAATGAAATGCTGACCCGTCAATCTCGGTACATTCCATGTCGGTATCTGAAGGGCTCCCTTTGCGCTTTTCTAAATTCTGTCCATGGGACTTTGCTATGATCTTATTCACTAAGTTTATTCTGAATAACAGATGATCTTTCTTGTTACCAGCCTTGCAGTACAGAATGTAAGCATTCAACACTGCCGTATTTACTAAGTGGTTGAATAATTTCTTGTAGCACGCTTTTTGCCTTTTCCTTTCTAGCAAGAATGTTTCTAGTAGCTGATCTTTCAAGTCTACACCTCCTGTATATTTATTATACATTATTACACACATACGTTTATTTACAAATTCTCACCCACCCTTTCGACTTACGGGTTGCATTTCGTCTGAGAGATCGCGCTTATCCTTCCACTTCAACGCCAAAAATTTCCCACACTTTGCACTAACTACTTCTCCTTTCTTCAGTTCCTTTTTTAGATCCATTGGCATGATTTTGCGCATGATACTCACTGTTCCAACAGCATCTGTTGTCGTCTGAACTAATCTCTGGAAAATTCGGGACTGCTATAAAAATTGTCCATATAAAACACATCTGCCCAAGTATAATAGATCCTCGCACAAACTTAGAACAATTTTGTTGAGAAAAGATCTGTGTCTTGGGTGATTTCACAGCCTAATTTTATCCCTGGTCCACTGTAAATTATAAAATTCCACAAATATCCTGCGGAATCCCAAAGTTCAAAAATTTTAATCCCAAACCGCGAAGCTTTCATAGGAATATACTGTTTCCACGAAAGTCTACCTTTCCACAATAACAAAGATTCGTCGACACTTACTTCTTTGCCCCGTATGTACACTTTCTGGAACTTATTTTTCAAATATTCACTTACCGGAAGAATTTTGTACATTTTAGGATCTCTTTATGGAATTTCCTTATTGGTGTTATCTACAAAATGGAGAAATCTGGTCAGCAATGAAAACCTTTCTTCACTCATTACATAGGGAAAAAATGGTGTTTCTAACATATGTTTCCTACAAAAATACATCCTGAGGTTTGGTTTCTGAATTATTCCCATCAACATAAGGAAACCTAGGAATATTCTAATTTCATTCGAAGTTATGGGAACCCACTTTTGAAAGCGCTATTTTATTAGCGTCAGGGGCAAGAAACTGTCCCCCCAGACAAGTTACGTGACCAAATGCCATGGGGCTCCGATAAGAGGGTGTCGCAAAGCAGAAAAGGAATAACAGATTCATAAATGTTGACACAGGCGTCAGGCAACTTCGACCCCTAGGTTCGTAACATCGTAAATCAGACACAGCTTCTTTGTCACTAGTAAGCCAGTAAGCCAAGCCAGTAAAAACAAAATACACACACAGATAACAAGCACTCAATGAAAGTTAGCTAACAAATTATCTCTATGTAAGCAAGTCGGAGTGTGAGTTGGAACAATTCTTTCGTAAGCAGCAGACACCAGATGCTTTGTCCCAAGCAAAGCGAGTAAAAAAAATACCACACACAAACAGATAGCGGGGAATGAAAGAAGTCAGTGTTAGCTGACATATACATTCACTGGAAGTACACACGTCAGAGCGTAGGTGTTACGAATTCTTAGTGAAAAGTTTGGACGCAACATATGTGGCGCGCACCCTTACAGCACGGCTTTGAGTGGACGCAGACGGTGCGTCGCACACGCTTAGGGATTTAAATGGCTCCGCTAAAAGTCACGCTCAAGGGGTTAAAAGACCCTTTACCAAAATGAGCTGCCAGTATACCTCAACACATGAAATCGAGAAAATTATAAAAAGCGATAAAGACTAAAGACTCTTTTGGGTATGACGAGATCTCCAGTAGAATAATAAAACAGAGTGCTCCATTTATAATTTCTCCTTTGACATATATTTGTAATGTGATGCTGCATTCTGGTGTATTTCCAGAAAGATTAAAATTTGCCATAATCAAACCTTGCTTTAAGAGAGGCAGCACACAAGAAGTTTCCAACTACAGGCCTATATCACTGTTAACTTCCTTTTCAAAAATTATAGAAAAACTTATGTATTTGAGGCTAATCACTCATATTGAAGCAAACAGTATCTTGGCCCTCGAACAATATGGATTTAGGACACATTCGTCTACGGAGAAGGCAGCATTTTCATTGATTAACAGTATCTCCACAGCTATGAATAATAAGCAAACTGTGGGAGGCATTTTTTGTGA
>NW_019738355.1:18420-40512 GCF_002891405.2 Cryptotermes secundus
ACAACTGTGATTCACATGAAGACACAATCATAATACAAAGATATCTCACGTAAATGTTCATTTATTTCAAATTCAAGCAGATCCAGATACAGGTTGAAAAGTATGTTCACAAACCACTGGATATAGAATGAGTCACATATCAGAACAAATGTGTTCCAGTTTTTTTGAAAACCATATTGATTAGGATTTAGAATAACATATTTTTTAAGATGATTCTTCTTTCAAGAGAGGCTTTATTACTGAGATTTTAGTCTCTCAGGAAATGAACCAGACTGCATTATTTTGTTAGATTATTCGTAACATGTGTATTTATCATATAAGACTTGCTGAGAATTTAATTTACACTGAAAAGGGGATGAAAATAGATTTACCTTAATAACCCCTTTAATTACCTTATCTATTAAATGACAAGCAGAATTACTTGACTGATTTAGATCAAGCACAGAATCAGATTTATAGGATTTGATTTTATCTTCTCTATTATTAATTTTAAAATTATTAATTATGACACTTCTGGTCCTAGTTCTTTTATGTCTAAAATTTGCATCATTTAATTGGTTGACCATAAAACATCATTATATCTCGTTACAGGTGGTTTTTTAGATCTTTCGGATACTCTTACATTACTTAACATGACTTCTGTTAACCATACAGGAGCAGGGACCTCACTTTCCATCAAAGAAATTCGATACTTATTGTCCTTAGTCCATGGTAGTGTAATGATAGTATTACCCCATCTATTCAGCTGTCCAATACTGTCCAATAATTCTTGCCACTTTTCCTTTCCCTTTAGAATTCAAGTGCATCCCATGGCGGATAAAATTTTCTTTATCCAATGAGAGGTCAAGCAATTTTATGTGTGACATAGTATTAATCAATTTTCCTAATTTTCTGTTAAGAGTCTGAATTTCACTGTTAATACAAGAAGACTTTTCCTGATCGTGTGTATGCAGAGCAGGAACAAGTATAATATTAGTATATTGGTGCTATAATGCAAAATTAGTGATGAGTTTTAAACCTTTGGAGGGTTCATTTTTATTAATATCGGTTCATCCACCCCAGATGACACAATCCTTACAATTCAATTCATTAATATCCACGTTGGCAGCTTGAGTTATGTTCAGGAGTCCTGCACGAGGCAACACATTGTCCATAACCTCAAAAGATTCTCCGTACTCGTGTAACAAATTTGCAGCACTTCTTGTATGGCTATCAGCAATCATTAAAATTTTATTTGTTGCAGATTGAGCCATTGTCTGTAATTGCTTAACCTTTGGTTTTTGATTGATGTTAAAATAATAAGGTGCCAAGTTCTCCTCTTTTAGGTACTCTAAAATTGCACAACAATTTACCACCTTTTTTATCTTATATTGTTGATGTGAAACGGTGTCAAATTTTTAATGTCTTTTATACTGAGAAACAGTTTTCCAGTTTGATGAAGGAGATGCATCACTACTTGCATTAGTCATTGAATTTATCTGTTTAACAAGTGTATAATGAATATTGGATACATTAAGGGATAATTGTATTTGATCTTCTTCTAAAATTTTCACTATTTCCACCACCGATTTCAATTCACTAACAACCCTCTGCAATTCTTTTAATTTTAGACAGCACAAGCATGGTGACTTAACATTTTCCTTAAAATTTCCCATATTTCTTACAGCGTACTTGCACTCAACACTACCAGAGGCAGCCATGTTTAATTATAAAACTAACTTCTCCACGAGAGGATTCATTTCATTTACTAACCTACCGTAAATCCTTTCCAGAGTACATTCTCATGCGGATGCGGAGATCGTCCTAGTTATTTTACGGGTACTTTTGCATATCATACTAAGCATCTCAAACCTGGCCTTATGACAGGGCTAGACGCGATTCCAAGTTAATGTTCCATAACAAAGTACTTTTTCGTTGCAAATTAGAGATTTGTTTAACCATGGAGGTTGTGCATTTCTGCGTATGCACTGAGCATGTGAACAACAAGAATAAGCTTCATAAATCATTTTGATTTAATGTGATCTGGATTCCGAAATATTTTATTTATATATCTGCTACCATCAAAAATATACTGTTCTCACAAACACTTCCTGTTGACCATGAATTTGTTGTTGCGACCGACGCGACGGCTATAAAGTAAGGTTTGTTTGCTGCCAACATTATTCTATGAGTACTATACTTTTATATGTTTCAGTGGTCTGG
Source organism: Cryptotermes secundus (assembly GCF_002891405.2). Classification (NCBI taxonomy): domain Eukaryota; kingdom Metazoa; phylum Arthropoda; class Insecta; order Blattodea; family Kalotermitidae; genus Cryptotermes; species Cryptotermes secundus. The sequence continues at coordinate 20,623 of NW_019738355.1, forward strand.
CATATACCACGTTAAGTTCCCACCTTTGACTTATTATCCTATAGACTGATGTACATATCGTTATTTAATTTATCAGAAAGGCATGACATTTACTTTTCTCTACCATGAAGGTCTATGACTATGTCTTTGGGTTATTTCAAATGCGAAAAATAGTAGATAAAAATTTTGAAAATACTACACTCCTAAGACAAGTTAATTTCATCAAAGAATATAATTTATTTAGAAACAACTACATACCTGATTCTTCAGCATGCTGCTCGTTTTGATAGAAACTCACTTCACGGGAATCTGATTATAGTAGGAAACGGTGCGTAAAACCAACCTTTCAGAGCTTTCGGAGCCACAATAAACGTCCGTATTTGTGTAACGTCTTTTGATCCTGAAACATGTAGTCGCAAAAACAAAGGTCGACTTCTATTGGATCCTGAGAGAGAACCAATGGGAGCATGACAATTTAAATTGTGCGTACACAATCGCGTAGTTGTATATTGTTCCCGTGATTTGTCATGGAGCTGTAAAGATCCGACCTACCAGGGTTAAGTAATTAGTTTGCTTTTTGATCGAACACAGCGCACCAAAACGGTAAACTTATAAGAAAATTTCTTCGGTGTACCATGTCAGATCCCTGAAGAAATGAAATTGAAAGTCATGTTATTTAGGATTGAAATAGCTTACCCACGCACTCTTAAATAATTTATTTTCATAACGCTTACAGTAATTAACTTAACGAATATCTACTGCTCTTATTCATATCGAGTGTATGTATTTTACTACCAAATGTGTACGAATACAGGCTTCACATATTTATAGGCCGGGATAGGTCAGTCGGTATATCGACTGGCTACGGACTGGAGGAGTCAGAGTTTGAGTCCCGGAGCGGTAAAAACGTGCACTTCTCCATGTCGTCCATACCGGCTCTGAGGTCAATCTAGCCTCCTATACAATGGGTACCGGGGGTTAAGCGGCCGGGGCGTGAAGCTGACCACCCACTTCCAACTAATGCGAGGACAAGAGGTCAAAAGAATGTGGATCTATACATCCAATCCCCATGTGCCTTGATGGCGTATTACTTTATTAGTTAGGCACAGGGACAACCTTACCCTTATCTATTATATGTGAACATACGAACGAAGTATCCAAACCATTAATAACTTGAAGCAGTAGAGCACACTAAGGCGCTAATGTTATCTTAATCCTTATTCCACGGATCAATCATTCGTCGGTGTCCCATACAACTAAAGCAAATACGTCTTAATTTTTTAGCAAATACTACTGGAAGTAATTTGTTTCGTGATAACGATAGGCTACCCATGAAAAAGTTTGTTAACTTATATTTATTATGCTTATAGTAACTAATTTTTTTAACATATATATAATTTGTATTCGTACAGAGTTCCATGCCTTAAATACATGAACAATGACTGGCAGCATAACATAACGTCTACACACAGTTTTATACTACTGATTGCTAGCATTAGATGGCAGTACACATGATACACATATCTAGTACACGTTTCATTTGCTCATGTCGTTTGTATTTTTAATAAAGACGTAGCTGTCATTTTCCCGAAATTACTACGCCATGCGAGATTATGACCTGTGCTGCCATCATGTGGATCATGTGTGGAGTAAGTGACGAATATCACATACTAGGAGGGAGAATTGAAAAGAGGTGTTGCAACAGAAATCAGCGAACCGTAAAATTAGGCGTACATACGGATATAATCATTATATCCCATATCGCTGTAATGTTCTAAGTTTGTGATTTTCCTCCTTTCGAAGCAAAATCCTCATTTTATGCGGTCACAATGGAAAAGAACCTATTGCAAAAGGAAGAATTCCACAAATTAAATGCAGAACTAGAACTGAAAACAAAGGTACTACTAAAAGAGGTAGAAGGCGTAATGGTGTGTATGCTTTCCTTAAGGTCAATTTTCTGGGATATCTTTATTTTATTTTTTTAATTTTAACATTAATATTCTTTGTTTTAATTTCAGAAAATTCAGGATAGATTATCAAAGTATGAAAATTCTGTAAATTGTATTTCTGAATAGTACCAAGAACATTTGTTATAAACCAGTTCAGTGCTTTTTTTTCCAGTCCATCCAGGCATAATATTGTCTTACAGTGTCCAGCAAATTCCAGCACTCCTATCTGTAACCGCTCCACTGTCCCTCACTAGTTTAAGTATAATTAGAATCATCAGTACAAGAATTACTTGCAGATAACAAGTAATAATGAAGCCAGTGGGCCATAGTCACCTTCTTGTTTGCAGGAATGGACTTATTCCCAGTCTTACTGTTACACACTGTGCTCTCAAAAATGACGTTAGGTTCAAAGTGTCAAACTACAGCTAGCTCATTGGAGGTCCAGAAATTGTGTGAACTCCTAGTTTTCAAAATTACCCAATCAGTGGAATTACGGGGGAGTGAGGAACTGATGACCAAGTGACCTCAGTGTTTTCAGAGAAATCACTCGCCATGTGAGTGGCCTGCTAATGCGTGAACAGTTTAGAAACAAAATTTGTGTCACCTCTGTTCGCGAGAAACCCTAAATTCAAAGTGCTAAAGTGTAAATTGCCCTAATAACTTTCGTTGTACCAGGACTGAGCTATATATGGACTTATATGCAAGCATCCAGTATATTGACGGTGTGTTTCATCAGGTGAAGGAAAGTGTTGAAGTGCTAAGTAGCATCGAATCAACTACTGTCTGTATCTGTCTGTGAATCTTTTAGTACTGTCAAACTGGGAGTACTATAATTTTACCCGTTGTTTTGTGTAGGCATAAAAATTGGTCACTCATGGGGGGGGGGGGGGCGGGGGTTCAAAAAGAGGGTGCTAAGGAAGGTATATGGACCTAAGTGGGGTAAAGCAACAGGAAGCTGAAGAAAACTGCAATGATAAGCTGTATATCTGTTAAGTCTTTAAATATTATTAGGGTTATTAGATCACGGACAAGAGATAGGCAGGACATGGCTTAGGCATAGATGGGAGGATATATGAATGGCTCTTTTTTTTTATTGCTAGTGGGGTGGGACTAACTCCCTTGTACTGCGGCCACTTCTGGCCTATTGTACCAGCCCCAGATGACAGTGAGGGTGATTGTGGAGCAATTAGTGGAATGAAGATTGGCAGGGGAAACAGAAGTACTCGGAGAAAACCAGCCCCAGCACCACTTTGTCCACCACAAATCCCACTTGACCAGACCCAGGATTGAACCCAGGCCGCCAGTCGGAAGCCAGCGACTAACTGATTGATCTATGGCGCGGCCCATGAATGGCTCTTGGAGGAATTGTGTGGGAGGATGTGGATTCAATTCGCCTGGCTCAAATAACAGTAGTAGAGTCCTGTGACCACAGTCATGATCCTTTGGGTTCCGCAAAAGTTTAGGAATTTCTTGATAATCTGAGCAGCTATTGGCTTTCAAGAATGACTGTTCCATGGGGCAGGATCTACCTACAAGTAACACTTTACACAATAAACTTCCATGTTTACTTCATTGAATAAACACAGTGTGAAAGAAAATATCTCAAAGAAATGTTGCACCATGAGGGCATATACAAGGTTATGAAGGTAAAAGTTCACATATTCCATACCTTGGTACTAAAGAAGAGGTGAGTGGCCAGATCCATGCTATAATTCCGCTAACCACAGGAAAGAGACACTCATACCTGCTCGACAGAAAATAAGTGGGGTCCAGAGCTAGAAGAGGTGATGAGCAAACAACTTCCTGCCCCTTCCAGCAATTGAAGCCCCATCTTCCAACCCAGTCGCTTAACTCAGCTGTCATGGCTGGAGTCGGACAAATGTTACAATTAATAGTGATAATTATGTCATGACCATGTTTTGATATGACGACTTTCCAGTTGGTATTAAGAAGGCTGGTTTGGAAGTAAATACAAAGAAACCAAAGTGTATGTTCATGCGTAATCACCAAATTGCAGGACACATCATAATACAGAGATTGCTAATAAATCCTTTGGAAAAAATCAACATTATGCTAGTGATGAAGTTAAGAGCAAATTAAATTAAGGAAACGTTTGTTACCAATCAATTTGCAAACGCTTTTTAACTCCAGTCTTGTATCTATTAACTATATTTCATTTTTTACTCAAGTGAAATGTTTCCTTTATTATGAGAAGAAAAAAACTGAGGACATCCATGAACAGGGTGCTGAGAAGAATATCTGCACCTAAGAGGGAGAAAGTAAGAGCACGCTGGAGAAGAATGTATAACGAGAAACAAGATTTGTGGTTCTCACAGCAGTGGTTATGAAGAGTTCTATCTTCTGGGGTATGATGCTGTGTAGTCCACTGAAAGTCAACCAACGTTTCAAAGGAATATGTCAGCTCCTTTTTCAGGCTCAAAAAAAAAAAAATCAAGCAAGAAACTAACAGAGCTCTGCCTGCTACCTGCTTCATGTTGGGTTTTTGCTTTTCTTATTCTTTGACCCAGAAAATGGAGGTGACACGTTCTTCCAAAATGTTGGCGGACTTCAGCAACTATACAGTGTCATATCCCAAAAAGACAGAACTCCTTATACTGAAGAGTTTCATAATTTGTACCCTTCATAAATATCAGGATGAAGAAATTGAGAAGGATCAGATGATTGAGGCATGTAGCACACATGGGACAGATAAGAAATGCATACATAATTTTGGTCAGAAAACATGATGGGAAGAGACCATTTGGAAGAGCTTGGAATAAATTGGAGGACATTATTAATACAGATCTTAAATAATATACTACAATACCTTCATGGATGTTGCATTTTTATATGAGAAAAAAGGAAGTCCATAACCTAAATTTGCTAGAGGGTAAGGAAAGCAGGTACGTGTATATGTTCGACATACGCATGTCAATATCTGAACACTGCTCCAGTGCCTCATATTTAGAGATGGTTGTGAATAAAATATGCTGAGGCCTGCAACTAAAATACAATCCTTTAAACAGTACTGCTTTCATATTTATATACATTTCACATATAATATTAAATAAGGAATTCCATAAGAAATAAAATATACAATTGTTTACACAAATCCATAAGTTGCAAAAGTGCAATATTGATGCTCAGAGACAATATTCTTATGTAAACCAAGATGATTCAATCCAAATGCTCTTTAGAGCATGAGAAACCTGGAAAACCAACTACAGTTTTGTGATTATGTACAGTACAATAATCAAAGGAAGGTGTGTTATGAAATATAAATGTGGATATACAAGCAAAATAAATTATATTACATTCCAATATTAATAACAAATAAATTACTCCCTTTAAAGAAACTGAGACCATATGGCCAGGTACTCCTGTTTTAAACAACCGTATTTTAATTTTGTAAAAACTGATAATTAATGAAAGTACTGACAATACAGACTCTGTCAACAACTCAACCCTTTACACTTCACAGTGATTAGAATGCTGTATGTTTACAGTTCTTAATTCTGATTGCCCTCTCAGCCGGGCACCCATGTGGCAATATAAAACTTCTATGTATGCTTATACTCATCAGTTCAATTACAGAAATGTTTCAGTCCCATCAAATTTGTAACATGTTTCAGATAGAAATTAATATATATAGGTACATGCATATCACTTTCCTAGTCATTCTGAAGAGAAATATATGAATAATTCAGAATCACATACTGGTGCTGCTAAAATGTCACATGTTTACAATTCCATGACTTCGTGTTTTGTGCCAGGAAAATTTCACTGCCCACAGTGCAGCCCGGTAGTTCAACACACTTGCTGCTGTAGGACAAAATTTATCCACTCTTTAAAAGTAAATTCCTTCCTCCAAGAACACAAACCACATTTCTGTTACAAAGGTCAGTTGGTTTAGTTTAGGAAAAAAAATCTCTGTTCTTCAAACAGAACGAAACCCATGAATATACTGTGGTGTATTTGCTCTATGCAGGAACTGTTGAGCCACAGAGGCCTTGGGGCACATGCTCAACAGTAGTTGCAGATTGTATCGGTGTGTTGCTAGGCGACAGCTCTGTGAACACTTGGATTGTGCAACAGTAAGTAGGGGCCACATGACCTCTGTGTTTCCGCAAGTGACGTCACATAGCCCCACTCAGCCTGTTGCTATGCAACGCTCAGTAGACATGTTCCAACTATACAGGTTGCTTTCTGCGTATATAGCGGAAGCTATATAACGACAGTTACAGATAGAACAGATTTCAGTGTTTGAGAGTGTCTGAGTGTTTAAGTGACAAGGAGAGTTCTCAGTGAAAGATAGCCACAGCAAATTCATCGTATGAAGACTTTGTGTGTGACGGTGCAGTGATACTGGAAGTGTAATTGGAAGATCTTAGATGTAATACTTGTGATTTGAATGATAAATTCTGTGCTGAAATCCGTTGCTAGCAGTCAACTAGTAAAGACTGAGAATCCTACTGCATGTGCAACAGTGAACTGGAATGTGTGTAAATCAGCAATATCGCTGTAATTTAAATGTGATTAAGAGAGCGTGTGTAACCAAGCTGCTCATAAATCCAATTCTCTGAACTAGAATCCGTCATTTCATCATGTGTACCCCCCCTACACATAACAATATTATGGATGAAAAGCACTGTTACTGGATGTTATGGGTTATCCATACAATTTTACTATATGTCTTACAGAGTGTAAACTGAACTTCTTTCTCATGTGCTTTTACTACCTGGAATGGGTTTATATCATGAGAGTTCCAAAAGCCAATTCCTGCTGCTAAAAAAGAGTCACGTTTCTGTTAAATTTACCAGCTAGATAATGTTTAGAAAGGCTGTGCACAGCTCAGGCACTTAACTACCAGTAACATGGTTCAGTCCCAGGGTTATCTATATGAAATCTGTGGTGGACAATGGCAATGGGGTGCTTTTCTCCAAGTCCTTCAGTTCTTCTCTGCCAGTGATGGCACCTGTGTTCCCATGCTCATCTTTTTAATGAAAGACTGGTATAATACCCCATTTGAGGTCACAGTACCAATAAACACAAGCCTCATCCCATTCCTGTGCTTAGAAAAGTAATGTATGTTTGTTCTCAGAACCAAATGTAACTCATACATATGCTTGTATTCTGCAGATGAAAAGAGAAGTTACTGAAGTTAAAGTTGGTGGTGCATCGTGTGTATGCGTGCATGTAAACAGAGTGAACTCTTGCTGTCCAACATGTATGGAGAATGTGGTGTACCAGCTGTATGAGGAAAATTCTTAGAAACTGAATTCAACCCTAACATTCCCTTTTTTCCTATAGTTCTTGAATTGGTGCTTTCTTTGTGAGACATAAGGGACTGATGGGTGAAAAACTGTAACATGATCACAAATTCAACTAACCTTTACTATGTAATCATGCATCACTATGGCTTTAATGGCAATTGAGTGAAGAAGGATAATGGGCAGCTGCAAAGATTACCATGTGGCAGGTAACCATATTCATGTTGTAACTTGGTTTTTGAAGTAATTTTATAAAATAATAGATTTTCTTTCAAATTTCTGCCAGCTGCATGAGAAATCTACATGCCTGGATAGTGGATAACTGGGAGTTTACTATATTTACCAATGCCCTTTAACTCCCTCTAACTGGGACGATTTTGTACCCCGGAAATTTATATTTTTAACTCCTATCTGTAGTCTGCTGCACTACTAACAGTGCATGCATGTGGTCTAGTTGGCCAAGTTCTTTCAATATTAATATAATTCGCCTCCAAGTTCAAATTTGACAGCCAGAGGATTTAAAATCCCCCTTTTCCAGGATAATAACGGAAGTTGCAAGAACATAATTATTAAAACAGCAGTTATTCACTGAAACAACCATCATGAATTCTGATTATGCGATCTGCACAGGATTTAGTTTAGGGTTGCAAATGCAGTTCCTGTCACTTTTAAAAGAATAAGAACAGCAAAACTCTTCTTTTGCAAGAATTTACCACGACTTAGTACAGAAAATTCACAGTCAAATGGCAGGATGTACACATATATTTGGTGACATGGCTGGTAATGTTTAACAAGTACACATATCCTGTGGTGTGACTGGCATTGAATGTGATAATGAATGGCTAGGAAAGTGGTCCCTTAAGACATAACAGAGTAAAGCTTTTAAGAAGCCGCAGAGGCAGTCCTGATGACCAAATAAACTCAAATTTGTGTTTGTATTTTCCTTACATTATGCTTTTACAATAAAATATACAAGGCTGAATATTATAAAATATGTGTATGTTCAGTCATGTTTAGTGAAAATGTATTTAGTACTTCAGAATAAAACTGAAAGCATTTATATGACATGACATAATTAGAAACATGTTTGTTGCCTTGTCTGACAAATTCATCAAAATATCACATGGCTTGGATGCACATCTCACTTGGTACATAATATGCCAGATTAGCTTTAGTGAGATTACTCAGAACAGCAACTCCCAAAAGAGATGTCAAATAAAACTGGTGAGAAAAGGATCTGGAAAAAGTATTTTGACACTAAAATCCAATTACCAAGTACAAAAAATGAGTGCAAACAACAATCAGTAACCATCGATTTACAAAATAACTTTTACAGTCTTCCCTTCAGTGTCTTCATTCTCTCAAAATCTGTTGGATGGTACAGTGGTAACAGGTATCTTGTGTAAATTTCTTTCAACTGAGGATTTTTGTAATTTTCTTCAGCCTCCATATGGAGATGCCAGAATAATACAAAAAAAAAATACATTAACACTACCCCCATAAAAATCCCTACATACTTATAATTCATAAAATTCCTATTCTAGTCAACAAAGTTAACTTCTGCCATCTAAAACAGTGTTATTAAAACCAAAAATCAAGCAATCAAAACCTCAAGAGAACAGACCCATTTGAATGCATGATATTACAGGAAGTTCCAAGAAAAACAGACCTCCTTCTTTCCTTTCACCGCAATTTTCATCATCTGATATGACAAGCAGAAAGAAAAACCCCCAGTACTCATTGGATAGGAGGCTGGGTGGGCCCCAGAGCCAGCCTTGCTGCTGTGGAGTACAGAAAAATCTCTTGCCCCTTATGGGAATCAAATCCCAGCCAGTCAAATCATAGCCTGTCACTATATTGACTGAGCTATCCTGGCTACCTAACAGTTATGGGAACTGAACTTAAATGACAGAAACTGTACTTAATTCATAATTATCTATTTATGGATTTATATAACAACACTGTTAGTAGCTCAGACTCTACATTGTCGAATGGAAGGACGATCAGTGAACAATGACTTGACCATGGCCTAATTGGATATACCATTCTGGCATTTACCTGCACAGACTTGATGTCAGTCAGGATAGCCAGTATCCCAGCTGAGATTCAAACTGGCACCTCCCAAATGCAAGTCAGTAGAATTACTGCTTCAGTCAACTGTTCCATGATTATTTATATGTGTTTTCCTTGCAGGGTAACTTATAATATATCCATCCATACAGAAAACTTATTATTGTAATAGCATATAGTACTGCTTTTGCACCAGCCATTGCAGAAGCTTGAAAAGAGTGCTTACCTGAAGTATGATGTGATATACATGAAATTTTGGACAAAGATTAATATTTTGGCATCTCTTTTGTGGACTGTAACAAAATGTACTCACATAGAGCAGTGACCATAAAGATATTAAAAACTAGACACACAGGCGCATTTCTAATATGAAATAAGTTTATTCTTAAGATTCTTACAAAATTAGCATCTCCTAAAATTTTGTTATGTACCATGTGCCATCTCTACATACAAATCATCTGAATAAAGTTCACACAATTGAAATGCATGCATGATTTAGAAGGAAAATGAAACAGTGAAACTGAAAGGGTACACAGAGATGAGCAACACAGTATGCATGATTTTGGATGGTAAATGCAAAATTTTGCATTACAGACTGTTGTTGCTTTTGGTCCTCCCTTGGAAACTGAGATTTAACAGAGTACATTACAGTAAAACCTCATTACAGCATACTTCACATTAACATTCACATATTCTTCTCGAATTAATATACACACATACAGTTTACTAATTCTTGATGAGAAACCTTTATAAACCATGTAAAAATCTTTCAGTCTGATGCACTGTATTCTATTAATAATTTAATTATTACACAGGAAATTTTGAGAATCCACACGGTACTTTTTGCATCTCAGTGTTTTTGTGGAATAAACGAAAAGACACATTAAATCATATATCATGCACTTCAATGGCTCGGACTGTAAAGCATAATGTTCTCTTTCGTACAGTAGTATGCTTCATATTTGCGATCACTTCTACGGGCAATTGGAAAAATGCCATGCCTCAGAAACCTTACTCTTAAACCAGATTACAGAAATTGGTGCTAATGCAAATGTTGTCATCAGACAGCCAAAGCNTTCGCACTGGAAAAATAGAACTTAGCGCCACGTTATTTTCTCATTAAATATTACTGCCATCAGTTCACATTGGGTGCATTTAAGTTATCATGTAGACTGAATTCACCAGATCAAGACAAACTGTTAAGAAACAGATAAATATAGCGAATTCTAACATGTTAAATCCAGGGCTTGAAAAACTTGGGTATCAGATTACACAAAAGTAAAATCTCGTGCCTGAAAAGAGAATCCTTATCAATCAGTAGATACACTGAACTATACAAGAAATGTTTTGAAGCTAAAATAATATAAATTTGTCATTAATTATACCCTTATTTTCATCAAGGCTACTGAATTTGTCATTATTTTTCAAGCCCTGAGAATGTCAGTTACACCTGTCTGACTGTAGAATGTTGTGTTTCTTACACCTAAACAACTGTAGTCAAATTGTGCTCTTTAAATTAAAATATTTAGAGAAAACTTACTGATTTACATATAAATAGTTGTTGTAAACCTGAAATATTGCATCCAACATAATTGTCCATCTACACTGACCTTCATGAAAACACCACCACCATCATACACATAGTTTATGATGTCTTCATTAATTATTAATGTTTGGCTGGCATAAAATCACTACTTTATCTCTGCATCCACCATAAAATTTACATCAGCAGACTGTGTATTCAGATCACAGCACGTGTCACTACTTAATAAATATTATGACAGTATTTTAACACTTCCTCTCAAACTAAAGGAAGAAAAGTGATGTACATTACAGAATCTTGTGAGCAATCACTGACAATTAGTTACAACTACAACCACTAGGAAATGCTGTCGCTGACCGGTGTGGTCGTTACTGCTGCCACCGCCAAGCTCACCTTTACACTTTCAGCATTGTCTCCTGCTTCACACTGTGCGGCTCGCACATCAGACTGCTCAAGGTAGTTGATAACACGCTCCGTCTGTGCAATGCCTCGACTGCTACCCACAGCCTTAAAAACAAATGATGCATAGAATAGCTATATGAATACAAATTTCCATTACTGAACTTCACTCTAAATAACCGATACAATTTTAAGACTGATTCGGTTGTGCACAATGTTAACATAAGGAAAAAGCACCACCTCTAATATATTCAGAAAAATGCCAGCATCATCATTTTCAACAATCTACCATCTATTCTAAAGAGTATTAATTAAAATGCCCAATTAAAAGTAGCACTAAAAACACACTTAAATATACTCATTCTCCTCTGTTGATAATTTCCTATTACCTAAAAATGACTCATAATCTATTCAAAGGTTTATATGAATAGCATAAGTGGAAGTACTGATGAATATCTTATACAAACCCTCTGCTTACTTTATATTTCACATGCCTCTTTTTTATACAGAGGCTTCAGTCATACTGTACATATACTGTATGTTCTGTATTTCTGACTCATTCCATATCCTATGTTCATTTCTGACTAACTCTGGATCCATGGAATGTAATATATGTATCTATGACAAAAAGAAAGTGTACTGAAACCCTCATTTAAGGTTTTGTTAAGGGGCAGTGATTGAAACAAAATTGGGAACATCTTTAGTGATGACACTTGAATGCTCTGGTTACTGAAATGAGACCAATGAAATTCAGCTTTTGAGGCAGAACCTTAACTTGAGGAATTTTTTCATTTTCTTACAACCTGAAGATGAAAACAGAACCAACTTTCTAAATGTTAGACATGATCCAAAATAACAGGAGCCGGGGTAGAGTAGTTGGTAGAGAGTAGCATAGTCAGTATAGCAACTGGCTACGGGCTGGAAGGCAGAGGGTTCGGAGTTTGAGTGCTGGTAGGGTCAAGAATTTTCTCTTCTCCAACTAGTCCAGACCAACTCTGGGGTCCACCCAACCTCCTGCAGGGCATGAAGGTGACCACTTACCTCCAGCTAGTGCCAAGGTCAAGAAAATGTGGGTCTATAAATCCACTACCTCATACACCTTCATGGCATAGGGCTTAATTTGTTAAGCACATGGAAAACTTTACCTTTTTTTTTTTTTGATCCAAAATAAAGAGCTTTAAACTGTGCACCACACGACTGTAAAATTACTTCATGCCTAGTTAATTCTTTAAGACTTCTTAATTGCATTATTTTTCATGTTTCTTTACATATATTGCACACCACTCCTTCAGACTAGCCAGTTTCATGTATTTACCTGAATACAGGATACTTCTTTCGTAGAATAATTTTTACATTCCCAGTGTGAAAATACAGCACTTGTGTCATTTTTTTTTACATTACCAGTGGCACTCTGCAGGTCATGATTTTAGGGTCGATAATATAGCTGTTTTACAGTACTCTCTCTGTTGGTCAAGGCCAAGGAAATGGGTGTTGTTAGCAATAATCCACGAGTCCAAGGCTGCAATGTATGACTACAACAGTCTGAAGGCTGTTGCTTTAACCAATCTACTACACATACATTTGTGCGAGTTCAAAAAGCCATAATAATACTCTGACTAAAACAATACTATTTCTCTCTGTTCAGAGGCAACTGAAGGAAAATGAGTTAAATTCAGAAACATTACCAATAAGAACAAAAAACTTACAGATGCTGTAAGGTTCATGAAGTTGTACACTTTCTGCAGTACCATCACCATCAGTTTGAAGTTCTTCTCTGGCAAATACTGTCGTACTTGGAGCTCATATTCCTGTCACACAAAGTGGTACAGTCAGATTTGGTACAATAATTATAAAGCATTGGAATGGTAATTTAAGTTGGATGCCATGATGTAGGGATCTTCTTTTCTTTTCCGACAATACTGATATTTCTCTCTCTCTGTTCTATGTATATGCATTTCTCCAAACAGGTAACATACTTTGAGTACAATGGTAATTGTCTGGGAAGAGAGGAAAACCATGAAAATCTGTCATGATAACTGATCCTGGGTAGGATTTAAATCAGATACTTCTCAAATACAAGTCAGATGCATTACTGTCATACTAACCAACTGCTCTCAAGTTACAAACACTACTACTTAAATGTGACACACAACAATGACAATGAAGTTCTCTTACATTACTTGGGCTCTGCTATAGCTCAAGCAGACAGTCACTGGTTTCCCACCATAGTGGCCTGCGTTTCATCCTAGGTCAGATTATGTGGGATTTGTGGTGGGCAAAGTGAAGATAGAGCAGCTTTTCTCCACGTACTTGGCTCCCCCCATCAATTCCCACTACAGTCTTGATACTGACAGCATTGTTGAATATCCTATCAACTAATCAATCTTACCTTATTATCCATAATAAGGTATCCTAGCAGAAGACCAATATATGCTCCAATCAGTGTATGCTCCATGTTGCGTCCGGCTTTCTGCAACACTGTTGGTGGATGAACATTAATATACATAAGGTGTAACAGGTAGCTGATCCTTCCTTCAAGTCAAACACATATTCATGTATTAAACAGTGTTACTATAATGAAGCCTTGAGCATCAAGTCAAGGAGATACACCAATATACCTGGTGTGGAAGAAATAAAAAAAAAAAAACTCAGTGGCTTTTAGTCTGCAAGTGAACTATTCTGACCAAGCGACTGCTGCTTGTCGGTGGTGAAGTTAGTGCCACCTTTTGCGGATAGAGGGTGTCGTGTGGTCAGTGCAACGAATCCCCATGGCTGTTAATCTGTTTTCTAGACTGTGGCCGCTATTTCCTTGAAATAGCTCCTCAATTATTCTCATGAGGCTCAGTGAACCCCATTCCAGACCAACTTCTTCTCAGAAAATCTGGTAGCACCGGGAATCGAACCTGGGACCTCAGGATCTGTAGCCAGGAACTCTGACCACTAGACCACAAGAAATACCAGTACTAAAATCTGATTTAAGTTAGTTCAACTTTAGTCTTTAACATTAGATATAACATGTTGGCAACTACATATAACAAGTGCAACTTATTTCACTATAAACCCTTTAACAAATCAACCAATAACAATACCATAATGCAACAATGCTGGGAGACAATCCCTGAAACTTAACATATGGTATACTAAAAACAATGACAGCACTGGAATATTTATAACAATGTAGTTGAGCATCTATGGAGTGGACTTTGCTTTGCTTCTGACAAACTATCTTCTCAAAAACTTTTAACTATACAAATGAGCTTGACATAAACCACCAAAAATTGAAGATCACTTTCGAATAAGCAGAAAAAAAGTACCTACATTTTGCAACTGTTTCTTCTATGAACTCTTCGTAAGTTTTTGGTGCAGATGTTTCTGCCTCAGGTACTTCAGTATCTTTCTTGCCATCAAGGATAGCATCTGTTTTGACCTCTTCAACCCTTGCAAGTTCCTCTTGCTGATAAAACAAGGAAATTAGTGCTTCTACAGCAGTCTTGTCTTCTTCTGTAATACGAAGAATAAACTAATTATACCACAGAATCTGATAGGAACGCTCTTTACAAACCTCTAGCATATAAATACAATTGCCTTTCATGTCTGCTCACTTTACTAGTTACTGAAGAGCGTTTTTTTGTTGTTGAATATGTCATATAAAGACATGAATTAGAAATGCAACATGGCTTGTTTTAAGGCAATGTCCCAATATGGTAACACAATTTTTTTATTACACTGGTCATAAACTGTAGTGTGTAACTACCATGCCATTAAGACACACTGGGAAGTGGAAGTAAAGCTCCACATATTCTCAATCTTGGCACCAGACAAAGATCAATGGCCAACTCCTTGCTACAACCCCTGGACAAAGTTCTCATTACCAATTTCGTAGTAGACTGGATGTGTCCCAAAACCAGTTCAGGCAGAGCGGTGAAGAGAACAATCCTTGCCCTGTCAGGTACTGAAGCCTGGTAGTTCAGCACGGACACTTTACTAACTGAATTAATTTGGCTAAATTTTACAGCAAGATGAGACTAAGTACTTTGTTACACATTACAGCAAACTACTGTCACAAATCGCCTATGTGGATGGTCTTTGCAACTTAACTACTACAGCATAATATATTTATACTGTAACAAGGATGGAATCAGCGTTGCTAGATTAACTGACCGTTAAACACCTCGCGACTGAATACACACAAGGCAACAATGTGAGTGTGACGTTTTCTATGCGATCGGTGCGAAGGCTTTATAACAAGATTCCAGGAATAACAAAGTAGTACTGGGGAGTATCTGAGAGTGTTTAAGTGACAGTGACAGCCACGTGAAGTTTGTCATGTGATTGGAAGGCTTTAATTATGTGCAATAATTGGAGTGATCTGAAGCCCTAGTTTCTGTGTTGAGATCCATTACCAAGACAGAACTAGTGTGCATGTTAACAGTGAATTATGAGGTGTATGTAAATCAGCAATAGCGCTGTATTTGAGTGTAATTAAAAGAGAATGTAAGCAAGCTGCTAATAAATCCAATCATCTGAACTAGAACCCGTCATTTCATAATGCATACCCCCCTACAGGTGACAATACAAACTGACTGAATAATTAACCAAAGATCATAGTAATAACTGGAGTGTGGTACAGTATGTTACATATTCTGACCTCTGCTCACAACCTGTTTAGTTAAAATGTAATAAAGACATCATTTTCTTAGTTCTCTTGGAAGTCACACTGTAGTGGCATAGTTTCAGAAATGCCAGAAGGAGAGGGGCACATTTAACTACATAGGGTAAAGTAATATTACTTGACTTAAGACTCGCATATAATAAATGCTTATAAATTCTGGCCTTATTGTTATTAAAAAATGAAAGTGACATGAACTTACGGAAAAATATACTTTCAGGATCTGATGGTGCTTTGGCTTCAAGAAGTAATTTCCTGTTGGCCTTGCTGTGTTCTACAAGATTGATCAACAAAATCAGTGCCTGTAATGGACAAAAGAGCTAATTAGGATTTAACAAATTCACATATATATTTCCATTTTTCTGACCTTTGCGAGATGTACAAGAGCCATAGCCGGCTGTAGGTATGGAAGATTATGCCTTGCAGTACATGACTCACAAAGAGACTTACATGATGACTAACGACAGAGATAAAAATTGGAAACACAGCAACTCTTCACATTTTCGTATACATGCAACAATATTGTTAGAATGGGTATCAACACAAATATTATCAGTGGTCTTCTGAGTTATAACTAGGGCCCGGATCTTTATGTGCTAAAAAGTGGGAAAATATGCACCAAAAATAAAACAATATGCACTTAAGAAACAGGTCACTTTATTCAGACTCACCTATTTACATGTGCATGTATCATTCACTGCAGAAAGTAGCATCACAATAGGCAACTAAAAGTCTTTCAAGATTTTATGGAGACAAACTACGTCTATTGTCTGTCAAAATGAGTTTATAGGCCGAGAATGATCTTTCTACATCAATTGACGTGATTGGACAGTATTTATACACTGGCGCCAAAGGTTCAGAACATTCATCTGGCAGATACTCTAATTTCACTAAAATACTGACTGAGTGAATTTTTTTAGTCCTGGGTTCAAATTCAACACCATTTCTAACTTGCATTTAATCTTCTCTCCAATTTCGCCTCGAGCGGAATACAGTGAACAAGTGGGTTTCTGAACAAGTTCGTGAGTCATGAAGGAGTGCACCACAAGATGCTAAGCTCTCAATGGCTTTTGAAACTGTAGCAAAATGTGCATGGATAAAATTCACATCTTGATAAACTGTATCATATCCAAACACCACTTCTGCTTCACGGACACATGCATACTCCAAGTTTTGTAACCACTTCTTTTACTTGATTGAAATATTCCTGATAAAATGAAACTGCAGATGACCATGTCCCCCACCTAGCTAGGGTAGGTTCAGGTGGCAGAGGAACCTGAGGTAGGTAATCTTTGTAGAACTGGACACCCACTGATTTTTTAAATATCTACTGCTGCACCTTTCTTTACACATTTTCAGTATATGAACACTTTTTTGACGCAGATTATTAAAGAAAAAAGTAACACATTAACTGAAGAGGCTTCTCTTGAGACCAACCCTCTGATGCTACTGTCTGCTGTGGTGGTCAAAGGAATGCAGGAAAATCCCACCCCTCCCTTTCAAAACAACCAAGCTACCTGCTTGCTTTGTAAGTGGGAAAAGTGTTGTTACTCAGAGAGTTGAGAATAGCAACTGGCAAGGAATGTCCAAAACACGGGAAAAACCAATTTTTTTAGAGAATATTTAAATTATCCTTAATTTCAAACATATATGTAGAAATATGCTCTTATGTTTAGAATATGCAACAATGACAAAAAAACCCTCAAAATATGCATTTTAAAAAATCCGGGCCCTAGTTATAACACTGTGTACTCTGATAGGTGAATACAAACGTTTTGGAGGAACCTGCTGCCCCCAACCTTACACCTTGAAGATGGAAACAGTAGGGTTCCCCAAAACAATAGTAACCACCTACCAGTCTACACAGTGTCATAACCTAGAAGACCAATGTCTATATACCCAGAAACCTGTAAAGCTCACATCAATGCCATCAGACTAACAAAGTGTAAATAGTACACATAAACCAAACATACTTGGACAAGGGATGATACTGGGTTACTTAATTCTTAATCTGATAGTGTTTATTTTTTAATGTTGGCATAACTAACTAAATTGAAAAGCTTAATAATTTGCCTTTTGTTGGGGCGAAAACAGATGAAGTGCTATGTTTAACTAAGACATTCTTGGTAATAATGTAGGAATTCCAGCAATATACGTATGTAGGAAATATTATAATCAGTTAATCACATCAGCTGAAAACAAAATAAAAACTACTTGGAACATTATCAACGCTGAAACAGGTAGGACTAACAATAAAAATAAAGAACGTCTACCACAGACTTTTCAAAATAATAATAAAAAAATAAATACTGAAGAAGCAGCTCATAGTTTCAATAAATCTTTCACAACAATAACAGAAAATCTTAATATTAAGAAAACTAATGTTTATACTGCAATGTCATACTTGCATTCCCATTTCTCAAATGGTATTCCAGATATGAATCTTAATTTAGTTGCAGAAGAGGAAATAATTAGTATAATTAGCAAATTAAAATCAAAAAATTCTTCAGGGTGTAACAAATAAAATTATAAAACAGTGGAGATAATAAATCAGTAAACCTCTACCTATGTAATTAACAAGTCATTAACCATGGGTCTATATCCAGAAAGATTAAAATATGCAATTATTGAGCCAGTATACAAAAAATGGGAAAAAGCTGTTATAAGTAACTACAGGCCAGTATCTATAATAACTGGGTTTGCAAAAGTTTTTGAAACAGCAATTTTTAGAAGACTCAATGATCATATCGTAAAACATAAAATATTGCTTTCAGAGCAGTATGGATTCCAAAAGGGATTATAAACTGAGGATGCAATGTTTAAATTAACCAACGTAATACTTACAGCCTGAACAGAAAAGATGTAACTGGTATATTTAGTGACATAGCCAAGGCCTTTGACTGTGTTAACCATGATCTGCTATTAATGAAACTGCAGTACTATGGAGTGCAGGGTGTATTATTGCAATGGTTTAAATCTTACATCCAATATAGGAGGCAAAGAGTGGAATTAAATTATATAAATAACAAATATTATTCTAGCTGGGAAAATGTTGGATGTGGTGTGCCTCAGGGATCAGCGTTGGGACCCTTACTCTTTAGTATATACATAAAAGATTTCCCCCTTGAAATAAGTAAAATCTCGGAAGTTATTATGTTTGCAGATGACACAAGCATTCTTTGCACAGCTAAAGACTACTATAATTTAAAAACAAAATTGGATGTTGTTTTCAATCGTATGTTTTTGTGGTTTCAAAATAATCAGTGTTAAATCTGGATAAAACAAAAATGATAAAATTCACCCCAACAGCAGCTATGAGCTACCCTCTATGTACATTCTTTTTTAACAAAAAGCTGGAAGTAGAAATGATAAAATTTCTCGGTTTGCAGCTGGACAGTCATCTAACTTGTAAAGGACCTATCGATTTTTTGCTTCACAAGTTAAGCACAGTTTGAAGAAAGCAGTCTTCTGGGATTTGGCACCGTGTATATGTGGTGTTAACCGACGTTTCGGAGGAACGTATCGCCTCCATTTTCATGGTAGAAGAAAAAAAATAAATAAGAATCTGCAAGCAAAGAGACCGTGAGAACCAGTAAAAGCAGACTGTGGAAAAATACACAGCTATGTGAGAGCAGTGAGGGAGAAGGGGGAAGGGCAAGTATACAAGTGAAAGCAGTAGTGTGGGAGGGGTTGGGGAAGGGAGCTAGGACAAGCGTGGTTTTTGTGTAGGGGAGAGAAAAGGCGAGGTTGAAGGCTGGACACCACCCGCGAGGTGAGGGGTGGGGGTTGTTATGTTGGTTGGTCATGGCCTGTGTGGCCTTCTGGATCTGACGTCATATCCCGGTGGGGTTTTTTAAGAGAACAGATGAGAGGTTTCCAAGACTTGCTCAGACAAAACCCCCCTTCTCTGTTCATATTTCCTGGATGCAGTTCAATCTCAATTGCCTCCCTAATAATGCGATCCATATAGCGGGTCTTGGTGGCGAGGATGGAGGTATTCTGAAGCTGAAT
>NW_019738355.1:41506-71030 GCF_002891405.2 Cryptotermes secundus
ATATATTTTTTTTCTTCTACCCTGAAGATGGAGGCGATACGTTCCTCCGAAACATCGGTTAACACCACATATACACGGCGCCAAATCCCAGAAGACTGCTTTCTTCATAGTCACTGCCGTGAAAGCCTCAAATCTTACATAAGCACAGTTTGTTTTCTAATGCGTAAATTATCCTATATATTAAACATAAATAGTCTTAAAGCCGTATACTGTCACATGTTCGGAATCCAGAAGACACTTCCATAGTAACGCTAGAACAGACCGTTGCATAGGCAGCGACAATAGTGATATTGTAGCCCCAACAGTTGGCCATTGCATAGGAATCGCAGAATCAACAAAGCAGCGTTTCCATGGTTATAACAGAGGGTTCATTTGCATAGCAGCGGCCGAGGGTATAAAAAGGGGTTGAATGCATTTGCCAGTCTCTCTCTCTCTCTCTCTCAAGTCTCAATTCTGAGACAGTAAGATATGGTCGCGAGTCCCAAGGGACTCGGACCCGAGAAAGACTGCGCTGGCAAGAGCCAGCAGCATATACAAATGACAGACCCGTCCTCTCGTCGGAGAAGGCGCCCCACAGAAACAAGACCGTAACTGTCAAATGATAATAATTAATATCTGGTCATGAGCCCCAAATTGGGCTCGACACCAAGACTTACTGACTGACTGACCGTCAGTTGCAATGTAACTCTGACTCTGACTCGCCAGACAGTCTCGGGGCAGATGCCAAGAGATACAGAAGAAAGTCTGGGAACAGCCGCTACAGATGACATTCAAAATACAGCAGCTGAGATCAGTGGTACAAGAGTAATTATAACAGTGAAGCAGTGGATAATAATTGTACTCGTAAGTGTATAAGTGAAGCACAATAAAGATTCGTTATTTGTCGTGTGACACACAAAACACGTAACAATATTATGCATATTATCATTCATTGGTGAAATAAATCAGACAGTCATAAGGTCTTTGTTATTCAAAAGAAAATAATAAGAATAATGATGGGATTGGACCCAACTCATATATGTAGAGATTTATTTAAAAAGCTTGAAATACTACCAATCCCATGTGTATATTTGCTCTCACTGATGACATTTGTTGTTAATAATTTGGATAAGTTTCAGACCAATAACTCTGTATATGTCACTGGTACCAGAAGGAATGACCACCTTCATATACCTTCAACACATTTATCATCCTATCAGAGAGGGGTGTATTATTCAGGCATCAAGCTATTTAATACTCTGCCATCAAATATCACATTTTTTAAGAGTGGTAAAAAGAAATTTAGGTTTGTTCTATGAAATTATTTGCAAAGTAACACATTTTACTCAATTGATGAATTTGTCGAGCATGTAAGGGGCTCAAAAGTTAAGAGTTAATAAATGGTCTGTGTGCGTGAATTATATATTCTTGACTCTTGCTTGTTGTAAGTAGTGTAGTAATATGTATGATGTCTGTTTTTGTTACGAATTTTAATATTTTATAATGTAACTGTTTGGATGATATGGCTTGCCAGCGTGTGTGGAATGGCAAGGTGTGAACTTGATTGTGGTTTCTCCATGACCTGTGTGTGTTGTCCTGACAACTTGAGCTATTCTGTCTCAGGCTTGATATTATATTTTATTTGACCAAGGATGAATGATGTGGTCATCATGAATTTGTAATATGTGACATGATTTATATCCAGCCCTATGGGGAGATGACTGGATCCATGAAATGATAAATAAATGTAAATGTAAATGGTATGTGGTACCCCACACAGCATAAAAATAAGTGCTAGGTCACTACTATGCAATAAATGTTTATGTGTAAGTTAAAAGTGACCAGTATGAAAGCATATGAGCATGAAGTCTTGCTTTCTAGCAAAACTGAAGGACTGCCACACCTAAATGGATGGCTTCACCACTCACACACTGTTGTCCTGTGCATAGGTCCATTCATCTTACAACAAACAGAATAAAACACAAGTGCCAAGAAGTTATCCTAATGTCAGGTTTCCAAGCAAGGGTGCCTCACTGAAAGCTGCAATGCTAGACAGGACTATGTAGCCTGGTACAAAGTAAACTACAATCAACCTCCATCTGGCACCCAGGTCTAAAAATGGACTCTCTTTCCATGCCCTGATGACATGGCATTCAGGGTCAATATTTAAACCTTCCTATGTGAACCCCAAGTATACTCTCTGTGTAGGTAGGGTTTCTACTGGCATATCCTGGATATATTTATTTTCAGCTTGTTCAATTTTGTTCTGTACCCATCTTGAGTAACTGACTCCAAGGTACCAAGCCTTTCTTCAAAGGATGATATGATGCTGAGCTGTTCATAAATTCCCTGTTTTTAAGTTACTTGAAGACTCATAATTCCCTACTTTTATATTACTAGAAGATTCACAATTAAGTTCATAAAGCCTGATATTCAAATCCATTAAAAGTCAGCTGAATCTACTCAACATATGTTACCATAACATCCACTTCAATTCTATTATTATTCCCCCAGCTATATGATGACTTCCCAAAATGGACTGAGTTGAAGGTTATATAACCAAACTTCTTTTTGGATATCTCATTTACTTCATGGATGCTATATGAAGCTCCTCAAAATGTAATTTTCCCCAGTCCCCTGTTTATTTCTCCTATGTCCAAATGTCTTCCTCAGTGCTTTGTTCTCAAGCACCCTCACTCTGTGTTCTTTACTTCATAGTGACAGATCATGTACTTTTGAATAATTTAATATTCAAATTTTAAATATGGCATGGAAAGACAAAAAATTCTGAATGAAACTACTGCCACACATGCTCATATTATATGGCCAATTCATGGAATGTAAGCTAAAAAAACAATAAAAACTGTCCTACTGAAATAAAGGGAATTCATAAAAAAGTTACTCTGAGACCTGTATTTTACAATGGGAAAAATTAAAATGTGGCTGCATACAACAGTGAGTTAAGAAATGTGTCAATTACAGAATCTCATCACCTGCAAGTGATTTCTGTTAGAGTAAAAAAATTGATAAACATGGCAAATATTCCTTACCAAGACCAGCAAGTCAAACTTCTTTTCTTCTGGAACATAATTTGGAACTTGCAACAAAACATGAAGGCTAGCATTCACAATGCCTTTCCTTTCTCCAACTAAAGTGCTACCATATGCTGAAAAGAATTAAAGTTAATTTGAGACCATGCAGAATAAAATTATTGAGTTCCTTCCACCCAAGACTTCACATTTACTCCTTCTAGCGCTTACTCTTTACTTACACCAAAGATTATTCTCCTACACACAAATTCTTTATACAATTATTTTCTGTCATGCAGCTAACAACCAAGTATGTTGTACAAACACAACTCAAACAGTCTTATGCATCAGGCTGAAATGGTGCCTTAGTCTTTTATTATCTTGCTTAGTACTTGCAGCTACTGAGTAAGTGCTTGCCATGGTAAGCCACATCTACAGCTATGTCTGCCTGCATAAAAATCAAGTTAAATTACTTTATATAAAACTAAGTACAAAATTTAATAAAATTTATATGTGGCAAACTGTGACATGGTTTGACTAATAGTGGGCAAAAATTTACAACAAAACAACAAATATCAGTTAAAAATTCTTAATAAAACAGGCTATACATGAACTAATGACATCTTAAAAAATAAACATAAAACTACTCTGTCATAAATGCTTTCTATATTCATTTACAAACATCTTAGTATCCACTGCCTTACTTCCAACTTCACCATTTTGATTACAGCTTCAACCAGTGGTGAAACTCTCTTTTCAAATTACATCATCAGTTGGCAAAATTTATGGAAACTGAGACTAGTATAACTATTAATCTGAAAGCAATCAGAGCCAAAACTGGCAGCATGTATATTATAGATAAAAAGGTACAGCTATCCTTGTAACAGGTCTTGCAGGCCCATATGCATGTCACATGTCAAGGTTCCCGCATTTTCTAGAAAATCGGCTCACAGGTATCAGTGAGGTCAGCCTTACATGCCAGCCACCCTTTGCCCCCAGGAAGATTCCTGGTACTTATTTCTGTTAGAGGCTGAGTCAACCCCAGGGCAACAATTCAAATGTAAGGATTATGTAAATTGATAAATCCAATGATGTCATCAGGAACTGAACCTGTGACCTTCCAGGTTGTAGCATAGTGCCTCAACCAACTATGCTACCATATTATAAGAGGCTCCTTCATTACAAATTCTTGTAATGCAGAAATTGTGACTGACCAAAAACTACGATAAGATACTGATCATGAATATAATTTGTATACACACTGTACAGACTCCTTTATTATGGATTCATGCAATGAAAACTGAGACTAATGTAACCGGTGATTTTTAACTGATCATAGCCAAATTCTGTATGTGCAATACAGAGGCTCCTCTATTACAGGTTCCCAAGCCAAAATTTTCATATGCGCTATGGAGGTTTTAGAATGGTAAGATGTGCTTCTTTCACTGACCTCAAACACAAACAATACCACATCCAGACTAAAAGTATCATTGATAATAGATACATTGTGTGTGGGACAGAATACTTAAATGTGCTGACTGCAAGTTATTCATTTGAATCAATCAATAATTGCATTACAAAACATACTTTTTTGATCACCAAGTATAGTCTTTTACCACACTCATTAAAATGCAGAATTGTACACTTACATTCATTATTGAAGTCATGTGTGAGGTTGATTAGCACTTTGAGGGTAGCAAGCAAAACCTCACGAATCACAGTACCAGCTGACATTTTGTCTGCTAGATTTGTCACTGGGTACAATGGAATCTCCGAGTCACAATGTCGATACAGTTTGATCAACGTGTCAATCAACATACCATCCCCATACTTCAAAAGGTATAGCTGGTTTTCCTCATTTTGATTTGTTACCTAGTAACATAAATTAGGAACATTGCTGCTGTAATGAAGCTTCAAATTTTATAATACTGTACCAGGTAGAATGCTAGACCTTCAGTATCAAAGACATGTTCTACACACTTATTATCACCTCTTGCTTCATGACGATACATCTACTCTAAAACTATGAAGAAAATTTATACTAGAAAACAGATGAAAATCCAGGCCACTGATCACATCACTGTATAAAGTAATGGAATGGTGAGATGAAGGCTATGAAATTATGCAATTTCATGTTACTATAGCAACAAACACCGGTCACAGTAGCCGAGCGGTCTAAGGCATGTACTGTCTTTGCTTGCTTGGAAGCTGGAATTGTGGGTTCGAATCCCACTCAGAACATGAATGTCTGGTGTGTGTTTTTCTGTGGTTGTGTTGTCCTGTGTTTAACCCGTTGCCGTGGTTCGACGTGTATGTTTCGTCAGGGATTTAAATCGTCTGGGGGGGTTCGACGTGTATGTTTCGTCCAGCTGCACACCTATGTTATAACGCCCATAATAATTGATGGTTTTGCTGTAGATTGTTAGATTCTTCACTGGCCTGTTGTCACAAGAACGGTTTATAATGAGACACGAGTTTAAGAGCGCTAAGTCTTCGTTACATATGCCTGTCTTGCAGCAAAGTTCCTGTGGCTCTTGCAAGCGGTTTATTCGTTCTACGTTTATGAATGCCATGTTTTCTTTGCTTTGATGATATAAACAGCAGAGACGTGATGTTTATAAAATAATATTGCCCTGAGCTGGCCACTCTAACACACTCAATTGGAATTCTTAGAATAGGGATGTCCATAAGTTTATTTTCGCATGATCCATTGATTTCGCACAGTACAAAGGCCCAGTTCTTAGAAAAACGCCACAATTTAAGGCAGAACACTGTGGTCACCCCCTGAGACGATACGGATGTGTGTGGGGGAGGGAAAAAGAACTCATTCCTTCATGTATTATCGCTCCAGTTGACGCCATTTTATCGTACTGACCTTGGTGGTCGTTTCGAGGGATGACCATAAATATTTTTTTGAGCCAGCTAGGCTCTGCTTTCGTGCACTACATACCGGCCAGTACTTAGAATAACTTCATCAATTCTGTGGTCACCCCTACGACATCTACAGCCGCCAAAATGGATGGAATATCAAAGGCATAGCAACAAACCCTTGTTATGATAACTCGTAACGTTGAATTTACTACAGCTGACCTGGCTAGCAATACGACTCACGGAGAGACATTTCTTCTTATATTCCCCCCACGGGGAAGGCAAGGCCGCACAGAAGATGTTTTGTTTACGGAAAAAGAGCCAGATGAGAGAGATACGCAGTACTGGTATGGTGATGTGAGTCAGCGCTGTGTATAGTAGAATGCTTCAATGCGTGCAACACTCCGCTCAAATTCTGAACCACCACCGAGATACCGGGCGCTCATATTATAAGGCAAAGTTATAAAACAATCTTTTAAGATCATTTTAGTGAAAGTTTCATGCTTCAAGGCGTACGATACACTGCTCAAATTCTAAACCAACTGCTTCCATTGCCGAGATAACGGGCGCTCATATTATAAGGCAAGGTTATAAAACCACCTTTTAAGATCATTTTATTGAAAGTTTCATGATCCTATCTCATAGAATTTAAGAACAATGATGAATAAATCATTTTCGAGCAAAATTTAAATGGCCGGCTGAATATATTACCGCCAGAGAGACGGCCGCGGAATTTAAATCACCGCGCAAAAGGGTTAAGCAGAGGCCCTGTGACGAGCTTATCACCCATCCAAAGACTCCCACCATCTGTAAAATGATCAAGAAACTGAGAAATCAGCTCTATGCTCCAAAGTGGAGCAAAGAGGAGAAAATAGTAACAAACTGTCAAGCATTAAAACATTACATGCATGTAAGTTACAACAGGTCACGAATCAGTGAGCAGTCTTTAGCGTCAGTGTACCACGTCTATTTTGTGAGCAATGATACTATTTCCATGTGGACATGTCAAGTGTAGTGTAGTGTATAAGAGAGTTTACAAGAGAATATTTGTGCACGTTATTCATAGGGGAATATCATGCCAAAGCCAGGGTAAGAGTTAAAGATGATCGGTCTTGTTCTCAAAGTTTGTTATCCTGTAATCCCTTAAGTGGGCAGCCAAGTAATTATCTTCCTCTCTGGATGAGTACTAGATTTCCTTAGGAACCCTACAACTTCCCATTCCAAAAATAAGCTGAACCCAATCACCTTTATGCATATGCGACTACTCTTGCAAAATTTGTTTCTTCTCCAATTGAGATGTGTATATCTTCCAGATTTCCCCACAAATTGAACCTCTGCAGCTCTTAGCAAATCTCTGTTACTACACTGATCTTCATATTTATCTACCATAAAAACACAAAGTCAACCTCTAAGATTTTGTAATTTTTATATTACACCCTCATGTTATCCTTTACTTGTTTCAAAATTCCAATATTTGTAAAGTCATGACATTTGTAACATTCATCTTTCTCTCTCTGATAAAATATTACATCACAATTTTCATACAATCCCTTCTAAGGCTATTTGTACCCTTGAAAACAATTTTATATACACTTTTGCTTGCTGAACCTATCAAGGCTTCACAAAGAGGCTGTGCCATAGCTCAAGTGTTAGTCGCTGGCTTACCACCGCGGCAGCCCGGGTTCAATCCCAGGTCTGGTCAAGTGGAATTTGTGGTAGACAAAGTGGCGCTGGGGCAGGTTTTCTCCAAGTACTTTGGTTTCCCCTGCCAATCTTCATTCCACCAACTGCTCCACAATCACCCTCACCTATCATCTGGGGCTGGTACAATAGGCCAGAAGTGGCCACAGTACAAGGGACTTAGTCCCACCCCACTAGTAATAGAAAAAGGCTTCACAAAAATCCCTTTAGCTATCTTTTTAACAGTTTCTGACAGACCTTACAATGTGCCTCAGTGGTAAGAGTAATCATGTTCACTGGCTGTCCCCTCTCAGGACATGAAAAATAAAGATGTGAAATAACTGACCACTGGAAAGATAGAGTGAGGAATGGTGCACAAACATGAGAAAGAAAACAGTAGTCACAGATATAAGCAAAATGCTTATGTGAGGAAAGAAGGGAAAAGGCTTTAACCCCACAAAGTCACACGTGAAAAAAATAAATTTTGGCCAACAGAGAGTCCCATTTTAAATTCTGGACCCAAAAGTATAATCAATGGCTGCCTGAAGATTGGATTTCTTTTTGTTTTCATCAGCTGTCAATGTGTGTCCCCACTGCATACTTACATTTTCAAGAACACGCAAGCAGCGGTCCACCTTCCTCAATTTGTCCAGCAAAGGCTCAGTCCACTCAACAATATAGTCATCAACTTGACGGCAACAGTCACATATCGTTTTAACAATATGTTCAAGACCCCCCAGTTCTCTCAGTTCCTCTTTAAACCATTCTCCAGCACGTCTAGAAGTAAGACTTAGTAATGTCTCCATGGCTAGCTGCCCCACCTGCAACCAAAGAGGATCCCAAAACCTGAAAGCTCTATAATATGTAGAAATTAACTTGTTCCATGGAAGGACTTGGTTCTTTGAACACTTGTTCATTAACCTCTTGATTCCTTCTTTAACTGACAGAGTTCATAGCCTTAGAAACCTATAATGCCCAAATATTAAAACTAGCAGGAAAAGGTTCAGTCAGAATCATGCCTTAACTCTCTGATCTTTCATTGCACTCAGTCAAATTCATTACTAGCACACGGGTTACACAAAATTCATTATGCAAAAATTACTTTCCCATTCACTTAGAGGTAATAATTACAGATGTGGTGATGTGAGTTAATGCACAAATATAAATGTAACAGGACGAGAAAGGAAATATATATTACACACACATGTATATATGTACGCACATGTATACATATTTCTTTATATGATGATAGAAAAGTGTTCTGAGTACCATTCAGAAGAATGAAAGGGCATCATATCCCACCAAAACCATATTTACAGAGGCATTTATAGACTCCATGCTTGAGGCATAAAGGAAAACATTTTTTCTTAAAAAATTGAGTGTCCCATTTCCAAATATGCCTTCAAATTTGTCCTAACCGTAAGGTACTTTGCAGAGAAAATCATTGGAAAAAGAAATTTATAGAAAGCGTTTAATAACAGCTATTTCACAGTCATTTAAAAATCATGAAAAGTTAAACAGTTCTGTATAGTGTGACTGGTGAAGATTTTTCTTATATATACATATAATGTTAATAATATACAATTGGGTATAAAATCTAAAGTTTTTGCAAATACAGTGGGTGTTCAAATACAATAAAATATTTGTAATTGGTGTATTAGAGTTTACTGGAATTTATAAACCAAGTAAGTTCGTGTCCTCTTTCTTATTATTTATCTTGATGGGGATGAAAATAATAAGAAAGAGGACACGAACCTACTTGATTTATAAATTCCAATAAAATCTTAACAAACCAATTACAAATACTTTATAGTATTGGAACAGCCACTGTAGTTGTAAAAACTTTAGATTTTATACCCAATTGTACATTATTAACATTATATGTATTTACACCGCTGTCCAAAAAGTATCTGACTTTATTTTTTTCCGCTGTAATTAATGGCCAAAGGGGCAGGGAAACTGAGCTTAGTGGTAGAAGGGACTTTCATGCGCATGCATGATATTATGCTGACTTGCAACACCGCCGGATGCATCTGTGGCTGTCACCTAGCGAAGTGGTGTAACATGTGTTTGTTGCATTCTCATTTTGCTCAAGATGACACAACACTTGGAGCAGTGATACTGCATCAAGTTTTGTCAGAAACTTGGGGATACCCAAGCAGAAACAATCCAAAAAATTCAGCAGGTTTTCGGCGATGATACAATGGGGGGGTCACTCAAATTAAAGAGTGGTTCAACCGCTTTAAAGATGGCTGTATGTTGGTGGACACTGACCAGAGTTCCAGGAGACCATCAACAAGCCGAAATGCTGGTTTCATTGAAAAAGTGAGGACACTGATCATGGAGAACCATTGTCTGATCATCCAGGAAACTGCTGATGAGGTTGCGATCAGCAGAGGTTCCGCAAACACAATTTTACTGAAGATTTGGGCATACAAAGAGTGGCAGCAAAATTTGTGCCCAAGCTGCTTTTGCCAGAGCAGCAAGAACTCTACCTTGAGGTCACACAAGACATGCTGGAGTGCCAACAGGGATCCTGAGTTCCTGAAGACTGTGATCACTGGTGACGAGTCGTGGGTGTACGGATATGACCCGGAAACCAAGGTGCAGGCATCACAGTGGAAGAATCCAACAACACCGAGGCCCAAAAAAGCACGACAGGTTCGGAGCAATGTGAAGGTGATACTGACCGTACTTTTATGATTACTGAGGTGTTGTGCATTATGAGTACACACCACTAGGCCAAACTGTCAATAAGGAGTACTACAAGGAAGTCCTCTGCCATTTTCATGATGCAGTTCGGTGCAAGAGACTGGAGTCGTGGGATGCATGCAACTGACAGCTGCATCATGACAACGTCCCAGCTCATTCTTCACACCTCATCCGGGGATTCCTGGCCAAGCATGGCATTCCGCAGGTTTGCCAGGCTCCCTACTCTCCTGATATGGCTCCTTGTGATTTCTGGCTGTTACCGAGATTGAAGACACCACTAAAAGGAACCCGTTTTGATAGCCATGAGGACATCATACAGAACGTGATGGTGTAGCTGCACATCATGCCAAAAGAAGCCTTCCAGAATTGCTTCCAGCGAAGGAAGGACCACTGGACTAAGTGTGTAAAGTCACAGGAGGCCTACATTGAAGGGGATTAGGTATTGTAACCACCCAGATGCAGAACTTTGTTTTCCCAGCCCAAGGTCAGATACTTTTTGGACAGAGTAGTATTTTAACGATCAGAACATATATTGTAATAGTAACTTCCAACTGTATTGATGCAAAGGTGTCCCTGATGATTGTCTCTGAAGACTGAAACATGTAAGGGCATGAATAACTGAAATAAGAAAAATCTTCATCAGCCACACTAGACGCAACTGATATTGTTAGTGTGATGGACCAGAATGAAACAAATCAAATTCATTTAAAAAGCTTCATATAATGGAAAAGACGAACTTGTGACAGCCAATAATCTTCAAAGCTTCTAGAGAAGATCTCTTTATAATAGCCATACGTGTACATCCACATGCTCAAAATCATCTTTCACATACATGAAAGACAATGAAGAGTGCTCTTCAATGCATTCAGATCTAGACTCAGAAATTTTTCCTGTGTTAATATAGTTTATACCAGTTACTAGATGGCAACACAAGTTCTTACAATGCCAACATAAAAAAGATTATGCACCATACAAGAATAAAAATCTGCTAAAATATCACTCACTATTTCAAGGTGCACTTAAATATGAACTTACAGTTTCACTATGATCTGCCGCAAACAGCATTTGGCCAGCTCAATTTGTTTGCAAGCCACAATTTTTCAAAAACCTGACAGGACTTTGTGGACACACTGTATGATCACAAAACCTAGTTTCTCTGCCAAAATGGTCTGGCTGAAAGAACAATCTAATCAATTTCCAATTGGATTTAAAAGTGTAAATCCATTCCAACATTATTTTATTATGCTGTTTCATCTGCAGAGATCATACAGCATCAAATGAGATACAGAATTCTTGGTTTCTGAACTTTTCCTATTGTCCAGAATTCTAGGTAGTAGAGTGTCCTCTATTACCTAGAATTCTGGATGATGGAAAAAGTCCAAAAACCCACTAATTCTGTGTGTCATCCACCATCATCAGAACCCTTTAGAATCAAATGTGTTGGAATGACAATAATGGATGATGGATAAATAAAGAATAGTTCAAATGAAAAGTACTATCCCACCATTCGCCTGAAGTAACTGAAAACCCTCTTTGTCTTCTTTCTTTGACTCTATGGCCCTTTTACTTTAGCCTTAGCCTCCCTTAGAATTACTGTTTATACTGAAAATTCTCAGTCAGTGTCACTAAGATTAAAACTGGGTCCACACGCACACACAAAGCTACTAATCTATTCAGTACTTTTGTTACATACAGCTACAGCAGACTGCTAATTATCCAAATTAATTAATGACAAAGGTGGTTTGGATAGTCAAAAATTAAATGTATTAAATTCTCATTCAAAAAACAACATTATAATAATAAAAAATACAAAAATTGAAATCAAGTGAAACATAAAAAATTAATATGAGGAAGAGCCAGTAAATACATAATAAATGGAAGTAAAACAGTAGTAATGGATGTAATAGGTTTCTATGTGTATCATTAAGTAGCAACAAAGTTTAGGTAGCAGACGTTCATGTTGAGAGGCTGGTTTCAGTATTGAGGTGTGTACCACCAAAGAGTGGCATTCTGTTGCGCAACTCTGTCTGCAAAAGGACTCAATGCAAAGGTTAATCATAAACAAATGTTTCCCATTAATGGTGGGAAATGTTTGTCACATAAAGTGGTTCACAACTGGGTTGAGAAACATGGCAAACGTTTTGTTGAAGACAAAGAGATCAAAATAGGGGTGCAGAATTGGCTGAGAAAATAGTCAGAAGACTTCCATGCTGTGGGTTTCAAAACACTGGTAAAACGATGGGACAAGTGTATCAATGTTCGTGGAAGATATGTTGAGAAATAAAGGTTTTTTCCAGGTTCAACTATCACATGCTTTATGTCCATTTGTGGCCTATTTACTGACTCTCTCTCATAAATATAATTACAATTTTACATTTTCAAACACCTTACTTGAAAGGTTCTAACAGTGATGTTTGTTTAGCAGATGCAAGCCTTGGTTGTGGTGAACCACTTAATTGTCAATTCAGATAATCAGGATTAAAAAAATTGGCATTCTATGGTACTTTCATTCTGCACATATATAACACATGCACAATAAATCACTGATGGTCATGGTGCAAGGGCCAGTCAAGGCCTACCCCTCATTCATTCATATACAGAACACATTCAAATTTCTTGACTCACCGTTATATTATCCAGATTCAAGTGCTTTGCATGACCTTGACTTTGGATCTCAGCACATAGCTCTCGCACTTTCTGTTTGTTTTTATGCAGTTGTGTACTGCTCATGCCACAGTCATCAAGAGCATTGCGATGACTTGCATCAGATTCAAGCAAATTCAGCATTAGTTCCAGACTGTGCCGATCCAGATCCATGTTCAGTCGATCCTGACTAAGCACGAACATAACAGTGGCTGTGCAAAGTCCAAGGCTCTGGAAATGAACATGATATACCTCCTAATACACGGTCATTAAAATAACAATAATGTGCCCGAGAACCACATCATGAACAAATATATGCTGCAGGGAGATAAAGGCTTGTGCGTATTTCAGTTGACAGTCATTACATTTTAGTTGGTAGATTCCGCTTTTATTAAGAACATCGATAAAAGGTAAAGCTGCCCCTGTGCATCGCTAATTAAGTGCTATGCCATGAAGATGTATGGGGGAGTGGATCTATAGAACCACATTTTCTTGACCTCAGC
This sequence comes from Cryptotermes secundus, assembly GCF_002891405.2. NCBI lineage: Eukaryota > Metazoa > Arthropoda > Insecta > Blattodea > Kalotermitidae > Cryptotermes > Cryptotermes secundus. The sequence continues at coordinate 54,921 of NW_019738355.1, forward strand.
ACCAACTGGTGGTGAGTGGTCAGCTTCATGACCCTGCTGCTTTAACCCTGGTGAAGGAGCTCCTAGTACTCATCGGATAGGAGGCTGAATGGGCCCCAAAGCCAGTCTGAATGATGTGGAGAACAGAAAATTCTTGATCATACTGGGACTCAGAACTCCAACTCCTAGGTCATCCAGCCCATACAGTCACTATACTGACTACACTATACACTCATGAGAATGTCAGTACTGAGGTTTTTTGGTTTTAGATTATTACATATTTTTGTATTTCTGGTTTTGAGGAGTGTTTATATGTTTGTGTTTTTGAATACAACATAGGACGACAAAATTATCAACAGATGATAAACACATATGTACAGACTAATGCAAAAACACCACACAAAAACTATATTTTTTTATTATTATGATACATGTGCTTAATTTTGCAGATGAATGAAATCAAATAAGCACAAAGCCATCAATATGGAACACATCTGGAATTCGCAGTACCGTGCCCCCCACAATATACACATAAACCACATACATAACACACATGCCACACAAAGTACAGGGGATGGACAAAAATATGGAAACACCCAACAAAAAACACATTACCGTGACTAACATGGTGTAGGACAACCTCAGGCTTGCAGAACTGCCTGCAGTCTCCTTGGAATGGATAAATAGAGGTCCTGTATGATTTGCAAGGGAATCTTGTACCATTCTTCCTGCAAAACATTGGCAAGTTCTGTTAACAATGATGGATGTGGATAGCACGCACACAGATTGCTCTCCAAAACAGACCATAAAGGCTCAATAATATTGATATCTGGCGATTGTGGGGGCCATGGCAGACGTGACACTTCATCTTCGTGCTCAGAAAACCAGTCCTGGACGATGTGAGCTGTGTGAACACAGGCACTGTCGTCTTGGTAAATGACATCACCATTGGGGAACAAAGTTTGCACCATGGGATGGACCTGGTCACCCAAAATGGTCACACAGTCGTAGGCACTGATATGACCTTGCAGGGTAATGATGGGTCTGACAGAATACCACAATATGTCTGGCCATACCATGATCAAACCCCAGCCATGTTTCACTCTTGGCAGCAAACAATATGGATTGTAAGCTTGGGATGGTGTTCTCTAGGCGTAAACTCGGCCAGAAGTCGGAAACAGTGTGAAGGTGGACTCATCCGACCAAATGACCATCTTCCATTGCTCCATAGTCCAGATTTTATGACTTCGGCACCACACTCTCTTCTTAGTGGCATTTTGATCACTGACGAGTGACTCTGGAATTACAGCTCATCCAGAAATACCCTGCTTGTGGAGTTCCCTTCATACTGCTTTGGTGCTGACAGGGTTTGTGAGTGTGACATTCAGTTCAGCAGTCACTTTTGCAGCTGTAGTCTTCTTATTTTTCGTCACAATCCTATGCAATGTTCATCTGTCTCGATCACTCAAGACACATTTCCGTCCACGCTGGTCTTTATGGGATGCGGTTTTCCCAGTTCTCCTGTATGCGGTCATAATCTTGGATACTGTGGCTCGCGAAACACCGAAAACCTCGGCTACCTTGGTTACGGAAGCACCCACTATATGGGCCCCAACAATTTGCCCGCATTCGAATTCTGTTAGTTCTGACATGATGCACTAAAAACTGCACAGAACACTGTCTCGACAACAAATGAAGCTTGCAACATATTGCGGAGGTTGTACGGGTAGTGGTATTGGGCAGATAATCTAGCGTCACCTACAAACGTCGCTAAAATAAACACTTCAATTCAGGCATGCATTTCACAAGGTGTTTCCATATTTTTGTCCATCCCCTGTATATACCCTATACACAGCATCAATTCAACACATCACCAACCTTCCTATGCCTTTCTCCCTAGCAACCTTCCACTATAAATCCTATACAAAGTAGGTTAAAGGTTAAGTTTTAACTTCCAGTGTTAATGCATACTATAACAATAGTAAACATAAACTTACCTACATTAATATTCAATTCAATTCAATATAATTTACTATATCATATTTGAGGAACACGTTGTGTAAGAAGGGACTAGTAACAATGGTTACACTGTGCAAGCAGACCAATGATGAATGTTGACAACATTTTAAATAATTTTTAAGCCTGATGTCGACCATATATGTGAATAAATGCTGATTTCATCAATAATACTTGCCTCTTCAGTTGTTTATTTATAGGTTGTGTTGTGACAGATGGACTGATATACACAGCAATCATAACCACATTGACATAAAGGTTATTTGGAGGTTATTTAGTATATACATAAGACACAACTATTATGAACTAAACTTTCTTGATTGGTGATGTGTGCTAATAATGTGAAGCTTACAATTTGAGTTCTGCACAAACACTACACTCAGTATGCAAAAAACCAAGCACCATTCATGGATGCCAACACTGCAAAACTAACTATGGCTATCTCTATCTTGCGTAAGTATTCCTTCTAGAATTAGAAGCCCACTATCGACCTAACATGTCACTGATAGCATTATGTATGTAGACTGTAAGGTTTCAGGTTATCATGGCAGTGAACATGAAGATTACCAACTTTACAGATATAATGCCATATAGTCTGAAAGAAAGTTAGCAACATTTCAGAAGAACCTATTGCATCCATCATCAGGGAAGAAGATGGAGGCCACAGGTTCCACCAAAACGTTCGCAACTTTTTACCACACTATATGATATCAAAATTCAGGAGACAGTAATCTTCATCATGTATGATTAATTCTTAAAACCTCAATTATTTCAAGTCTTATAAATGGATAAAATTTCTAGTTTCCTCTCATTCAGAAGCTGAGGACATGACTGTAATCTATACCTTTATCCTAAATCGATAAATAACAGAGCAACTACCTAAGGCTGTGGTCCAAATTTACTCACCTGATCTTTGGTGGCATCATGTAAGGCACGGAAGAACTTGGCCACTGTCCCATGAGCCCTAACATGCATCCTGAAGGCAGGGGCCATGCACTTGGACGCTAGTGTTATAGCTGAGAGGCACCTGTAAGCCAACAGGGCATGTAATATTAATCTGTAAGTTATTTAAAAATTATGCATCAACTACAGAGGCTATTAGTATCCAGTGACATGACACAACACAGTGGTTATGCATGGGCAAATGGTAAGGATGTTAGATAATGTAGTTGCACTTTACAGTACAAAATTGTCACTGCTGAGGGAAACTATGGAAAACGTCAATCAGGATGGCCAATATCCCATCCAAGATTCATACCAAACGCCTCTCAAATACAAATTATGCCCACCAACACTGAGCAAATCTTCCTGATGACAAAACTAAATACCGAATAACAGTGATATCCATTACCCTGATACAGAAAATACTGCCACATGGTTCCTATGCAGCGCGACAAATAACTTCACGTGGGTCTCGGATTTGGCGAATATTTATTGAACACACTCTCTTACACACTCAAGTACAATTATTATCCCCTTATAACATCGCCAGTATCACAATCTACAATCTTCACTCTTCCAGCTCTGTCTTCAAAGGCTGGAACTTCACTGTCTTCAATGGCAATTATCTCAAGACTGACTCGGCGAATGCATTAACCCCATTATATATCCATGGCCATTTCTATGCAATGAACCTTCTGTTGTCTTGGAAACACAATACCTTGTAGAATACCGGTAACATGTTTGGTTTCACAACGAACCTTCCACCTCTGGGGAAACACATTTGTTGCCCAAGGCATTCCCAGGCAATGGCCTGTGTGGGATTTTGTGGCCACTGAAATAACACGTTACAATATGTTATACCAGAATCTACAGGACTAAGTGGGGTAGTATATACCATTCATTTCATACAGTATGGAAAAACGCCACCATACAATTCTATAAGATCAAGTGGAGGTAATGAGAAACTTACAGTACCCACAAGCAATTTAAAAAACTCAGTCATATCTGTATAAATATTTCACTGGTATGAGGATAATGTCATTACCTTATTCAACAAATCAAGTCATGGCAGTATAAATACTGTAGCTGGCATGTAGGAAAAACCATTACCTTATCAAACAAACTGAGTCATATCTATAACCATCAAACCAGTACAAAGAAAATGTCACGACACAACTCCAGAACACCAAGCCACTATCATATAAACATTAACAGGCATCACATATGGAGGAAATTCCACTATCTAACTTACAAAAACCAAGTCAACAGTGTAACCATTATACTGACATGAAGGAAATGAGATTATCTGATAGAAGAAGCCATGCAACAGGTATACATATTACATCCAGTGTGGAGGAAATGTTACTATGAAAACTATGGTTACATTTCTGTAACCAGTTCTGAATTGATTTTTTATGGTACTGGCAGTAACAAACATAAAGCAGAGTATGGCTGACACTGAAAAATGTAACCAACAGAACAAGCCCTCATCAGCTGAAAAGTACTGAATTTGACAACAGTTTCTATTAAGCTTATTTTGAAGATTATTGAGAGAAACTTTTTACACAAGAAAAACTAACAAATCATTAGTATGTCCAGAATATCTGCCAGGGAAACAAAGCATGTTAATACATTCTTTGGTGTTTGATATTTCTCTGAGGTTTTGGGGCAAATCTTGAAGATCTGGGGAAGACAAAATTAGCTCTGTGCTTAGCACATCCAAAGACATAAAAATTAAAGAATGTCATAGGAATGTTACAGAAAATATCTCATGACAGTTCAAAGTTCAGAAACAGAACTGTTTGAAATGTATAGCTAACAGAAAAACCTCTTCTCAGCAGCTTGAATTGAATTACAGCAGTTTTACCAACATCTATAACTATGTGTAACTATGCTTTTATCAATATTATTGTGGAAGCTGAGCATGGGAGGGGCCATGTTTTCTGGCCAGTGGGTGGCTCTTGTGATGTCTGAATTGTTGAGGAAGAAGCCCAGATGACAATGAAGGTCAATGGGTGGTGTGCCTATAAAAGTAGCTGTCAAGCTCTTGTCAGGGCCCCAGCGCAGTTTAGTGCAGAAGCTGAAAGAGTACTGAGTCAGTTCTCAGTACAGTGTAGTTGAGCGGTGCAGACAAGGAAAAGACATCATCAAGGTTTTCAGAGGTCAAATCAGCACAGTGAGTGAGTGAGTGAGTGAGTGAGTGAGTGAGTGTGCGAGCAAGTGTGTAGTCAGTCAGTTCTCTGGGCATGCAGCTCACTCAGTGCAGATGAGTGATTGCAGTATTGTGACCAGTGGCATTACTGTGAATGAATGGACAAAGAACTGATCTCAAGAGCAAAAGTGGTTAGAGACTGAGGGACGGTAACTGCCCCACAAATTGAGAATCACTACAATAAGAATTTAATTACAAATAACTACACAACTTAAAGAGTTCATCCACTGACAACTAAGAACTCATATAACATAACAGAATTACCGAACAAAAACAAAAGCATGCAAAACCAATGAAAATGTTAAGTTAAAAAAGAAAACCTGGAGCTCAAAAACATAAACGCAATTCTTCTGGGGATACTTTATCTTTAAATTCTCATACACTGTTGAGATATCAATGCAACTGTATGCAAATATTATTTTAGATTTTAAAATATAAAAATAATTGCCACACTACTAGCATATCACAGTTATCCACTGAAAAGGGGGATGACATCAAATTTAGTTAGTGCTAGAGCTACAGAGGAAATGTTTGATCTGCATGTGAACTACAGAGAGTTCAACTGAGAGAGATATATGCTGCTTGTAAGAGGAAGCAGAAGTTTATTATGTTACCATACAAGGTACCAGGGGTTTCTGTGCCTATGGTGATGAATCACTAAACTCACAGAACTTCATTACTGATTCCTGCACAAAGACAACAAAGATGTACCATATTTTATGTGAACCACTAGAACTGACCGCCTTCTTATTAGCTGCATGTCCCACGGCATGTAAACATGTTTTATGATACATTCTAAAGTTATGAAGTAATAACCTGTTGCACTCTTACAACACACCATACCACTACATTTATACTGTGTAACAGCACTTGTTGAATGGCACGAGGAAGTTCTTCAACTCCAATTTGTATGTTTTGCATACTGAAACGACAAGTTGGGTAAGGCCTACCGGTTATAAATAGCAGCCATGACTCTGTGCAGCAACCAGTACCAAAGTGAATTACTGCTGAATAATCTGGCAGCTTAATTTCATGCATATATATAAATATAGATGGGCAAAATCTAATAATCAGTCTTGTAACTGGAAGCCCTGATACCAGCAAAATGCCAATTTCTTATACCCAGCATGTTAACAATTTGCAATTACTTATGTATGTTGTTACTCTTACAGAATTAGTGCCATAGCTCAAGTGGTTAGTCGCTGGCTTCCCATCGCAACGGCCCGGGTTCGATCCTGGGTCTGGTCAAGTGGGATTTGTGGTGGACAAAGTGGCACTGGGGCAGGTTTTCTCCGAGTACTTCGGTTTCCCCTGCCAATCTTCATTCCACCAACTGCTCCACAATCACTCTCACCTATCATCTAGGGCAAGGAACTTAGACCCACCCCACTAGTAATAAAAAAAATACTCTTACAGAAGACTGACTATGAAACCTTGCTATTGAATCATATACCCCATTCCAACAGGAACAAATTCAGCCCCCAGATGAAATGATCTGTGCAGGAAAAACCTCCAGATCCTACTATACTGATTACACTGCTTTTTTTGGCTCGGCAAGTGACTGATCATCATATCAGAAAGTTGCATACTGACTGCAAACAAAGCATACAGCATTCTCTCTCCACAGTAGTTATACCTCTGTCATCTTATTGGTTATGTCAAGATGCAAAATATTGTCACTTATTAGTAACTAGACTCAGGGTTTAGATTAGTAATTGGACTTACTAAACTCTTGTATCTTGTAACTGCAAGTAATTATAACGTTATTACTAATCTACAAGCACTCTCCTTCTCACTACAGTACATGCTAAGTCTTCTCCACTTAATGGTTGGCCACAGGAAGAAAAGAACACAAACAACACATCACACACCTGTAGGCCAACACATAAGCACATCAACAACATAAAATCATAGGAACAATTCCACGAAAAACAAGAACACACAATGGTGAGTGCAACCTAAAAATCTGGCAACACAAAACAAAAGAGACATGACAATACAGAGCAAAAGGAGAAATACACACACACACACACACATTTTAACACATAACTCAATTATAATTCAAATTAGAATATTTCAATATTTTTACAAATCTTAATTTTAATATTTAATATATTTTATAACATAAGAGCATTATACAAACAACATGTCTGTACAATACACTCCATGTGTGTAAACATTGGCCAGGGCAGGGAGGTAGAGCAGATAGAAAGAAGGGTGATTGTAAATGATGTGTTCCTGATGATAATAAAAATAGGCTGAAACAGGCACTACATGCAAATGCATGGTGTTTACACCAGAACTGTGTTGACCGAATAATAATAAACTTCTTAGTTTGTTATGTCTTCAGCAGTTATTGCCAGGTAAAAGATTCCAACCATATCGTCTTCTGCTCATGCTGTTGCAAGCCTTCTACCATCTCTCAACTCTCTGTACTGAAACATAACTTTGAGCCATAACTGACTAACTTTCCCCACTTGCCCTTACTATACAGACTCAGCATGCACCACATTGAAAAGACCACGCTGCCTAGCAATGGCCTACTTGTTTGATGATCTATGAGAGTATTTACCAGATATTATAGAGCAACCTTCTCTTCTGGCTCCACTATTCCAAGCTTCAGCCCTCATGTCACAACATATTAATATGACGTGAAGAATATCAAGAACAAACTCAAGAAGGCCATTACACAGTCTAGAGAAATGATGCAGTGTGCCATTAAGTGACAGCGAATTATCAAATTCAGAACTTCAGAATGTGTTGCAAATTTTGTTATAGGCTGCAAGCCATGCTTGAAAAGCAGGGAAAACCCATGGTCACACAGCAAACTACTGCTGCGCTATCTCAAGTAGCATGTTACTGTCTCAATTGAACATTCTGTACAAATCAAACCTGCAACATATTGCATGTGGCTATACCACCACTCTATCACAGATAACTCCACGGTCTGTAATCCACAAGTGAACTATACCGACCTAGCGACCACCACTTGTTGGCAAAGTTAGTGCCAACTTTAGTGGATAGAGGGTGTCACATGGTCAGTGCAACAGATCCCCATGGCTGTTAATCTCGGTTTTCTAGACTGGAGCCGCTACTTCCTTGAAATAGCTCCTCAATTATCCTCATGAGGCTGAGTACACACTGTTCCAGACCCACTACTTCTCAGAAAATCTGGTAGTGCTGGGAATCGAACCCGGGACCTCTGCATCTGTAGCCAGGAACTGTGACCACTAGACCACAGAGGCAGTCATTATAACACAAATACATGTAACAAATAATGGTAACTAAAGAATTTATTTAATATTTTGTAATCACTGCAACCCTGAAATAAATGAGGCATGACAGTGTACTGAACACAGCCAAGGTAGCTTTTCTCTGCAACCAATAAAAAATTAAATTGTGCTTAGCCATGCATGTTTTGTGGGACTGCACAGGGGCTGAGGCTGTGAACTATGACAACTCTTCTGTCTTCCTGGCATTCTTTTGGTGTGTGCATGTGTATATGTATGTATATTAAGTTGATGAGATGGTTGTCTAACATTAACTACTGCCCAAGTGATTCAGAAATACACTCCTACTTTATATCAATTAAAACTATAATAAAATGTTTGGCGAGTTCCAGTAACACAAATGAAGAAATGATTACTGCTATTAACATCCTGAATTGTAAAGGTGGTTTAAGATGGAAACAGAAAATTACATACAATCCTTTCTTCAGTGCAAGAAACTTTACTCTAAAGATGGTAAACTATCTGTCATCAGATGTCTTACACTAGTTAAAGTAAAAAATTATCATTTCTAGATTCCACTATAATTAGAATGATCAAGTCAAGGAGGATGAGGTGGGCAGAGCATGTCGCACGAATGGGGGAGATGACGAATGCATATAGGATATTGGTGGGAAAGCCAGAAAGAAAGAGATCACTGGGAAGACCAAGGCGTAGGTGGGTGGACAATATTAAAATGGATCTTAGAGAAATAGAATGGGATAGGATGGGATGGTATGGATTGGATTGACCTGGCTCAGGATAGGAACCAGTGGAGGGCTCTTGTGAACATGGTAATGAACCTTCAGGTTCCATAAAATGCTGGGAAATTCTTGAGCAGCTGCAGATTTGGCTTCTCCTCAAGAAGGCCTCAGCTCTGTAAGTAAGTAAGAAAGATTCCACTAATTAACAAATCAATCAGTTTTACTGAACCACTGATATATTCCTAGTTTCAACTAATCACAGACCACCTCCGTGGTTGAGTGGTCAGAGTTCCTGGCTACAGATCCAGAGGTCCCAGGTTTGATTCCCAGCACTACCAGATTTTATGAGAAGGGGTGGACCTGGAACAGGGCTCACTCAGCCTGAGGAGCTATTTCAAGGAAACAGCAGCTCCGGTCTAAAAACCATGATTAACGGCCATGGGGGATCTGTTGCACTGACCATGTGACACCCTCTTATTTGAAAAGTTGGCAGTAACTAAACCAAGTGGCGGTCACTCAGTATAGTTCACTTGCGGACTATAGGCCAAGGAGTTTTTCTTTCAACTACTCACAATACATACCTTGTTCCTATGGGGTTATTATCCTGAAGTGCATCCAGAATGTATTCCACATCATCATTAAATTCCTGGAATTCACCTGATTCCTGAATCTGATGAGCCTTCTTTACATTTCTTACTACTGTGTAAAACTGAAACAATGAATTACATAGATAACAATACAGTCTCCAACATTTTTTCACCGAAATTACATTTAGACAAAGCAAACATTTTGAAATCTTACTCCTTTGGCTTTCTTGTTGCATTTGATGCTGGTGATGGCCTCTGCCTCATCATCATGATTGGTTCCAGGAGCAGGCCATGTGACAACCCTGGTGAGTTTAGCAGGTTCAAATTCCTCCTCCATATCACTATAAGTGCTGGTAGCACTAATGGGCTGAGATGACGACAGAGTTCTGGATGCTGATATATCAGCACCTGGTTGGGATCCACCTGCAGCACCATCCTTGTCATCAACCCACTTATGTTTGTATAGGGCCAACCGTTTCTTACTACCATCTGAGAGAAGAGATCGACTTTTAAAAATACTCCCCTTCTTAGTTGCAGGTGAGTTTGTCCTTTCGGCGGCAGCGGTATTACTAGTGCTACTACTGTTGTGTTCGCACTCCGGCTGACTCTGAACTTCATCTGGCTGTGAAGTTCCAATACTTTCAATTTCCTCACCCTTGTCCTTTTCTGCCAACCCTTCCTCTGCAGGTCTGACCTGTAAATCTGTCTCACAATCTGCCTGGGAAGATGCAATTGTGTTTATTTGATCTGCAATGCTGTTACTATCTTCACTGTCTGAGAACAAATCATGATCAAGAACTGCTTTGGAGGGTTCCTTTGGTCCCATGAGCAAGAGTTTCTCAGTGGCAGAAGTGAAATCAACGTATGTGCTGGAAAGAAGTTCCTCAGCTTTCAGTAATTTTTCTTCATCATCTTTATTAAAATCTTTGCAAACGGGTGCTTCAGCGGCTACTGCCCTAACTTCTGCTTCAGCAGCTGGGTCTGTTGGAACTTCAGGAACAACAGTCGTTATGATTTTAGTCTTCAGTACTGTGGGGTACACTGAAGAGGGAATTTCAACATCAGTAATTACACCCTCACCACCACTAATATTTTCTTTTTCATCATGCATAGTTTGTATCCCCTCATACACAGCTTGCTGTTCAGTAACTTCCTCAGTCCTCACAATCTGTTTTTCTGCATACACTTCCTCTTGATTACTGTCACCACTTTGCATTTCAATCTTATCCACTATCACAGGCTCCGAAGCATTATGACTTCGGACTACGACCATGTCTTTCCCCACTTTACTGGACTTCTTTGGTGATGTAATACTGACATAAGATGATTTATCCTTATTATTTTCGTGAGCTGACATTGACCGAGAGTCATGACCAACATCTGCATGTCTTCTTCTAGTACTTCGCACATTATTCTCATTTAGAGACTTCACAGGTGGCTGATGAATGCTTGAAGGTTCCTTGATTTCATTCACAAGATGTGCAGTGCCCTTGCATATCCTCAGAACAATTGGGGGTTTGTTCTCTTCTCTTAGAGGTGCCACAGTCTTGGTAGGACTTGACAGATTCATTGCTTCTATCTGCTCACCCACTGATTCGCCACTTCCAACAGAACCTGAGGTCTTTATTGCTGTTGATGTGAAGAATTTCTTTGACCCACCGCTGCCTGACTGGCTGGATGATGAAGTGTTACACTGTTGTAGCCTCGGACCATATCCTCCCTTCCCATACTTTTTGCCCCCATGTGAACCATAACTTGACTCTGTACTGCGGTTACTTCCCATGTACACGGATGCGTTCAACCTAATTTCCTCTTGAGGAATTGTATCAATGTTCCGACTCTTAAAAAACTTTTTAGGTTTGGGTACAGATTTCACTGGAGAGGTGGCTCCTCCTGCTAACAGCTTACTCTGTAATCCATCGGATTCTGTGTCGAATGAAAACGGATCCTTTGATGGGGTAGGATGTTGTGGGTTACGGTTGCTGTAATCCATTCTCATTCTCTTGTTACTAAGAATTTCATCTCTTCGACCTGTAAATAATTTATGTTCATACATCAAAATTAAACCACAAGTAAATATGATAAATTCTTAAGTTTATGTACAATAAATTTATATAACGCTAACTCAACTGATCTAATTAACTCAAACAAAATACCTTCCTATCTCCGTCAAGTTGCACTGGGCAGAATATTATAACTCAAATATTGTCATATTTACTACATTTACAGAAACATCCTAAACTCACCATTGAAATTTGTACTTCTGAGAGATGTACATGAAATGACACCCCATTTGCCTACAGTACCAGCAGACTTTGCAGCTGAAGGGCGATTGCTGTTCTCATGGAATAGTTTGTCAAACTGAATGCTTGCCTGAGAGACGGCATTCAATTTGCGGTTGCACACTTTGGAATATCCACGCGACATGTTGCTTGCCATCATTCAGAACTAGAGCCCTTTGTCAACTGGCTTCATAATTACCTGTCTTTAATTCAACACAAAAAAAATGAACATATTAAACTACTCTGATTGCAAAGTCACATGAAAAGAAAAACGCAAAAAAAATGCCTTAACAATTCAAGTTCAGGGTTAGGAGATGCCTCTGTAGATCAGAATGGAAAGTTATGTCACTTATTTTGAATAAATACAGACACAATATGACTGCCAAGCACAATGGAAACCCAGCAGCAGGGGTCTGTCAAGATCTGCTCTACAGATACAAGCAATCAAATGACAAAGTTTAACTACCAGATTAATAAATACAAATAATAGGAACTCAGGAAAATAAACTTGTTCTAGAAACATGAAAAATCTGAGGTGAACTGCATGATGAATACTCCTTGTATACATGAGCAAAGAAACAGTTATTTTATAAAAGGTTAATTGATTCCGTCCAGTGTGACTGATGGAGTTTTTTCTCCTTTTTAATCTTTTATCCTCGACATGTTTCAGTCTTATAGACCATCTTCAGAAGGATATCAATACAATTAGAAACCACTATTTATAATATAGTTAGTGTGATGGACCAGGTTGAAACAATTCAAACAGTTATTTTCTCACCTGCACACAGACATCTTTAGTGATAAAGCAAAATGTAAATTCCACATCCACGAAAACAATACTTGTGGATCATTTTTAAGGAAAATGAAACAGCTTTACTATACTGTGACCAGGCATGTCTTCCTTCATTCACACCAACCAAATCCACTAAAAACTCTCTTATTCTCATTCCCTCAGTAGGTAAGTGAATTAAGATTTCATTAACATAAAATCATCTAATACAACTGGTTACCATACTGGGAGGAAAACCAAGTCCTGTATTACAGGAGAAGAAATAGAAATAGAAGTTCTATTTGCTTCTGTAGCAATTCTGTCTGGACTACCCTTCCAAATACAGAAACCACAATTTCCATGGGGGTCTAGTTCCAACAGTCCTGTAACAGGAATTCAATAACTTTTCTTTTAATAGAGGCCATGAAATAATGGTCAGGCTTGTCGAAATAATAGAACTGTTTTATTTTACTGTGTATGCATTTGCTATTCCTACAGTGCTGCTGACAATATAACATTCATAGTTGACTCTAGTATCATGAATATAAACAGAATTCGAAAAGCAACTTTTAATTTTATAACACAGAGAGCAATATGAACTAAAAATAAACCCATCTTCTTTAAGTCCTATTATGGTTTAAACAAAACACAACTTGATGTTTATATTGCCCCATGCGTCCCTGAACTATACAAAATTCATGTGTAATAAATACTGCAATCTAAAACATAATACGTCACATGTTCCATTCAATTCACAAACTCACCTAGCCATCATTCCGTCCCGTAAGGAAGAACCTCAACTGTTCGTTATGAATGACACAAATACAAATCTAGCGTAAGTCGCCATGTTTCAGACTGAATGTTCAACAAGGTGCCCATAACGGGGTTAACATATCTACAGATAAGCGTATGAACATATTAATTTGTTTACATCGGAATCAGAGACTATTTTCATTCACGACACACATTTTGTAACATTCTGCATTATTTACACAATGCTACCTAATCATCTATACTAACTTTCAACTCTATCTTCGTTCCTTGTCTACTTTCGTAACAAACGAAAGTGTACGAACCACAACCGAACACCAGTGGTATCTATTCAGAAACTTGCACAAAAGTAACATCATATAGAACTGTCATGTCATAGTCGGTCACGTCGCTCATAGTGTATAACCGCACACGCATACATACACGCACACACATGCACATAACCTTGCCTACAAACGAATCATCTCTCGGATCGCGAAGGAAGCTCATTCCGCTCATTCCAGTGCCCAGTTCGAAGATTCCGTACGTCATCAGCACTGATCAGCACTCACTTACTGTCCTTTACAGGTATGACAGCACGGTCAATAATTGTCATTCAGTGAAGTAATGTTACAATTCAATGGTGAATAAAATTGTTTAAAAATCTGGTGTTGAAGATAGTTGACTAAGCCATGACCACATTGAGAAGCAATGAATCCCGAAACGAGTGTTCATATATGAAACTAAAAATGTATAGAACAAAGCGTCAAAACTCAAAACGCCACAACATATTTTAAATAAAAATGCGGAAAGACGATCTACCTGCTAGAGGTCTTTGCAACATGTGCTGCTTATAAATGCCTGATTTTCAACTTCAAAGGACGTAATATACTCTTCTTCTGCGGGGCTAATGGGGAAACTACTTGTTCGACAACAAAATACGATTACTGAACATGACCTGAACATAATTCAATTTACATCTTCGCAGTTAAATTTCCAAATATCTACTTTAATATTATCTTCTCATACCATACAGTGCACGCATCTGCAGAACTGTCTACGGATATTACGTACCTACTAGTCACTGTATACCGTTCATTCTAATAATGCACATGTACTGCTGGTAGATATTGCTGCATGAAAGAAATCCAATTCAATTCAGTTTATTTAAACATTCCGTTGACCCTTTGTGGTACAATAATGACCAGTAGATGTGGAATTAGTGACATACTCTTCTTCTGTGGGGCTTATGGGGAAACTACTTGTTTGACAACAGAGTATGATTACTGAACACGATCTTAACATAATTCAATTTACATCTTCGCAGTTAAATAATTAAATAATGACCAGTAGATGTGGAATTAGTCACAGACAAAACCAGGAAGTCGCATCACATTAACCAGATACGAATATAAATACATCAATAATTCAACTCCCCAATACAGTGTCTCAGACATTGGTCTAATATCTAAAAGCAGATTATTTATTATGACATTACATCAATTATTATCATCCATGTATGTTGTAGCAAAATAGAAAGGGGAGGGGGATAACGCAGAGCATAAAATATATATCCTTAATGTAGAATGTCACAGGAGGAACGGCCAATATGATGGGCGGTCACAGTCGTCACAGTGTCGTCCATTCTAAGCAAAAAAAAAAAAAAAATGTATTTGTACATATATCCTATTCCGAATGGTTTCCGAGATAGAGCTATTTCACTGTGCAGTTCCAAAATTGTTAATGAAAGAGATATTACATACTGTTTACCGGTATCTATTGTTAAAGTGACAAAGCTGGTACAGCTTACCTAGTATAACACATTTTCAAAAATTCCACTGTCAACATCAGTGCACTTTGCAACTCATGTGAGAACAACATACGATGTCATTATCTCCAGTCACAATGGCAAACCAATATTTCACATCGATTCACATGCGGGAGGGCAGGACAATATTGGGTGTACAGTGTACAGTGAAATAGCTCAGCCTCAGAAATCGTTCGTAAAAGGACACACACATACATACATACACTTTCTTGCTTAGAGTGACTGATACTATGAAACTCCACCAGAATACTGACCTTTCTTTCTGGGATATACTGTATAGCTGTGAGACAGAGACATTAAAATGCCTCTGATGACCGAATAGGCTGAAACACAAAGCCGACAGAGTGTGACACTTAACGTTTATGTGCAGCATTATGTATGTATGTATGTATTTATTTCGTCTCTATAGATCATTGTTACATGATACAGGACAAGTCCGTTACTGTATATTGGCTGATTACAATAAGAGAATAAAGTTACAATACTTAAAATTCATGATTTATTTAATCCGTCTTGCAGTGCATACACTCATTTATCTCCTTCTCTCCCTCGCACTACATGTTTCGGCATAATAATGCCATCTTCAGGTGCTTACTTATCCACGTCAAACCAGTTCATTGCATGCCATGTTCACACATTAAAATAACTAAAATATGTATCTATCATATACATTGTCAAACGTTAAAAATATTAAAATTGTTCAGGATACCACATCGCTACGTCACCCCTCACTACGTCAGTCACGCCCATTCTCCTTTGTTGGAGCACTCCTTCA